>NW_006299479.1:712866-736492 GCF_000327345.1 Myotis davidii | reverse complement strand
ACAAATTTTGTGCACAAAGCCTATAGTCCTATATAATAAAAGGATAATATGCAAATCAACCAAACGGTGGAATGACCAGTTGCTATGATGCACACTGACCACCAAGGGGCAGACACTCAATGCAGGAGCTGCCCCCTGGTGGTCAGAATGCTCCCACAGGGGGAGCGTCGCTCAGCCAGAAGCTGGGCTCATGGCTGGCGAGCACAGGGGCCGTGGCAGGAGCCTCTCCTGCCTCTGCAGCAGCGTTAAGGGTGTCCAAGGGCTCCTGGACTGTGAGAGGGCACAGGCCAGGCTGAGGGGACCCCTTCCCCCCACCCCAAGTGCACAAATTTTGTGCACTGGGCCTCTAGTTCTTTTATAATTGACTAAAATCCCGAGCAGTTGGAAAAACAGTTAATGCTAGCTGGCACTAATTACCGCCTAAATTTAGTTTCTTATAGGAAACATGTTCAGTCTTAATTCCCTCAATACCTGGTCCAGATATTCATTTGAGTCTCATGGTTTTTACATATAACGTTTGGTTTTCTGTAAATATTAATTCTTTTTACCTTACCGTCTATCTTCATTACTGCATAGTCACTGTATTAACCTTACTGAGACTCAGTTTTTATTTTACTTCCAAGCAACATGCACCACATTCAGGTCAGGGGCAGTCTTCTTCCCACAGAGAGGGTCACAGCTCGATTCCTCGTCAGGGCGTATGCGCAGGTTGCAGGAGGCAGCCGATCAATGGGTCTCTCTCATGGGTGCTTCTATCTCTCGCTCCCTCTCCCTTCCTCTCTGAAGTCAATAAAAATATATTTAAAAAAGAATAAATTCGTTTACAGTTGGTGTTTTGAATATGTGTTTTCATTCACATAGTAGCCAGATTGTCTTCACCCCAATAAGTGTGTCTCTGAGGTGTGTTATCAAAATACACTTTGTGTGTAAAGGCAGAGTCTAAGGAGAGGGAAGGTTCCTGTTTCTATGCAGCTGTGTGTGCCTATGTGTGTGTGAGAGAGACAGGGAGAGACACAGAGACAGAGGCAGAGAGACAAACAGAGAGAGTTATTTCTCATGAGAAGTGGAGTCCGTTCCTAAAGACTG
Source organism: Myotis davidii (assembly GCF_000327345.1). Lineage (NCBI taxonomy): Eukaryota > Metazoa > Chordata > Mammalia > Chiroptera > Vespertilionidae > Myotis > Myotis davidii. Next base: position 735,406 of record NW_006299479.1, on the reverse strand, counting down.
AAGGTTGGCTCAATGTCAAGGGCTGCCAGGTATTTAAGAAGTGCTAATTGCTGTTGTTACTAAAATTCTGTTTTCAACAGAGACTCACGGAGCAACCTGGGGGAAATGACCAAATGATTCCATTCCTCCCGTCTCCCACCTGAACACCAAGGACAATAATCTTTTCTGACTCCTTCCATTATGAAGGCATAAGGGTGGCCGGGGCAGCATGGCTCAGTGGTTGAGCATCAACCGACCTATGAACCAGGAGGTCACGGATTGATTCCCAGTCAGGGCACATGCTTGGGTTGCAGGAGGCAGCTGATCAATGATTCTCTCTCATCATTGATGTTTCTAGCTCTCTCTCCCTCTCCCTGCCTCTCTGAAATCAATTAAAATGTATTTTAAAAAGGAAAGAATTAGCTTACAGTTGGTGTTTTGAGATTTCTACTACACTGCAGTGGTTCTCAACCTTCTGGCCCTTTAAATACAGTTCCTCACGTTATGACCCAACCATAAAATTATTTTCGTTGCTACTTCATAACTGTAATGTTGCTACTGTTATGAATCGTCATGTAAATATCTGATATGCAGGATGGTCTTAGGCGACTCTGTATGGCAGGGGTCCTCAAACTACGGCCCGCGGGCCACATGCAAATACAAATATTGCATTTGTTCCCCTTTTGTTTTTTTACTTCAAAATAAGATATGTGCAGTGTGCGTAGGAATTTGTTCATAGTTTTTTTAAAAAAACTATAGTCCGGCCCTCTAACGGTCTGAGGGACAGTGAACTGGCCCCCTGTTTAAAAAGTTTGAGGACCCCTGGTGTATGGTTTTATATTTGTTCGTTTCTTTATATTTCCCCCCACATCCCCCATGGTTCAGGGTTCAGGATCTGGAAGAGGTCCGCACGCAAATGAAAGAGACAAGACAAGAAATAATAATTTGGAAATATTGGGGGACCAGACAGGCAAGTCCAACTCAAGAGGAAGGACTTCCACTGGTGCTCAGGCCTCGCCAACCTTTTATTGGTTTGGGATACACCCATAGCCCTTGGGCAGACAATTCCCAGTAAGAGGCAGACTAGCCCATCAGCAAGGATTTACATAATAATAAATGGGGAAGTTGCTTCAGCTACCATTGTCTGGACTAACAGTGGGTGCACAGCTCTGACCTTTGCCAGGGGTTCAAGGATCACCAGCCTTCCGGTTCCCTTGTCCACACCTCTCTGCTAGTGAAGACAAGAGGCAGCTTCCCACAGGCGACCCCTGTGAAAGGGTCGTTCTACGGTCAGAGGGGTCGCGACCCACAGGTTGAGAACCGCTGTTCTACAGGAACATCGTGACTTCATGCTCCTTTCCAATGGCTGGCATTGTCACTCAGCCATCAAGGAAGGACACCTTCCTTGCTAGCCATGTTGCTTTTCTAGCAGTGCTCTCTCAGGAAGAGTACCCAATTGCTGAGGCTTAACAAGTATGAGAAGTTCACGCAAAAAGAATGAGGGGGAGAGAAATCATAACCGCCCACTCGCACTCACACACACCTGGCATTTCAGGCTTTGAGCGGTTAATAACCAACTCCTTCCGTTGGAAGCTGTCGCGCTCACAATGCGGGTTTAATGGTTCTCACACACCCCTCCTGAGCACCCCTTCTTTCCTGAAAGGGCTCCGCACAAGCCCACGTTGCACCTTCGAAAGGCAAAGGGGTGGCGTGGATTTTAAAAGGAAACACAGAGGAGCAAGGAGCGAAGGTTCTGGGTCCGGGAGGCCAGTTGCGTTGAAGTCAACACTCCGATTGTTTCCCACCGCTCTGTGTCCATTCATGGGGAGTTTGGGTTGAAGGTGTGGTTTGTCTGGATTCCCTTCCTCTGACGGAGGGACTGAGGAGTCGGAGGCACCGTTGGGAGATTCACAGGAAAGAGAATGGATGGGGGAGTCTTTTACAGAGAATGGTGAGTCATGCTAAAATGCAGTCAAGAGAGGCAAGGATCATGAGTCAGCAGAGGGAGTCTGGAGAGGCCACCAAGTTGAGCAAAGCAGCCGATGAGGAGGTCAGAGAGCAGAGCCGGGGGCAGAGAGACAAGAAAACCAAGGCAGGGCGCAGGGGGGGCAAGCGCTATGGGAAGGCTGTCCTGGTCAAATACTTGGGACAAGGGCTGAGGGCCGCTGGCTCTTCTTTGCTCACTGAGTGTGGGGACGGCCTGCTACTGAGCGCTACAGGGGACAGTCCTGTGAGGGTAAGCCAGTGGATCCGCAGCCACTCAGGACTCTCTGATCTTGAAGAAGTTTTATCGAGGTGACAGCAAACACTGTCACTAATTATATGAAATGCTTACTCTGTTCTATGCTAGACTGTGGACATTGATTTAAAATACGGTGCTTCATACTTGCAACAACAATACTTTTTAAAATGTATTTTTATTGATTTCAGAGAGGAAGAGAAAGGGAGAGAGAGATAGAAACATCAATGATGAGAGAGAATCATTGATCGGCTGCCTCCTGCAAGTCCCCTACTGGGGATCGAGCCCACGACCTGGTCATGTGCCCTGACCAGGAATGGAACCCTGACCTCCTGGTTCGTAGACTGACGCTCAATCACTGAGCCACCACGCCAGGCACAACAACAACATTGAATAGGTATGATTGTGTGCCCTGACCAGGAATGGAACCCTGACTTCCTGGTTCGTAGATCGACGCTCAATCACTGGGCCACCATGCCAGACACAACAACAACATTGAATAGGTATAATTACCCCTGCTTTGCACCTCAGAAAACTGAGGTAAAATCACGCATCTAAGATCACACGGGAACTGGCAACACGATGGCTTGAGGTCCGGTCTTTGTGTTTTCAGAGCCCACGTTCTTCTCACACTTGAGATAATTAAATATGCACAGTCCTCCCAGATATTCTGACTCACTGGTTTTGGGGAGCAGGGCCAGGGAATCTGGGTTTTAATATACATCCCCAGTGTAGACAGAGGGATTCAGGTCCCCGTGCCAGACACTCCACAGCACTACCCTGTCCGGGTGCAGGGGACTTTGCTATCCAACAGCGAAGTTCAGAAACAGGCCTACAGGGAATAGGGAGAAAATAAATTGGAGGGAGCAGGTAGAAGAGGTTTTGCCTGCTGGCCTGTGATAGCCAAGGATATTTTTCCATTGATTTTTAGAGAGAGTGGAAGAGAGAGGGAAAGACAGAGAAAAACATCCATGTGAGAGAAACACTTCGATGGGTTGCCTCCTGCACGTGCCCTGACCAGGGACTGGGTCAAGGGAGGAGCCCACAACTGAGGTATGTGCCCTTGACCAGAATCGAACCCGGGACCTTTTGGTCCCCATGCCCATGCTCTATCCACGGAGCCAAACCAGGAGCTAGGGCTCTGGGCCTGTATTCTACAAGGCTCTCAGGACACCATCATTTCTCATTTGTGAGAATCCCATTTCATTGGCTCTAACCAGAATAGAAAGAGAGCAAGGACTGGACTTTCCAGCAATTCTAAGGACAGTTTTTAAACAAACGGAGTTGTTCTCCGAACTATCCACCAAACAAAGCACATTGATAAAAATCACTGCTGGGTTTCCCAACATCATTATCATGCATGAACAGGCCTCTCTCCCACTTGGGTTAAACTCTTGGATTCTCAGATCAAGCTTCATAGGAGAAATCTGTCTTGCTCACAATGCGTTTTCTAAATCTCCCAGTGTCCCCCCTTTTAGGGCTGATAACTTTCTTTTTATCTAGATTTTTTTTTTTAAAGAGCCTGGGAGACAGGTTCCAGCAAGCGAAAGGAGGCTGTAGGTAGTTCCTTTTGCAATTTTCATTTCTCCACATGCCATTTGCATAACTCATCATCTACATCAGCTGGAAACATTCTCGTGAATTTGTTTATTTCTTCTCACAGGTTCCTAAGTCTTCTCTCCTCTGTCTCGGCGGCCCTTCTACTCCCCTGCGTCTGCAAGCGCCTTTGTGGCCTCCACTGCAGGCCTCCAGCCAAGGCCAAAACGGATTCTTTTCATCTATTCAAGTGTGATCTGGGCCAGACAAGCCTGCTCCCCAGGCAAGAGGCATAGAAAAGTATTCTGTATTCAGCTTTCAGCTCCGCAGACTCTATGGGGAGGGCCCAGCCCAAGCTTGGCAAGGCCGACGCGGTGACCAGGGCCATTTGGCAGACGCAGGAAGAGAAGTAAAGGATTGATGCGAGTTGACCAATGATGACGTAAGGGTGTTCAACAGGCTGGCCTCCAATTCATGTTAGAGTTAGTAGGTCTGCTACTAGTAGTCAAAATAAGCATATGGAAATATCTGAGATGCAGGATGTATTTTCATTGTTACAAATTGAACATAATTAAAGCATAGTGATTAATCACAAAAACAATATGTAATTATATATGTGCTTTCCGATGGTCTTAGGCGACCCCTGTGAAAGGGTCGTTCGACCCCCAAAGGGGTCGCAACCCACAGGTTGAGAACCGCTATTCTAAGAGATCAACCAAAGGACTTGAATGCATGCATATAAGTATAAGCAATGGGCACGGACAGTAGGGGGGTGAGGGCATGTGCTGGGTGGGTGGGAGCGGCTGGGGAGAGGTCAAGGCAGGAAAAAGGAGACCCATGTAATACTTTAAACAATCAAGAATTTAAAATAAAATAAATAAATAAATACACTTCCTTTTCCCTCTCAATGCAGCAGGGGCGTGTTCGTTTGCTTGTTTGTTTGTGTGAGATGCCACATAAATTTCAAGAGCAGTACAGCGATTATATATAGACTTGCTTTAATATCATAGTCAGCTGGTATGTTGGCATGTAAGTATCAAACAGAGCACCTATTTGTCTTGAATATGTAGAGGATTCAAGGCTTGAGGTATATTAACAGGGGACGGGAACTGGGTGAAAATGGAGATCGAGCTACTTAAAAATACCTTTGCTTTGAGTCAATTGCCGAAAAATATACGTCCTGGTCGGGTCGCTCAGTTGGTTAGAGTGTAGTCCCAATACGCCAAGATTATGGGTTCAATCTCTGGTCAGGGCACATACAAGAAGCAACCAATGAATGCATAAATAAGTGGAACAACAAATCAATCAATCTCTCTCTCTCTCTCTCTCCCCCCCGCCCCTGCCAGCCAGTGAACTGACTCTCACCTCTTGCCCAGCCCTGCCCTTTCCAATCTAGTCATCACTCAAGCCCTAGTAATGCTATGCTTCAACTCCCATTTAAGCCAGCTCTTCGTCTTTAAACTCTGTTGGCCACAACCCTAAAGGTGGGATGGTGTGAAGGATGTTTCTTATAGTGATCATACCATTTGTATTAGTCCTTCACACCGAAATGAAACTGTTGTTTCGGGGAATATTTTGGCTTTTTTGGTGAAGTCTTATAAGTCTATAAAACATTCCTTATTATTTTCCTGTGTTTTTAGAAGTAAATGCATATACATTGTTGACACACGAAGTTGTAGCACCTCAGTATTTATATTTTCTTTACTCTCCCAATACTGCCTTTTGGTGTACCAGAGGAACATGGAACTGAACGCATCAAGAAACCTGAGATTTCATCCACAACAGCACCCTGGATGAGTTTTCTTCTTTGTAAAAATGAAGATGATCCCACTCAGATTCCTTTCTGCTCTAGTTCCATGACTAGTTTCCCACCTGCTCTCCGATAGCTCTTGTTCACTATTGGGGGTTGGGTCAGGGATACCAGTCACCCCAACCTCAGGGCTCTTGATAATAGAATAAAAACCATAGCGTGGCTGGCCGGTGTGGCTCAGAAGTTGAGCCTTGACCTATGGACCACAAGGTCACGGTTCGATTCCCGGTCAGAGCACATGCCTGGGTTGCGAGCACGATCCCCAGTGTGGGGCGTGCGGGAGGCAGCTTATGAATGATTCTCTCTCATCATTGATGTCTTTCTCTCTCTCTCCCTCTCTGAAATCAATAAAAATATATTTTTTAAAAACACACCAAAGGGTGGTCTCAATGAGAGTCAAAGCTCTCTGGTAACAGCCACACGAAGAATGTATCTAATTCTTATTTAGACCAGGGTTGGTTCCTGACTGACTCAGAACCCTAGTCTAACCCATTTCCTTACTAAATTAGTTAATCTCTTCCCACAGATAATTTCCAAATCTCTCTTAAGCAGTCTTTCCTCTTGGAATACCGCTTCAACGTTCAGGAAGCTTGACATTTTTGATAACAATATGCAGTTGTAATATAGAGATACAGGTCTCTTTTCCCTCATCATAACAATTCAGAGCTTCCCTCTTGGCCATTTGGTATCTTCTTCAGGAAGAAAGCGAAGGCTGTGTGTCCACATCGCCCAAATCTCCGCCAGGAGTGAAAAGTTCAATCACTCACATGCAGTGCCTAAGAGTCAGAAACTCGCCTTCAGGGGACCGGTTGAAATGCCCCCTTTTCATTCCAGTGTTTGTGCAGGTAGATTGAGCTGGAGTCGTTCGTTGTAGAATTGATCAACCAAGCAGCCCTCCTGTCATTGTGTGAAGAGAGATCAAAGAACAGTCTGAAATCTGCGTGTCTTTGCAAGGCTTGGGAGGAGATACTAAATGTTCAGTCTACCTAACTTGCAGCGTCTACCTGATTTAGGACACAATAGCCCCAGATTAACTAGGAGCAAGTGTCTCATCTGGAGAGAGGGTAGGATGAGCCATTGAAAACAAAATAACACTTATTTGTAGCAAATCCAACTGTTGTTGAACAAATTAAGAGGTTTTATTTTATTTTTTTCTCTTACATTGCAAAGCACCAAGAGAAAGATAGTCCAGGGTGGGTATGGTAGCTTCATGATGTCATCAGAGAGTCAGACTCCTGTTACCTTTCCATGCAACCATCCTTAGAGTATGCTTTCTCCATCTTCATGATACCAAAATGGTACCTATTCCACCCTCCCTCCCCCCACCCCTACCCCAGGCTTCATGACCCCATTCTAAGCAGGAAAAAGAAGAATGGATAGCGGACAATGGTGTCAACTGAGTTATTTCTCTTTTAAAAACATTACGGAAAGCCTGACTCAGTAACTTCGGCTTTCATTTTAATGGTAATGACTGTCATAAAATACCAACTGCCACGCATACTGGGAAATGGAGTTTGATAGCTTGGTCCATGCCATTCCATATAATGTCAAAGCTCTGATTATAAGAAAGAAGTAGTTCGATTTGGGTTGAACAACTAGTAATTTTTGTTACAATGTGGAGGGTTTTGTGTGTGTGCGTGTGTGTGTATGTGTGTGTGTGTGAGAGAGAGAGAGAGAGAGAGAGAGGGAATGGAAAGTAGCATTTTGGTGGGTGGATCATGGGAAAGAGATAGAAAGAGATCATTTTTCTGCTAGGAGTCCTGGTTGTTCAGGGAATGAGCAGGTGTGTCTGTTGAAAGATCACAGCTGACAGCACCTGCTGGGAACTGGCTGAGGCTCCACACAGGGTTCCACAGAAGCCCCTGGGAACTGCCTCCTACCTTTCAACTCCACAGACAATGAGTCAGCAGAGATCTGCATAACTAGTGAGGGAGGGACTTTGTAAGACTGCCTGCACGCATACCTTGCAGAAGCAAGGCTTGTTATATATTTCTTCTATTACTGAAGTGGCTCTATAATCCTGTAGAAGACTGACTTAGGGTGGAAGATAAGACCACCTGGCAATATTTGATTTTCCCCCAAATGCTGGGAGAGCGTAAGTCAAATGAAGGCTGTGGCCTGAAACTAGTGACCTCCGGGAAGGACGAGGCTGGCCAAGCATCGTTACTCATTTCATCTGTCTGATCTCTCTTTTTGGAAACAACGTAGAACCTAGTAGAGAGTTAAACTGAATATAAACAAGTCCCCTAAATTATATTTATTTACATATATATATATATATATATATTCAAAATGAGAAGAAACACATGTAAGCTAGAATAATTAGAAGGGCTTCGTGGAGAAACTAGCTCTTTTTTAAAAAATATATTGTTATTGATTTCAGAGAGGAAGTGAGAGGGAGAGAGAGACATCAATGATGAGAAAGAATCATTGATTGGCTGCCTCCTGCATGCCCCCTGCTGGGGATTGAGCCTACAACCTAGACATGTGCCCTTGACTAGAATCAAACCCGGAACCCTTCAGTCTGCAGGCCGATGCTCTAGCCATTGAGCCAAACCAGCTAGGGCAGAACTAGCTCGTAAATTGAACCTCACAAAATTGGGAGGATTTTTTTTTAATCCTCACCTAAGGATATTTTTTCCATTGATTTTTAGAGAGAGTGGAAGGGAGTGGGGGAGAGAAAGAAAGAAACATTGATGTGATAGAGACGGATTGATTGGTTCCCTCCCACACACACCCAGGTAGGGGCTGGGGATCAAACCTGCAAACTAGGTACATGCTCTTGACCTGGAAATGAACCTGTGACCCTTTGGTAAGAGGGGACATCACTCTAACCACTTAGCAACACTGGCCAGGGCACAAAATCGGAAGACTTTTGATAATTATAGTCAAGAATAGGGAGTGCACCCTGTTGAAGTGCAATGAGAACTCTGACACAAGGAAGGAAGCAGTTCGGGGTGAAGTTCCCCTCCAGTAGGCTCTGGAACCCTCGGAAAGGAATAAGGAAACTAGGGGAGAACGGGAGGATGGAGAGGAAAATCACTGGGGGAGGGGATCCGGAAGGCCATAACTCACCCACCTTGTCCATATCTTTCTTTTGTTAATACTTCCAAGTAATTGTCCAATCAGACAGAAACTTCAGAAAATCAATTCAAATAAGATTGTGATGAATAATATCAATCATGTAAATGCATTGCCGGAGGGAGTGTAAATGGGTACAACACTTGCAAAGCCACCTGGCAGTACTGACTGAAGTGAGGTTTACATGTGTGCTGTGAGGCATCAATTCCACATATGTAAAGTGATATGTATATAAAATGACACTTGCCGGCCGGCATGGCTCAGTGGTTGAGTGTCATCGACCTGTGAACCAAGAGGTTACGGTTCGATTCCCAGTCAGGGCATGTGCCTGGGTTGTAGGCTTGATCCCCAGTCGGGGGCATGTAGGAGGCAGCTGATCAATGATTCTCATCATCGATGTTTCTCTCTCTCTCTCTTCCTTCCTCTCTGAAATCAATAAAATAAACTTTTTTAAAAATGACTCTAGCGGGAGGTAGGGGGGTAAGAGATCAACCAAAGGACTTGGATGCATGCATATAAGCATAACCAATGGACGTAAGACACTGGGGGATAGGGGAGGCTAGGGGACTGTCTAGGGCGGGGGGAAAAAATGGACACATATATAATACCCTTTGAAATAAAAAATTAAAATAAATAAATAAATAAATAAAATGACTCTAGTGTCCATAACTAGGGGAATGGATAAGTAAAATGTGAAAAATGCACACTATGGAATAAAATGCTACAGTTTGAAAAACTGAACTAGACATACATTTAGTGGCATGATGAATATTAAAAACACAGTTTGTATTTTAAAAGTAAGGAAGAGAATGAGATGGAAGCACAATGCCATTTATAAGGATGAAAAGCACATACTAGTACACGCACACAAAGAAAACGCATACACACAGACCATTATGTCCTTTAGAGCTTGGAGATACATGGGAAGAGATCAATCCATCAATCAAGGGAGGAGCTTTCAGATACTAATAATAAAAGCACGTGCTATGGACTCGCCTCTCTGTGCCTACGGTTTTGCTCCCACCTCTCCTCCCCACAAAATAAACCTTTAGACCTCCCAATATTTTTAAATGTATGAGTCGCACATGAACATATATTTCTCCCATGTCTGAAACTGCAATAAGAAGAATCTCAGTGGGTCGTGAGGAAATTTAAGGAGATCCATTAGATGCCCAAACGGAGCCACGCTCAGAGAGTAGGCGTGAACTGGGCTCGCTAAATGCCCAGGGGACTCACAATGACCTTGATACCAATCTCACAGCGCCGGTGTTCAATTCCTGCCTCAGCGAAATGGTAAATCATCACATCAGGAACTTTCAGCGTCAAACAAATCGTCAAAACCACGACCAGTATGGGAAGTCCTCAAATGCAAGGATATACAGCCCTGTTGCCTTTTGACTTCAACCCCACAGAGAGCATAACGTAGCTATTGATTTAGGCTTACAGAAACTCATCAACACCAATATTTTCCCCTGTGGTCAGTTGTAGCTCAACTCAGTGCTTCTTTCTGATCATTACTCACTGGAGAAGGCAGTCCAGCCGGTTCAGGGATTACCAGGTGGCGTGAGTGGGGCGGCGAAGGCTAACGTAGCCAACAGGCACTGCGGGACGGAGGAGACTGGCCAAAGTATAATGACCTCACCTGGCGTCGGATCAGATGATGGGGATTTTGCTGGCCTTTGGTCAAAGGTCTGGAACTGTGCACTCAGGTCTTCGGGGAACAATGTCACGCCACAACATAATCTGAAAAAGTAATTGGGAGCATACCATTGAGGGCAATGTAGGTATTGTTTGTAGCCAAGTCTACAAAGATTAGAGGTTTGAGAAGCACTGCCGTGTTCTATTACAAATACATAAGCGGTTCTGAACATAGTCCAAGGCCTCTTAAAATTAAAGTGAAATGTGACCCAAAATTCTTTCCTATATAACCACTATCCAGTTGGCTCAGTGTGGCTTAGTTGATTGAGTATTGTCCTATGCACCAAAGGATCACAGGTTTGATTCCTAGTAGAGGCACAAGCCTGAATTATGGGCTAGGTAACCCAGTAGGGGACGTGCAGGAGGCAGCTGATTGATGTTTCTCTCTCACATTGATGTTTCTCTCTTTCTCTCCCTCTCTCTTCCACTCTAATATCAATAAAACATTTTTTTTTAAAAAAAACTACTGTCCATGCAAGAGGAAAGTACTTTATTTTTCCACCCAATGAAGGAATTTTTTAGATATCCTATCTATCCTGCTACAGTACATTATTCATAGTCTGTGAATCCTCTACTCCTTAGCCTCAAAAAAGTGGGACATCTTAAATGACTTGATAAACTAAAAGAATTCTCACCTATCTCCTGCAGATGGAGTCAAGCTAAAGTCCAAGACTCCATCAGAGGATCCCTCAAGATCTCTTCCCGACTGGAGTTAAAAGATTCTTTAGTATATGAATGGGAAACAAATTTAGAACTTGAAGGGATCTTAGAGGTCTTCCAGTCCAATTTCTTCCCTTTATCTTTGTAGAAATTATGTCTCAGAGAGGATAACTTGCCCCGTGTTGAGCAGCCAGCTCATTTCTATTCAATACTCATTTATCAAATACCTACTAGATTTCAGGTATCATATTAAACAGTAGTACTACAGACAGGGTGAATAATAATAAAGCATGGCCTGTTAGTTCAGCATGCATGCTAGAGCCAGATTCCCTGGATCCCATTTGGGCTTCACTACTTACAAGCTGTGTGACCTTGGTCAAGTCAACCTTTCTATGCTTCCGTTCATTTTCCATCCAATAAGATGATCAAAGACTATATATAACCCACGGGATCATTATAAGACTCAAAAGCAGCAATATACTGCCCAGCAGGCATGGCTCAGTGGTTGAGTGTCAACCTATGAACCAGGAGGTCACGGTTCGATTCCTGGTCAGGGCACATGCCTGGATTGTGGGCTTGATCCTCAGTGTGGGGCATGCAGGAGGCAACTGATCAATGATTCTCTCTCATCATTGATGTTTCTCTCCCTCTTCCTTCCTCGCTGAAATTCATAAAAAATATTTTTTTAAAAAAAGAAGCAATATACTTAAAGCACATAGAACAGAAAAGTGCCCAGCTCGTAGTAAGACCTCTGTTAAGTGTTTGTTAATGAAGGACCTTAAAGAATGAAAAGAAGAGCAGCATTTCCTCAGATAGAGAAGGGATGAGGGATGTGGGGCAGCGTAAGCAGCAAGAACAGAAGCACGGGAGTGTGAGGGTGGCTGGTTTTCTTCCACTGTGTGCGGAGCCTACTCTTCTTGCCTCCTTCATTTGAGGGGTGGGGGACTTAGACCACAGTGTGCCATGGACTCTGCAGCTCCCAGCTCCTGCTGTATTGTGCAGCCCCATTCTGGCGAAACCAGGTATGATGAAGATGCTCAATAAGCCATCAGTCATGCTTTCCTTTAGCACCTGTTCATTCAGACGGAATTGGCTGATTTCAGAAAACCAGCAGAGGTTAACACACTAAAAGTATATTTACTTAGCCCACTTCTTCATTGTGATTACATTTTATTGTTGTCTATTATATTTTCCTCTTGTTGGATTCTCTTCCATGAGGGACTGAAAGCATCTTATAGTTACATGCAACTAAACTACATCTAATTGGATTATTTTCCTTGGAAATTTTTTGACATTGTTAACCATCTGGTGGTTCTTATGGCAGAGATGTCTGGCTGTCCCCCAATATCCATCCTCCCTTCTTCTATAGCAAGAGCATACTACGCAATTTTTACCTGGGCACGTGGACATTGAGGACAATGACCACATTTCGCAGCCTCTCTTGTGTCTGTGGTGGCCAAATGACTAAGTAGACATGGTATGTTTGGCTTCCCAAAAAACACATTTTAAAAGAGTGACAGCCCTGACTAGTATTGGTTCAGTGGTTAGAGTACCAGCCCACTCACCAAAGGGTCACTGGTTCGATTCCTGGTCAAGGGCGCGAACCTGGGTTGCAGGTTCAATTCCTGGCCCCCAGTCAGGCACATATGGGAGGAACCAATGGATGTTTTTCTCTCTCTCTCTCTCTCTCTCTCTCTCTCCCGTTTTCTCTCCCTCCCCCACACACCTCCCTCTCTCCACTCTCTAAAAATCAATGGGAAAATATCCTAAGGTGAAGATTAACAAAAACATAAATAAAAGAGTGACATTTTCTTCTCCCTCCTGCATGTCCTCTCCTCTAGATGGAATGTGGATGTGATGGCTAGAGTTAAAGCAACCATTTGACCTTCTGAGGTGACCTTGGGAATAGAAAAAAATGCTCAGAACAGGTAGAAGTCTGGGTCTTTGATACTCGGTGGAGTGTCATATGGGAGTGAAATAACCGTCTGCTTGTTTAAGCTACTGTTAGTTTAAGTTGGTTGTTTTTGTTTCTTGCAGCCACATCTAATCCTAACTGAAACTGCTTCCTCTTGCTAGCCACCCTGACACCTCCTTCGCCCCTTCCAAGTCAGTTGTACAACTCAGAGAATAAAAAATGGCCCTCACTGGTTTGGCTCAGTGGATAGAGCATCGGCCTGCGTACTGAAGGGTCCTGGGTTCAATTCTGGTCAAGGGCACATGCCCGGGTTGCAGGAGGCAGCCGATCCATGATTCTCTCTCATCATTGATGTTTCTATCTCTCTCTCCCTCTCCCTCCCTTCCTCTCTGAAATCAATAAAAATACATTTTTCAAAAGAGCTGCAATACACAAACCTATTCATGACTCCTGATGCAGTCTGAGACATCCATAGTTAAGTGGCACATATATACTTGGGACGAGGGGTGGCAAAGATGAAAGCTGGGAGAAGGGAATGGACTGGAGGGTTGGGAGGGCTGAAGGCAGGTGGAGGTGAGGTGAGGTTTCCCAGATGAGGGAAGGGTGGAGCCGATTGTCCGGAGGGCAAGGCAGTGGTGGGGTGGAGAGGCAGTGCGGACAGGAACAGCCTGCTGTCTGAAATAACAGAGCGTGAGTCAGCCAGTGGCATCCTTTTAATATGTGGTGATGGGTGGGTGCTCCCAGCCTCCTGGCTGCAGGTAACCAAGGGACACACTGCAGCCAGAGCTCATTTGTATCAGCGGCAACCTCCAGCCCACTGGCAGTCTGTAGGGCTCTGTCTGGGGAGGGAAGGACCCAGAGCCAGGGACGACCCATTGGAAAGGAGGGGACCGCACTCTGTGTTATTTTTAGTGCTGCATCCCGGAGCAGAACAACCAAAGGCCTGTGCGTGCCTGTGAACTCCTCCGATGGAGCTGTGAGCGTGCAGGGCCTGTTCTCCAACACCCTTTGCCATCAGACTCCTTTCTGCAGCCTGGCCTGCAGTGCCGGCAGGTCCTACCCACGGTCCTCTGGATGCTCTGCTGGTCGGCTTCCTGAGGCCTCGTCGAAGACATGCTCTCAGTAAAGTAGTGGATGTTGAGGAATCAGCAGCTTTGGGCATCAGAGGCAAAGAAAATTTCTGCATTTCCCAATGTTTCATGCGCACCAAACACACGCCCAGCCTGGCTGGAAATATCAGCACAATGGAATCCAAGGACCTTCAGCGAAGCCACACGGACGATTTCCCACAAGCTGCAGGGGAAACTCGACACCCTCCCAACACCTAAGGGCCCTCCCACCAATAGAACATCTTTGCCCAGCATTACATCATTGGCAAGAGATCCCATTGGCTGAGTCTACCCTCAATCAAAAGCCCCATTTCTGGCAGAGAAAACTTTTTGCAAAAAAACCTTTTTGGACATCAAACACCAAATTTAGGTTGTTTTTTTTTTTCCTTTTAGTGCAATGATCAGAACGGAGGTCCTTGAGGAGGTGGCTTCGGTCGGCTAGAGGTTGCTTTTCCCTGAGCCCCTGAGGGCCAGGCCCCACGTGGGCAGCGCCCTGCCTCGGTAGGTGGGAAGCTGCGAAGAGGTTTCATGAGGAAACTTGCAACTTAGCTCCCAGACGGGACATGCCCATCGCGCTTTTGAGCCACAGCCCAGGGATGTCATCGCGGAGGCTCCTGTGCAATCACATGAAAGCAGCGCAGGGAGCAGGGGAAAGCCTTCGAATGGGAGATTTTAGTTAAGTGCTCGCATGCCCTGCATTGGGCTTGGTAGGTGGGCCCTTGCACAAACACTCCCTCGGCTGCCTTTTCCATGAGGTACTGCCATCACAGAAGCGCCGTGAAGAAGCTGAAGCAGTAGACCCGCGGAGCAAGCCATACACATTTCCTAACATGTAAAAAGACCAATTGGCCTTCGGCTGGGAACTAAGTAAAAGGAAGTATAACTCACTGCCCCCCTTAGCCCCACCCACACACACACACTCACCCATGTTCTTTCCTTTGGCCTTATTCGGTTCTTTCTTATCAGTAACTGTCTCGGAGGTGAAAGCTACAAAGGTAGGTACGTTATAGTCATTGCACTGCTTCTACCACTGCTTTATTACTCTGTATCTGTCCCCATATCTCCTTCCTTCTTTTCTCTCTCTCTTCTTCTTCCCTCCCTCCCCCTCAGTCCCTCTTTCTTTATCTCTCTTTCTTTTTTAAAAATATATATTTTTATTGATTTCAGAGAGGAAGGGAGAGAGAGAGAGAGAGAGGAGAGAGAGAGAGAGAGAGAGAGAGATAGAAACATCAATGATGAGAGAGAATCACTGATCGGCTGCCTCCTGCACGCCCCACACTGGGGATCGAGCCTGCAACCGAGGCATGTGCCCTGACAGGGAATCGAACCATGACCTCCTGGTTCATAGATCGACATTCAACCACTGAGCCAGGCCTGCTGGGCTCTCTCTGTCTTTCTTAGAATACAAAGAGATCTCCTTGGTCCTCCCTTAGAGAATGCTGCTCTTTCCTCCAGATCGATTCCCACCTGACTCTGACTGTGGTCTAGTCTAGGGAGATCTGAGTTCCCATTCCTGAATTGAAACATCCTGGGGCAGGGACGGGTGGGGCCAGTTTCCCAGGAGACAGCCAGTGCCATTTGCATCTGGATGGCACCTTTCCCACAGGTCTGAGTCCAGGTAACCACAGTGCACTTGCCAATGGGCCCTTAATCCAGGCGATGGTTTCCCATCATGCAGTGTCTAAAGCAGTGATTCTCAACCTTGGCTGCACATTAGAATCACCTGGGAATCTTTAGAAAATCCTGATTTCTGGGCCTCATCCTCCGGAAATTCTGTTTCTTTGTTACTAATGTTGTGGTCTCACCCCATAACAAAGAAACAGAATTTCTGGAGGATGAGGCCCAGAAATCAGGATTTTAAAAAGATTCCCAGGTGATTCTAATGTGCAGCCAAGGTTGAGAACCACTGGTCGAAAGGGAAAGGGAGGAGGAGGCCATCCCTCGTCCCCCAGGAAGTGGGAGCTGGATTACATAGCTGCGGGGACATTTAGGGTAAAGTGTGGATTTTCATGCGCTGGAATCTTTCTGTCTTCACAGTTTGGGTTTCAGAGGAGTGAAGATAATAATAGAAGGATGCGAGTTTCCCGTGATGGGGAAGAATCGCACTTGGGAGGTGGGTAAAAAATGGAAGGGATCGCAGGGACAGATCGCGCAGGTGGCTGCCGTCAGCACAGGAATTCCAGGGCACGAAGAAGCAGTGGGCGTAGGGTGAGGTCAGCCCCAAACACCGAGGGAGGGACTGCTCGGTCTCTGGTCACGCCTTGTTCTTTTTTACACGGAACCATCGGAGAGGCAGCCAGACTTTGGTGAGAATGAACCGTCACCTGGCCTTACCCCCGGGCTCACCTTGGATCAGGCTCTATCTCTAGCTCCCTTCCCATCTCCTGACACTCCTGCTCCCACAAGCTCCTGCCGGCTGTCTTCCTATCCTGCCGTGACCCTCCGATGGCGTGCTCTGCTGTCTTCCTCCAGGACTGATCTCGGCTTGCCTCTCTTAGTCCGGCTGCTGGCCCTTTAAATGTGGCCGACTCAGCAGGCCCAGACTGGCACAGAAAAGGCAGTGGCAGACAATAGTGTTTATTCTAGGCAATTGTCCCAGCCCGGTTCCTCCCTGTGTGCTCCCCACCTGCTGCTGCTGCTGTCTTTCCCAGCATCTGAATTCCTCCTCCCCGGGCCCTGGCTCAGGCTCCCTCTCCCAGCCCACCCAGGGCTACCCGGGCCCCTTGGCTCGGGGAAGGGACTGGAAACAGCAGGCCAGAGGTGGCTTCCTGCTTCCACTCTGACTGTTCCAGGTACCAGCAGCCCTGGGTCAGGCAGGGCAGGTTCCGGGCGCCGCCCCAGCGCTAACCTGGCCAGCCAGGTCCTCAGAGGGGACAAAGGGCCAGGCTTCAAAGGAGCTTGTGCCACACACCGACCGACCGCGCTTCTACTCACTGCCTGGAGGAAGGGCGTGGGAGAGGGTGCCACCGCCCAGCTCGGGTCCTCACCATCCTCCCGTCCTGCCTGGAAAAGCACCTGCCAGGGTGGGTCCCAGCACCAGCTCGGGAGCCACAATGCAGTTTGCTCACCAAGCGTCAGCTGTGGCCTCCCTCTGCCTCCGTTGGGCTTCCCAGGGAACCAGGCCTCTGAGCCCCACCCTCAGGGCCCTTGGCTCCCCTCCCTTCTTCCTCTGCCCAGCCACCCTTCTCCTGCTGCACCGAGATCCCCTGCTTTCCCAGAGATGATTTTTTAAAAATCCTCACCCCAGGATATTTTTTCCGTTGCTCTTTTTAGAGAGAGTGAAGGGGAGGAAGGCGTGGGAGAGAGAGAGAGAAACATTGATGTGAGAGACACATCAACTGGTTGCCTCCCACATGCATCCTGATGGGGCCGGGATTGATCCTGCAACTGAGTTACAGGCCCTTGACCAAGAATCAAACCCATGACCCTTCAGTCCTCGAGCCGGCACTCTAACCACTGAGCCAAACCAGCCATGGCCAGGGATGGTTCTTTTGAATCACATGGATTTGGAGATGAAGGAAGAGGAAGGGCAGAGAATGGCTAGAGGCGGGGGATAAAGAAGCAGGGGCCACAATGGTGGCGGTGACAGACACGAATGTCAGGGCCATTGAGCCTCCAAGACCGAGGACACTTTGTGGGGGTGGGTGGGGAGCGGGCCTCACTTCTGGTTTTTCTGTAAGTTTCTCTGTGTGTCTGGTTATTTCCATCCCACCCACAGCAACATGCTAGCGTCAGTCCCCTCAGGTGGTAGTGATGGGGAAGGGAAGGTAGGGGCGGACTTAAGACATTCTTCCTACGTTTTATGACACTTGTATCTGTTTTCTAAGCTTCCTGAGGGTGGAGAGCACGCCTTGCAGACTTAGGAGGTGGGGCAGCGCCCTGACATCAGACCACGACGCGTCTGCGTGACTGCAAGCAAGTCTCTGGAGCTCCATGTGCCTCAGTTTCCTCGTCTGTCAAGTAGGAACAATAGCTCTGTTTTCCAGGGTTCTGAGGACTACGTTCAAGACACATCAGGGCCCTGGCACATTGTAGCTGTTTCAGAATGGAACCCTATAGTCTGGCTTCAGTGTCCTCCATGGTCAAATGGGAATGATAGAATATCTATCATATTGAGTTGTCTTAAAAATCAGCCACGTGGCCCTAACCGGTTTGGCTCAGTGGATAGAGCGCCCGCCTGTGGACTGAAGGGTCCCAGGTTTGATTCTGGCCAACCTTTCGTATCGCTGGTCACACTGCTCTCCCGACTTTTCCTTCCCTGGCATGTTGCTAGTCATGAGGGTTAGACCCCCGTCGAGGGGAACGAACAAAAGGGCTGAAGAACAGCCCCTAAGCATGAAGCCCCCAGGACAAGCGGTTCTTACCCACATCAAATACATCTATTAGTAGGTTCCGCTGTCTTTCTGTTCCAAGCCCAGTAAAGCAGCAAAGCCAGACAAGCAATGCCATGACTGACATAAGGACCAGATGCATTGACTAATGATCCCCGGCCCTGGCTCCAACCAATCAGAAGAGACCTGGGCCCTAGAAGGACACAGGAAAGCTGTTGCATATTCTACTGGGATCCTCCCCTGAGACCTGCAGACAAATACCTTCAAGATGGAAGACCGGGAGCTCTCCCTCCCAGGAGCATGGGTACGCCTTCCCCTCCCCTTTGTCTCCCCCTCTTCACCACCCTCCACCACCACCTCCTCCACCCCTTACCTTTACCCTCCTCTCTCCTGAACCCCAGGGGCCCTTCTTTTGCTTTTGGAACTTGTTTCCTGAGCCCAGTCCTTCTCCAGCTCACCTCTCCTACCGTTGCGGCTTTCTAAATAAACTTTCTGTTGTAGTTTGAGTCTTGGCTCCGAATCTGGCTCTGGAGCCAGAACTCAAGTGCCGAGGTCGCTGAACCCAGGCCCGGTCTCGCTCCACAGGCCTAACACCTGGTGCTATTTTCGTTTTGCCGCCAAGCGAAGGAATAGCAGCTGGTCCCAGAACTGCCTGCGTTTACTGCTAAAGCGCATGAGCAGACCCCACAGCTCCACCTGCACCTTTCCTCTCTCTCTCCTGGGGCCCAGCCTCCATCTGAATCTCCTTTTGTGACTTCTCATTGAAAGACCCAGCCCTAGTCGGTTTGGCTCAGTGGATAGGGCGTTGGCCTGCAGACTCAAGGGTCCCAAGTTCGATCCTGGTCAAGGGCACATTCCCAGGTTGTGGCCTCGGTCCCCAGTGGGGGACATGCAGGAGGCAGCCAATCAATGATTCCCTCTCATCATTGATGTTTCTGTCTCTCTCTCTTCCTCTCCCTTCCTCTCTGAAGTCAATGAAAATATATTAAAAATTAAAAAGAAGGCCCAGAGGTTCCACTGAATACAGTGTCTCATCCTAATTTATTAAATTTTCGTGAGGAATTTAAATGCATATTCTGGGGTATAAAGGAAACAATTCCCCCAGCAACCACGTGAGAACAGCCCAGTTAGTCCCTCAATTGACTTCCTTCCCTATTCAGCCAGGGCCCTATCCATTTGCACGATAACATTTACTGTGTGTTTACTAGGTATCAGCTACTCCCTAGGCCAGTGGTTCTCAACCTTCTGGCCCTTTAAATAGAGTTCCTCATGTTGTGACCCAACCATCAAATTATTTTCGTTGCTACTTCATAACTGTCATGTTGCTACTGTTATGAATCGTCATGTCAATACCTGATATGCAGGATGGTCTTAGGCGACCCCTGTGAAAGCGTCGTTCGACCGCCAAAGGGGTCGCGACCCACAGGTTGAGAACCGCTGCCCTAGGCCCTTCCATGCTGCCCCGTTCCCACGTGGTCTGCAAATCAGTGCTATGGAGCCGCTCGTGCGATGCCCATTCACAGGGGAAGACATGGAAGGCTAGAGAAGTTAACTCCTCCCAGGCCTAACCAGTCAGTGACAGTCCATAGTCCCTGAACTGGCCTCCCAAGGTCAAGTTCACGATACTATATTCACAGGCACCAGTAAGTTCCCATAAAAGTTAGACTTGACTGTCCTCTGGGCCTTCTCAAACCTGCTCTCCAAAACACAGAGGAGTCTTTGCCGACGTTTTTGGTGGGCAAAGAAAATGCATGCATAACTTTCTTCCGAACAAAGGGTCTTTGGCTCTACTGTGCTTTTCACATTGGAAGGCGTCCTTCCTGCCACAGGCCCTCAGCACAGCCAGCCCCTGCCTCCTCTCAGCTCCGCAGCCTCTCACTGATTCTAAGAGTTTTTAACAAAAGAACTGGAACAGGAAGCGTTTTTTAAACAGGCTGTCCCTTTCTTTAAATAATTAAAGAAGATGTTATCGGGGAGATCAGGTTTTTATGAGCTCTTCTCAAGTTCTCTGTCATTCGCGTTTATCCAAGGCAGGATTGAAGGTTGGGGTGGATGGTGGACACAGCAACGTGCCCTAATTTTGGACGGAGTGTTGGGGAGCACATTGGAGAATCCGGCCATTCACCTCCCGCCTTGATTCCTTGCCAGCAGAATAGAGGGGTGGGTTTGAATGGCGGGTTACAGTTCTTTGGGAACAAATTTAGAGAAAATGAATGAACCGAGGGATGAATGAAATAATTGTTGGACCCTGACAATAGCGGGTGTATCGTGGGCAGCGAGGCTTTGAGAAGACTAGCTCCAGGCCTTGGACAGAGCAAAGCAGCCAGATCCATGGAAAACAAGCGTCAGGGAAACAATTTCTAAACCGGGGACTTGGGAACCCAACTCCCATTCAAACGTGTGTCTTCGAAATCTCGGCCTCGGCAGCACATGCCCTGCATTTTCAGTCTCTCGGCGCACGGAGCAGGCCGGGGGCCCACCCTCCCGCCCCCCACACACACACGCAGCGGGGTGTCTGGCAGAGGCCTGCAGGACAATACAGAGGAAATTGGTTTTCCAGGAAGCAATTTCTCTATCAGCAGAGAGGTTCTGCATTTGCATAGAGGAGAGGTTAGGCTGACAGTTGGAAGGGTTCCATCTGCCACTTGGGAGTCCTCGCTTGGAAAGCCCCAGTGTGCAAAGGACACGCGGAAATGCTGTTTTTAGTGTGGGAAGGAGTGTAGATCCAGGGGTCAGGGGCCTTCAGGCTGACGGAACTGCAAGGGGACTTGCCCTGAGCCCTTGACCTGATTCTTGACTCTCCTTTTCTCTTACTAAATGTAAAATGAGGTCAAACATTCCATGGAGCAGGGGTTAGGGGCAAAGGAAGAGTTCGTAATAAATATGTATAATGCCCAGCTCATTGCGGGGCTGATGTAGATGCCTCTGAAATGCTTGTCAGTGTGACTTGTGTCCTTGATTTACACTAGAATTTAGAAGGCCAGAGGGGTGATTAGCTTATACCTTGTCATTTTAATGGCCTGTTTCTGGAAGGGAAAAAAAAACATAAAAAGAAAGAAAAAGAAAACATCATCCAGGCCTGCCGGCGTGGCTCAGGGGTTGAGCGTCGACCTATGAACCAGGAGGTCAGGGTTTGATTCCTGGTCAGGGCACATGCCCGGGTTGCGGGCTCGATCCCCACTATAGGGACTGCAGGAGGCAGCTGAGCAATGATTCTCTCTCATCACTGATGTTTCTATCTCTCTCTCCCTCTCCCTTCCTCTCTGAAAGCTTAATAATGTATGTAAAGAAAACATCATCTACTTTCCCCAGAATGATGCCCTCTAGAAGGAAAACTACCTTCAAGTCTCCAGATGCCCTGTGGCCTGGCTGCCCGGGTCCGCACGAGTTCAAGCCCCCGACCTTTATCTGGCTTCTAGTGTTAGCTCTCCGGTGGTTAGGGCCCAGCTGCACCCGCTCTGGACGATGCAGGCCCCGCGGGGTTAGGTCGGTCCGCTAGAGAAGTAGCAGCTGGAACAATGGTCCCCTTCTTGTCGGGTGCCACCCACACCCTGTTGACTCGACCTTCAGAGCTGAGAAAACAGAAAATATTTCTGCCTACGACCTCCGGCGAGTCAAGAGTCAGTTGGCCCCTCCAGGCGTCAGTGGCCTCCACCGTGAACGAGGGAGACTGGGCTGGGTGGTCTGTCAGAACCACAGCCATGAATCCCCTTTTTGGGGGCAGCCCTAACTCCCACAATCTGCCTGCTGTCCCTGGAAGTGCACTTGGATTTGTCAGGCTAAGCGTCCTAGTTTTGGGTTCTGAAGATGTGGCCCTCGTGTTTACAAGATCACTTTGGCACTGACATTCTAAGCCTCTGGGATTCTAAGTAGGTAACAGCCTTAAGTGGCTGTTCTCATGACTAGTGCTATGAGCTTGGGCGAGTCGGTTTAACCTCTCCGGGATTCAGGTCCTTCTCTGTAAAATTAGGAATAATAACATCTTGCTTCAAAGCCGGAAGCTGGATTAGAGAGAGAGCTCTCTGGCTAAAGATTTATGATTCAATGACTTGAGGCCCATCCACTGAAGCGAAGGCGGGGCTGGACCCCTGGAGGTTTAAAAGAGGTCTACAGACTGCCCCCCACTTCCCCCCCCCGCCCCCATGGCTGAACAGGCATCAACGATGCCCCCGAGGACAATGT
>NW_006299479.1:700757-712793 GCF_000327345.1 Myotis davidii | reverse complement strand
TGAGATGTCAGTGGCCTCAGAGGCGAAGCTTCCTGTGCAGTCCTTCTTGGGATGGAGGAAAGCCTCTTAGGAATTCACTCTAAGTCCTAGGAATGTCCAAGTATTACCTCTCCTTCCCCCCAGTATTTCCATTATCAAAGAAAATGAGAGAGGGGGGTGGGGAAGGGGTCAGATCCGGGGATTCAGGGACTCTACACCTGAATCCAGTAACGACCTGTGTGATGCTGGGCAAGTCCCATAATCCCTCTGGGCCCAGGTTCTTCCTATGAAAAGGAGAATGTTTGATTACGTGGGCTCCAACGGGGTGGGTGAGTGGGTGGATGGGAAGAGATCAACCAAAGAACCTGTATGCATATATGCATAACCCATGGTCACTGACAATAGGGTGGTGAAGGCCTGGGGTGGAGAGGGAGGAGGTGGGCTAGAAGAGGTCAATGGGGGGAAAAAGGGACGTATGTTAATACTTTCAACAATAAAGATTAAAAAATAAATACATTTGAGAAATGTCACTTATGGAGAGTCCCAGCATCCATTAGGCGAAAGCAAGTCTAGAAACCCTGCAGTAAACAAGCATGGAAATTTGTGATGAATCCAGTCTTTCTGAAATAGTTTGATCACGGGACATGCCCGCCCCTCGTCCCCCAGCAATAACATAAGGTCTTGAAGAAGAGCTAGTGTTCAGTAGGACCCCCTGTGGGACCCACGGCCCTGAGCTGGATAAACAGCGCTGGAGAGAGGAGAACACACACATTCTAGGCAGCTCAATGTTACTATTTTCCTTTCCTCTGTTCTCCCTTGGGCTCCAGCGGTGAGGAGCCCTGGAGGACAGTTTAAAATTAAATGCAGATTTCCCTTTCCTTGCCTGGTGTGAACGTTGTTGCCTCTCTCACCCTCCCTCCTACCCACTTCTTCCTCCAATAGCTTGTCTGCCCCCAAGAAAGCCATCTGGATATTAATATTGCAATATTGACTGTTTCAAGGGACGCCTTTTGGCATCCATTCTAGTTTGCAGTGTTTTACTCGCATCTCTCTGTGTTAGAAAAGCATCCGACTTCTCTAAGCGGTTTCTTTGGGGTGGTATCATTATTACATTTTCGCCTTTTCTCCGGAATTAAGGCTATCCCACCACCAGCCCCCCCGCCCCCTCAAGGACTTCATGGCATTTCCGCAAGGTTTATTATTCTCTTGTGCTCGAGGTATGTGGCATCCTGTTTGCACTGCAAACAGTAGAATAAGGATCACTCAGAGCCTCAGGGTCACTTCTGCTGGAGGAATCCCAGCTGTTGTGGGTCAGCATCTGGACCCTGGCGGGCGACACGCTGGCCCTGGCAAGGGAGATCAGACCAGGGGAGGGGAGGCTGACCTTCAGGATCATGTCCGAATTCTGAATGTGAGAGGAAGAACAACGCAGACAGGGCCGGAGGCAATGAGGTTGTGTTGACCGTGGAGTTTCATGACCTTGGAAAGGACAGAAGGCTCCACCTCTAAGCCTGAAGCCGAGCTATGCATGCTAGTGACTGTCATTATGAGAAGTCATCTGGACCGATCTCATATCCCATGCAGAAGCCCATAGATAACCTGCCAGGAGGCAGATGTACCCGGTAGCACTACAGGCTGGAGAAAGGATGCAGCAAAAAGTGTAATGGTGAGGAGAGGAGTGGGATTGGGAGATATAGCGAGAAGGGAAGGTGCCAGGGACTAGCTCAATAAATGATAGAGCGATTAAGTGATAATTCTATATTTATTCACTATTAGGCTACCTACCCTGGGCCAGGGCCTGCTATACTGCAAGAAATAAGATGAATACGAAATGGACCTTGTCTAGTGAGAGACAGAAATGTAAACAAATATCAATTACAAAACAATGTAGTGTAGAACCTATGGCTTAACGGCTTGCTCAGCCTCTGTGTGGCTTTGAATCCCAGTTCTACCACTTTCTGAGGAAGCTTGGTCACGTTAATGAACCTCTTTCTGCCTCAGTTTCTTCATCTGTTAAATGGGGATAATAGGATTTTTCTTCCTCCTAGCATGGGCATGAAGATTGAATGAGTTGTTATACATAATGTATGTAGACCTCTGCCTGGCCCACAGAAAGTTCTATATGCCTGTTGGAAACTATTATTATTATTATTATTATTATTATTATTATTATCATCATCATCATCACAGATTAGGTCACTGTGTGCTATATGGTCACAGAGGGAAGAGCAGGTGACTCTCTGGGGAGGTCTGGGGAGGGGGGGGCCGGTTATGGAGGAGGTAACATTTGAATGGAGCCCTGATCTAGTTGTTTGCTGGGCAGACATAGGGCAGGGGTAGGTGCCTGAGAGGAGAGTCCACACAGAGACAATATCACACGCATGGACGAGGGCTCTTGGGAGAGAATGGGGTGACTGGGAAATGACGAGGGGACTGATCACTCGTGGGACCTTCGAGCACCTCTTTATTTTTTCTTTCAAAGATGCAATCAAGGGGAAATGACCAAGGTGCATGGAGAGAATATATTCGGACCGTGTGTTGTTCTGATGTTGCCCTGTAGCCTGCGTGCGTGTGGAAGTGGCCTCCGAAAGCTGAAGAAAGCTGTCTCCACGTGTACAGGGGCATCCAGAAACCTGCGTGCACGCACATGCCGATTCCATGCACTGAGACAATCGTCCTTTGTGGCTGGTTTGGAAATCGTCCTGCTCCTGATCTTGCAAAATTCACACTTGTCCTGATGGTAGTGATCATGGACTTTTCGACCACAGGGATGACATCATCTGACAACCTTGTTTTCTAGCCAATGAGCCTGAGGCCCAGAGGGCAGCTTGCTTAGCATTACCACATCGCCCAGTTCGTCAGCAGGAGAGCCAGGGTATTGTTACAGGCTGAGCGTGTATCCCCAAAATTCGTATGTGGAAATCCTAGCCCTCAGTACCTCAAATGCAACTTTTTTAAAAAAAATATTTTATTGTGTGTTGTTTTTTTTTTACAGAGAGGAAGGGAGAGGGATAGAGAGTTAGAAACATCAATGAGAGAGAAGCATCAATCAGCTGCCTCCTGCACGCCCCCCCCCCACCCCCACTGGGGATGTGCCCGCAACCAAGTTACATGCCCTTGGCTGGAATCGAACCTGGGACCCTTCAGTCCGCAGGCTGATGCTCTATCTACTGAGCCAAACCGGTTAGGGCTCAAATGCAACTTCTTAAAAAGATTTTTAAATCCCAGTTTTAAATCCCAAAATTGATTTGGAGAGGGAGAGAGGAAGGATGAAGGAGAGAGAGAGAGAAACATCAATGTAAGAGCAAAACAATTGGCTGCCTTCTGCACGCCCCCTACTGGGGATCGAGCCTGAAACCCCAGGCATGTGCCCCTGACTGGAATTGAACCTGGGAAGGAATGGAACTGACAACCTTTCGCTGCAAGGGACAACAAACACCCAACCAACTGAGTCACACCGGCCAGGGTGGATGGAGAGAGGGTCTTTCAAAGGGCAATGAAGTTAAAATGAAGTCATTAGAATGAACCCTGGTTCAATCTGACTGCTGTCTTTATAAGAAGAGGAGATTGGACACGGATCCCTATAGATGGGAAGCCACGTGAAACAAGGGAGAAGGCGGTCATCGCAAAACCAAGCACAGAGGTCCCAGAAGAAATCAACCTTCTGATACCTTGATCTTGTACTTCTCGCCTCCAGAACTGTGAGAAAACGAATGTTTCTTGTTGAAGTCATCCGGTCTGTGGTAGGTTGCTATGGTGGTCCTAGCAAACTACCTCAAGTGCCGTCGCCCCAAGACCCAGGCTCAGGCACTTGCCTCTGCAGGTTAGTAGAATGAGGCTGTGATGCCAGGTGGAGTTCTCTGTGAGTCCTCACTGCTGAGGGGAGGAGGCTGGACCTGTGCTTGGGCAGGGCAAGGCCTCCAACACGGTGGCACATACCCAGCTCTGGACAATTCTCACGATGACTAGTATCTCAGGCCTCACCCACACAATTCACAACTTCACCCAGTGAATCCATTTCTATCCACAAGACGCAGAAGAAGTTTCACCAAAGTCAACTCAATGAAAAGTCCATACCAAGCCTCTTTTGTAATTGATGATGATGATTTAATGTGTGTATCGTGACTACCAATAAATTTCACTTTTATTTGCGTGTCTTGACTGCAGTCTAATTATAGGCAAAGAGCATGATAACATACTCATTTTTATATTCTTTGCTCTTTTTTTTTAAAAAAAAATATAGTTTTATTGATTTCAGAGAGGAAGAGAAAGGGAGAGGGGAATAGAAACATCAATGATGAGAGAGAATCGTTCATTGGCCGCCTCCTGCACACCCCCTACTGGGGATTGATCCCACAACCCGGGCATGTGCCCTCCTGGTTCATAGGTCGACACTCAACCACTGAGCCACACCAGCAGGGCTATATTCTTTGCTCTTGATTTTAAAAAAAAAATCCTCATTAGATAATGACAAGAAAACTTATCAGCAATAATCCAAACACATGGTGCCTCTGTCCCGGAATCAGAACAGTCATTAATTGTCAACTCCCCATTGACACACTGCCATCTGGTGGAAGGGGGCCTGTAGGGCCTCTCTCACAGGCTGATGCTGCCTGCGTCTGGACATATGTTTGTTCTCCTTTCCTGCTGCTTTCCCTGACAGCTGTCCAAATCCAGGGGCGCCAGCCACTCAGGTCCAAGGCTTGGCTAAATGTTGCAGGGGGTCAAAGCTGTCTTTGATGTTCCTCCTGCTCTGCCTTTGAATGCTGCTAGCATTCTGGTGTTTCCTCTGAATGAAATCTTGAATCCCATTCACCAAATGAGCATCTCTCTCCCTCCCCCCAATTCCTTGTATTTGTGTAGAACTCACAGTTTAGAAACTGCTTCTGAAACTACTCTCTCATTTGGTCCCCAAACAACTTTCTGGAATATTTACCTCATTCAGCAAACATGTATTGGCTATTGGCTGTGAACATTCTAGGTTGTGAACTAGGGATACGAAGATGGGCTAAGAAGGCCCCAGTGCCCCGAGTCCACAGTATTTCTAGGGACTTTCAAAGTTCAAAAATAGAAGAAGTAAAACCAATGAATCAGCAAAGTAGTCATTAGCAAGAGCTTGGTGCACACACCAAAAAAGACGGTTTGCAAACCAGGGCCCTCAACTCGAAACATGGAGTGAGGCCCTGGGGTATATTGTTATAAAGCAGCTTATATAGTGAGAAAGCAGTGACTGCTTATTCCTAAAGCGGTGATTGGTTACAAGATTATAATTTTCTCAAATGATAGGGAATTGGTCAGTGC
Source organism: Myotis davidii (assembly GCF_000327345.1). Taxonomy (NCBI): domain Eukaryota; kingdom Metazoa; phylum Chordata; class Mammalia; order Chiroptera; family Vespertilionidae; genus Myotis; species Myotis davidii. The sequence continues at coordinate 707,513 of NW_006299479.1, read as the reverse complement.
TTACCTCATGTCAACCTTGGGAAACAGTTTAACTTTTTGCTTACGATTTTCAGAGGCATAAGCAAGAAATGACCCAGGCTAAGTGAGCGTTGCAAAATGAGCTAAACCAAGCTTCCTTGTATGACTAAACTGGCGGTGTCTGCTCAGGGAGGGCATTTTCAAGGTTGGCCTCTGTTTTTTTATTTTAACCAGACTCACCAAAATGCTTTCATTTCTTTTAAAATCAGAAGGAAAAAAAGAACTTGTAGGTGGAGGAAGATGTTTTACTCTGTAATAGTGATATACTCGTCTTTATGCCAATGCAAGTTTTTAATACAATTTTCATATTTTTAAAATATAATTTGTAGTATTTTTTTTTTAATAGAGAAAGAAGTCCACCAAGGCCAATCTGCCTAGGAACCGCAATAAAAATGCAACCCCAGGAAAGGTAGGAGTAAAATGAAACAGTCACTTATGCCAACAGAAGTAACGTGAATAAGGGGATTTTCATTGGGTCTGAATGGGATCGAAGCCTGTTTGGCTGAACACAACAGGGAAACCAGGAAGTAAGTTGTGTGTGGGCTTAGGAGACCCCTGGGACAGAGCCACGGCCACGGCCATTGCTGGGGTCACATGTGCTGGGAACATCTATTGAACTGGATCAACACTCTAGGGTTAGGATGCAGAGGAGAGTAAGGAGTTTCCAGGGAGAGAAATCATCTAAGAAAGAAGAAAACAGCCGCAATGTGCTGGACCCCAAAGAAAGTCCCGCTCACGCTCCTGATGGGAGGAGCTACTCATAGGGTGCCGGGCACATGGGTTTACCACCCGCCCAGCTCTAGGAAGAGCATTAAAGTGACCAGTTCATTTGAAAGCACCTGTGAGACCCTGTTAGCCTCTCAGAGGCACTATCGGTAGGGGGACCTCACAGGGCAGGCCTAGCATCTTGATGGGCATAAAGTGGTACCTCACTGTGGCTTTCATTTCCATTTCCCTGCAAATGAATGATGTCGAACATCTCTCCATGTGCTTACTTGCCATTTGTGTGTCTTCCTAGGAGAAATTTCTAGTTAGATCCTTCACCTATGCTTTTTAAGTTTTTATTTCAGCTTCACTAGAGGTATAGCTGACATATAAAATTATAATATATTTCAAGTGTAAACTTTTTTTGTTAATCCTCACCCCAGGATATTTTTCCCATTGATTTTTAGAGAGACTAGAAGAGAGGGAGAAAGGGGAAAGGAGAGAGAGGAAGGGAGAGAGAGGAAGAGATGGAGAGAGAGAAAAAAATATTGATGTGAGGGAGACACATCAATTGGTTGCCTCCTGCGCCCACCCTGACGGAGGCCATGCTTGAGAGAGAGGGAGAGGGATAGAAAGATAGAAACATCAAATAATGAGAGAAAATTATTGGGCAAAGTGGATGCTCAATAAATATTTGTAGTATAAATTACCTCTATATTCAATTTGTATATATTTCTCTCCGCCACAGAATTGCAATGGACAGCCACAATTAAAGCAATACAATGCAAGGCTTAGAAGAAAACAGTGCCATTCAGAAGCACTGTATGAAATGCCCAGAACTGTAACAATATCCTATCCCCACACTCCGTTATCTGATTGGCGAAACAGCCATTAGGAATGCAGTGCCGCTCTCTGCCAGCTTCTGAATCGTTGTCAGTAGTTTTGTGGTAGTTTGAGCAGGTCACATGAATTGGCGTTTTTGTTTTGAAGGTTTTGTTGAGGGGGAGGGGTGGCTGTAGTCATATGCCCGCTTGTGTTTCATACCTGGCAAGACTGACTGCTCTGGTAGATCCACTGGAGAGAGAGAGAGAGAGAGAGAGAGAGAGAACGCTGACCTAGGCGCGTATGGGGCAATAGCACAGTCGCTAGCAGTTTTGAATGTGCAGTTTACAGTGTCAGGGCTTTCTCTCGTGGTAGGAAATATGAGTTCTTCCTGTTTCTCTTTCTTATGTTTATTCTGTTATTAACATTTCACCTCTGAAGTTTTCCTTTTTGAGTCAGACCCTCCACTCTCTTTTCTCAGACCTTCAGCTTTAACCTAACTCAAAGAAGACCGGATGCCACCTCTAAATTCGCACCACCATAAGTGCACCCAACCCACACAAGCGGGGTACATTAAGACAGGGTCCAAAGCAGACAAACATATATAATTACATGTAAATGTATGTACAGGCTGCTGCACAGATGAGATATCTAGCACCATACACCAATTAGATCCCTGAGACTAACGAACTTGGGAAAGTAGGCCTTGTACTTGTGGCTGAGATCCCCATCCTTAGGTCGGACTAAAGCTGTATCCTCTTGAGCTGTGGTACGGGGGATTGAGGGGGGCACAGCCTTGGATCTTGTCATTGGTGTAGACTTTCTACTTGTATTATGTACTGCTTTCCCATCCTCCCTTGTTAAATGCCCTTATTCCAGTGATTTTCAACCTTTTACATCTCAAGGCACACATTAGCTAACTAGAGGCCCGATGCACGGAAATTCGTGCAAGAGTAGGCCTCCCTGCCATGACAGGTTTGGCTCAGTGGATAGAGCGTCAGTCTGCGGACTGAAAGGGCCCAGGTTCGATTCCGGTCAAGGGCATGTATCTGGGTTGCGGCCACATCCCCAGTAGGAGGTGTGCAGGAGGCAGCTGATTGATGTTTCTCTCTCATCGATGTTTCTAACTCTCTATCCCTCTCTCTTCCTCTCTGTAAAAAATAAATAAAATATATATATTTTTAAAAAAGAGTAGGCCTTCCTTCCCCTGGCTGCCAGCACCGGCTTCCCTCTGGCACCTGCCCGCAGGCACCCGGGACCCTGGCCAGCTTCCCTCTGGCCCCGGCTTCTGGAATGACATCCAGAAGACGTCCAGTCTAATTAGCATATTACCCTTTTATTATTATAGATTACTAAAATTCTGTAGCACACTCAAAAACACATTATATTTTTTGCCAATCTGACAAAAAAAAATAGGTATAATTTTATTTGTCCACACCAGACGGTTATTGTTGTGTTGGCTGTTGTCATTTCTTTATTTGACAATCGAAGGGGAAAGAGGTCAGACTATTGCATGTTTTAAAAATGCTTGTGGCACACCCGTGGAAAAATCACTGCCTACTTAACAGAAGTAGAATCAAGTTGTGTGAGTTATTGTAGATGGAGAATTAAATCCGTGACAGTGAGGATACTAGGACTAAACCTAGAGTTTAAGGCCAGCAAAGAGCCTTCCTTGTGAAATCTAAACAGTGTCCCTTGATCTGCTGCACGAGTTAAGGAAGGAATAGCAACTAGTGACCCCTCTGACACAGAACTGAGGTTAAGGGACCCCCCCCAGAGGAGACCTTGTTTGCCGCTGGTAGGATGACTGAAATGTCTGTGTTGAAGGCCCATCCAGTGAGGACTACTGAAGACCACAGAGCTTGCCAATGCCAAGAGAATGTTCTGAGACCAGCGGGCAGTCATGAGCACGGACGGACTCAGCGCCTCACTAGAGCCAATTTTCAATTTTGCAATGATTTTTCTGCCAATAGAGGGAGACACGATTCCACAGCACAGACGCCGAGCTGCCTTTCCATCCGGTAGAGGGCAGCAACGGGACACTTTCAACTCAGACCTCGCTGCGCCCTTAGAACCCGCTTTTGATTCCAGACTTGGTCAACCGCCACCCCGGCTTGGCCCTGAAGTTCCGTCAGATGCCTGGGCCGCATGGCTAGACGGTGAAAACCGTGTGAGAACGCAGATAAACCCCGTTGACAGTCCACATTCTACGTAGTCACCAACCCATATTCTTTGATCATGAAATTTGTTAGCTCCTAACAGGTGAGTGGGAATGTCTATATTTAGAGGGTTACTAGTAACCAAAGTTGCAGAACTCGGTTTCTAGCAGAGGTCTGGCTTTGATATGTCCCGACTGCAATATATTCTCCTATTGGCTTTCTTCATATTCAGTTTATGTCAATTTCACCCAGTGCTTAACATCTTTTAAATGGGGAAGATAAGTGGGAAGTAGACATTTGTAAAGCTGGAATCCTAGAATCCATATATATGATTAGTGGGGGAAATATTGCCCAATAGAAGGTTTGATGAACCTGGACTCAAAAAACTTGTGTTTGAGACTAGTCTGCAACTTCAGCTGTGTGTGGGTGTCCTCAGTTTCTTCATGTGCAAAACAGAAATGCTAAGACGCCTCCTTTTTCTTTTTTCTTTTTATTTTTATTAAGGTATTACAAACGTGTCCTTATGCCCCTATTGCCCCCTCATCCCCCCCAGTTCTGCCCTCACCCTCACCCCCTGTGGTCTGCATCCATCGCTTATGCTGACATGCATGCTTACAAGTCCTTTTGTTGACCTCTCTCCCTTACCCCCACCCTCCCCTCCCTCCTTTTTCATTCACAGGGCTGTGTGAAGCTCAGATGACATAAGGTATTTGGAAATGTTCTGCAAAGTGTTCTGAAGTGTTATGCAAATGTACGGTATTATTGAAGTACCCTTTATATTTTTGAATGTAAAACAATATCTTGCCGAAACTGGTTTGGCTCAGTGGATAGAGCGTCGGCTTGCGGACTGAAGGGTCCCGGGTTCGATTCCGGTCAAGGGCATGTACCTGGGTTGTGGGCACATCCCCAGTGGGAGATGTGCAGGAGGCAGCTGATCGATGTTTCTCTCTCATCGATGTTTCTAACTCTCTATCTCTCTCCCTTCCTCTCTGTAAAAAATCAATAAAATATATTTAAAAAAAAAACAAAAAAAAACAACAATATCTTGGGAGAATATGTGAGTGTTAAGTGTAAAACAATTCCAACAATACTCAAAGCTACAGAAAGGAAAGTAAGTCCTTCAAAAGCCTGCTATCCAGAAATGATGACTGTTAACATTTGAACATGATTTTGGGTCTCTCTGCATGCACTTATATACATATGCATATAAACAAGGTTTCAACATTTGAATTCTATTATACATTCGATTGTTTTAACTTGCTTCCCCCTCAACATTTCAGTAATAATAGCAAGCTATTATTCATCTCTCACAACGTGTCAGCCATTGCCTACACCACTTCAGTGAATTCTCATTTAATCTCACAACTATGCCATGCGCGTGTGTACTTATTGTAAAGATAAGTGAACTGAGGTTCCGAGAGGTGAAGGAACAGATTTTGCAGTTTCCTGCCATTTGAAGAAATCTTACAAGTAACACATTTGCTCCTCCTTACAGCGTCTCCCCGCTTTTATTATCCTTGTTAGCACCCTGCCTGTTAAAAAGCAGTCCAATCAAGAGGGCCGCTTGTTTAAAAATGTCAGTCCTCACCCCTAAAGGACTCCGGGGGAGGACACCTAGGGCCGGGAGTTGTTCAGCCGGCTCTCCTCGGAGATCAATATGTGCACGATCATGTTTGAGAGCCGTTTGAGAGCCACGGCCTTGGTGTAAATTCCTTGGTTGGGATTGCTGGCTGGCTTTTGAATTTGAGACACAATGCTAAACTGCCCTCCAGAAAAGTCACACCAGTTTACATTACCACAGAGGGTGGGTGACTCATTTAGGCTTTTTTTGTTTGGGTCTTTGTATTCCACAAGATTACCTTGTAAATTCCTCCTTGGTTTGTCATCAGGAGAGTTAACCTGCTTGTAGGCTGTTTAGCATTCGTGTGTGTGTGTGTGTGTGTGTGTGTGTGTGTGTGTGTGTGTGTGTGTATTCTGAAGGGTGAGTTTGAGGTTGTGCACTTTTCTTTAAGCTTGTGAATCATGGTGAGGTTCCCGGGAACCTATCTGCGGATTCTGCTCACTGACTGTCTCTCTTTCTCTCTCTTCTCTCCCACACCTTCCCTCCTGACTGGCTTCCTTTCTGTTCTGCAGGCCATTGGCTTCAGGGCTGTAAGGAATCAAGGCATCAACTTTGCATAGTTAGTCCTTACAGATGGAAAGAAGTTCTAGTTCTTTCCACAAGAAGTCAACTATCCTCTACCTTCCACCCCTACCCCCACCCACAACCCCCACTATTGGATGTCCCTAGTTTATCCTATTCTTAATCTAGAGTCCTGCTTAATCTCCAACAGTCTTGATCCTCCCAACTTCCCATCTCAACACCAAAATTATCAAAATGAAACTCCCCTTCACTACATAAACATCATTCCTTTGCTGGACCTGTTTGAACTATGAGCTATAATTTCTAGTTTTTCATCAAGTCAGATTCCCCTTATACTGAAGTCGTAGGTAAATTTCTTTTCTTTCTCAAAAATCATCTTCCTCCTACCTAGAAAACTGGATTTCTTTTCATTTCTTCATCCTTGAGGTCAAGCGCTACTTCCCCTCCTAAAGGAGGCAGAAAGACTTTTTAAAACTAATTAATTAGCAATTAACTCAACAATTAAGTTAGACATTTAACAAGTGATAACAGACTTCAACCTAAGAGACTGTGTACTCTGGAATATTCAGTGGGAGGGTGAGTCATCTCGGACTTAATATCAAGTTTACATTATTCAGTTATGACAGTAATTATTTTTAATTGTCTATGGCTTAAAAACATACTTCAAATCAATGCACAGAAAACAAAGCCACAAAAATTAGACTGACAGGTTATCTGTACTTAATGTGGCTCCCAAATGAATATAACAATGTTTTCTTCCTCCAGTGAATTTCTTCGAGTGAGAGCTGCATTTTTTTAAAAAAAAATATTTTATTGAATTTTTACACAGAGAAAGGGAGAAGGATAGAGAGTTAGAAACATCGATGAGAGAGAAACATCGATCAGCTGCCTCCTGCACACCCCCTACTG
>NW_006299479.1:694296-700249 GCF_000327345.1 Myotis davidii | reverse complement strand
AAAGTTAATGCCAAAGGAAAATGAGGTAACATGAGCAGAATGTTGGGCTGGGATCCTGAAACTCTCCTCCCCTCCACTAAGCATGTGTTTCTCTGTGGGGCTGTCTCTATGTAATCCATAAAGATAATGATTTGAAATCCCACGTACCCATAGATGACATCATATAAGAGATGAAAGGACTGTATTATTTTGATTTCATAGAGAAGCAATTTTGTGCAACAGTGGTTCAGATGAAAAGCTGTGTTTACCAATATTTGGTCATTCAAATAACGGGTTAGATTTCCTTCAAGTAAAGACACCCGGGCATAGAAGTGCCAATAAATTAGAGGGGAATACACACTATTGTGTGATCGGTAGTGCTGCTGCTTTTATTTTTCAACACTTAGTGAGCCCTAGTCCAGCTTAATTCTGGCATAGCCGCAACCTTGAGAACACGGAATCCAATTGAACACAGCAGTGTCTTCGAGACTGGCTATGGTGAGGTCATCTTCATATCCATGACATTTTTGTCCTGAAGATCTGTCAGTCCACTTCCAAACATGAACTGATAGAAATCACAACCTCCTCCAGGAACTATGGACTGTGTCCTGGTGTCAGAGGAGGAACCCCAAACCTTTTGAGCTACACCCACTTCTCACTACGCTGAGAAAACAGCCCATTGTTCTGCCTATACAAATGACTAATTTGACTAATTTCCCACCCTGCCTTGGCCAGGATCTTGACTGAACTGATTGAAACGGCCAGATGTTTTGGTCGCGTCTGTAGACATAATCTAAGAGACTCACTTAATTGACTTAAGCACACGTATCAGAATGTGGACTGGCAATAGAATGGTGGAGTCTCTGTTCTGTGATGGCTTCAAATCCCGATTAGAAGGGCAGGCTGCTCCTGTCATTGAAATGCATAGAGATTGGCACCATCTCATTCATTTGCTTTGGTCATTTGCGGCCTATTTAGATCTGAGCATCCCTGTAACGTGTGAAAGTCAGCAAGGAGAATTCCCGCTTTGAAGACCTATGAACACTGCCTCTGAGGCTTCTGCTCAAAGTGACATGAAGTATTTCTGGGCATAAAAAAACAACAACACCCAAATGTACAACTTTAAGCAAACTTTCATTCCACTGAGATGACCTAGCAAATGATAACATTTGCATTTTCTTAATGTTGGAGCATTTTTATATGCAAATGTTTAATACCAGGATTTTCCAAATTATTTTTTCCATTCTCCCATTTTGCTCTGAGAATATTGGCGATGTGATAACCTCTCTGGGTGATTTTCAAAAGTCATTATAAATAGCTCACGGAGATCAACGTTGCCTTAAAAGCCTATCATCACAAGAAACGCTTCAAATTGTGGTTTTACGTCATAGAAAAAGAGTCTACATGTCATCCCACGCATGAAAGCCTGCTAGCCTAGGCTGAGAATTCGGGCTAGACAATTCACTTGGCTCTATTTTCTCTTTCCTCCCTCTAAGATTAAGGATTTCTGAATTAGTTTAGTAAAGAAAATTTTCAGATCTTTCTCTCCTCCCCCCCTTTTTTCCTATTTGTATTTCCTTCCCCTCTCTTCATTCCTAATACAAAACAAGCGTAGAGACCATGGACCCAGGCGCGAGTAAACACACACACTCTCCACTATTTGTATTTCCTTCCCCTCTCTTCATTCCTAAACAAAACAAGTGTACAGATCATGGACCCAGACGTCAGTAAACACACACACTCTCTCTCCACTTTTGACCTAAGTAGGTGCTTAGCACCTGTGTCCAGGAGTTTGTACAAACTTCCTCTTAACAACCCGAAGAGCAGACACTATAACCTTCTCTGATTGGCACACTGCACCCATAGTTCTGGGTAAAATGTTGTTCTGAATTAATTAGCAGAATAACAATCACGCCAGCGGATTTCTGTAACCCTGAAAGCTTTCCGAGTGTGTTTTCCTTTCTGTGTTCAGAAGGCAGACTGGCTCCGCAGGTTCTGTTCTGTGCTGGCTGAAGCAGGGCCCGTCTGGTCCTTGGTATCAGGCGAAGGGAATGGCGGACCCACCAACCACTTGTTCTCTTTGAAATCCTACCTCCTGTGGGTTGCTGACGGGCCCTGTGTTAGGGAAAACTACAGGAAATTCACAGAAAACCTGGCCAAGGCCTGCTTGAGGCCCAGGAGAGAATAAAAAATACTTTATGAAATCATTTGGCTGAGACGTCACCCGTGGGTGCAAGATCATGGCATTTCTTCCGCAGACAATAAAAAAACATGACAGCTATACATGAGCCAGTCTCCGAAAAAGTGCTGGTTGGAATGATTGACACCTGCAGGTGTGCGGAGTCTGTGGTCCTGGGTGCCAGGTGTTCGGTAGCACTTAGGGACCCGTGGTGGCCAGGGCCATTTCCTTTAGTTAATGATAGTCCCCACTCCCCATGCCTGCTCCTCTCACTCTTTATTTCTTGGTTGATCCTGGGTGTTTAAGCATCGAGCAAAACCTAATCCCAAACACATCTGAAACAGCAGAGGCACTGATGCCTTTTCAAATGCAGTTTTATTTTGTGATTTAAAAAAATAGCAAATTGCTTTTCTTTTTTTTAAAAAAATATATTTTATTGATTTTTTACAGAGAGGAAAGGAGAGGAGAAAGAGAGTCAGAAACATCGATGAGAGAGCAACATCCATCAGCTGCCTCCTGCACATCTCCAACTGGGGATGTGCTCACAACCCAGGCACATGCCCTTGACCAGAATCGAACCCGGGACCCTTTAGCCTGCAGGCCAACGCTCCATCCACTGAGCCAAACCGATTTTGACAGCAAATTGCTTTTATAATTGAACTTGAAGTAAAGGTGGTGGGAGACTGGCAAATGATGGGTGAGTGCCGTGCACACGGACTTCCAGGGATCCTCCAAGAAACCTCTGAGCTGGCCATCATCACCCACGTGCTATGGTTGAAGACTGGAGGTCAGGGAAACGGCTAAGTGGGAACGGAACCAGATTTGTCTAACTCAAAAGCTCTTTCACTCACCCATTGCGTATTTGAGTGCTTTTCTCTCTTGTTGCAACTTTCTTATTAGTAAAGGGATATCATGGGGGGGGGGGGTCAAAACCAATGTTACTCCAAACTTCCGTATCTATTTTCACCGCAATAGAGGAGATTGAATTTTATTTTCCTGGCTCTATCTTTGGGGCACGCAGGCTATTGGCAGAAATAGGGCTGTTTGGTGTTAGAACAGCACAATTTGAAAGGGGAAATCGTGAGCAAAACAAACAATTTTAATCTGTATGCCAAGCTTTAAATATGTTTTAAATATTTAAACGATTTGCTGTGATTTTACTCTTCCTGTAAATGTTTGACCCTCTGTCTATACAGCCACGGTCTTTTTTCCCCAGTTTAACCTTCTCCTCCAGAAAGATGGTGAAGAAAGAATAGAAGGGCTTCCCAGTCCTTTCTAAGCCATTGATCAAATGGACAGCATTGGTGCCCTCTCCTGAAAGGATGCTTTGCGATGTACGAGAGCAGTTTTTGTAAATGAACATCATCCTTAAAAACCGAGCGGGGCTCCTTGTCCACCTCCTTTAGCTTCTTGTTCTGCAAGGCTGCAGCGCCCAGCTCCGCAGACGGCAGCTTTGGCATGGCCCTGGGGCCCCGGGGAATATTAACTTACAAGGCTTCCCCTATGTTGCTTTTACATGTCTGAAACTATTTCAAAACTTAGCGACTGAAATACAAGTGATTAAGGACACTTGCCTAGAATGTAAGACGTGCTTTTGTTCCTCCCTCCCCACCCCCGGTTTGGAGAGAAGGTGGTGGTTGGGAATGAATGAGTGTATTTTTAAGACATGTCCCGGCTGCTTCGGAAGATCTACATGGACAAGGACGCCGGAGATTCTAAAAGGGCGGTCAAAGTAAAAATCAGGCAAGTTCTTCTAGGGGTAGATCCTCGTTGCCATTTCAATGCCACTCTGTGACTCTTAAAGACCATTTTGTTTTATTAAGTGTCATGCTCTAGTTGAGTGGTGAGACTGGGTGTGTGCTGAAATGGGAAACGAGGATTCTTTGGTTTCTAGTCCCCGGAGCCTCCTAACTTTGCAAAGGTGTTCTTGCTCCCTTCTTTCTGGCTTGGCCTTCCGGGGAAGCAGGTGCCAGATTGGGGAGGGGGGTGGGGGGGCCTCACCTCCTGAAACCTCCTGGAGGGTGTGAATTTCCATTCTCTTCCGTGCCTGCCCAAGCAGCTGGGTGCAAATGGGCCAGTCCCACTCTGTGGGTCCCCTCCCCAGACACAGGGACAGACACTGCCCCGGTATGGTCACAGGAGGCTGGGAAGTGCCTGCGGGTCTCCAGCAGCTGGAAAGCTTTGGGTCTCTTTGGCAGATGTTTGCTGTTCCAGCCACTTCATTAATGTTGGAAACTAAACCCCTGACTCTTCCTGACCAAAGCCCCAGGTCAGTGATTGACAGCTGGGGTGTGCTTCGCCCCCCCCCCCACACACACATACACAATCTGAAAGCAGGAGAGAGGGAGCGAAAAGAGAGAGGTGAGGGCAAAATGGGGACTTGTAGCAGCTATTGCTAAACAACCAAAATATCAAGGAAGGAGAGAGACTCATTGGAGGAGAAAGAAATTCAGTTCAACTGGTTAAGATTTGAAGTCCCATCTTGTGCTTGGGTCTGTATAATTATATAATTATCCCACCTTTCACGCATTCATCAATTCAGGACACCTAGTGCCAGGCACATGCTAGTATTGATGATATCAGATGAATAATAGAGATTGGCCCACCAGGAGTTCCTTGTCCAGTGGGTGACATGAACATGCAAAAGACAGTGAAGGGACCACTAAGACAGGGGCAGGAGTCACAGCGTTGGGGAGTGGGGAAGCGAGCAGACGTTTCACAGAGGGGGTGACATTTGAGATGGGTCTTGAACGAGTTTTGGGGGGCGAGGAGGAGGGAGGGCCTGGGGTGCGGAGGGCATTCCCATAAAGGGGACTGCTCGCGTAAAGGAACGGAATATGTAGGAAAGGCCAACCTTGAGAAGTAGGTGTTATCATCACCACTTACAAATGAAAAAAAAAATAGGGTTTTTTTCAGCTTCGATGATACAGGACGGAGCGCTGGAGGCTCCAGACTCCAAGATCTGGAATCTCTCTCCCCACTACAACCTGGGGACTTAGGTCCTCAGACCCCCCTTCTGAGAGAGTTCGTCTCCGTAGCAGAAAACAGAAACGATGGAAAACAAAAGGATTTGTTGAATCGAAATGTCTTACTTCTTTAGCGACTTGAAACACGGCAGATTTCAAATCAAAGGACCAGTCTGCAGGAAAATATGGGCGCAGTTTGTGCCTGGAGTCGAGTAGGAGCGGGGAGGAGGGAGACGGCCGGGGCCAGGGGGCTGGAGCCGCCGCGCGCGCTGCCCGCAGCCGTCCGCGCGGAGCGGCGCAGGGGCACGGGAGCCATTGCAGCTCCGGATCCCGGTCTAAAGAGAGGGAAGGAGATCAAGAGGAGAAAGATCGAGAAAAGGAAGAGAAGGAAAGAAAGGAAAAAGAGAAACGGGGATGTAAGATGGAGAGAAGGGAAACAAGAGCAGAAGAAAAAAAGAGACGGGAAGTTGGATAGAGGAAGAATGAAAGTGGTGCAAACAGTGGGAGGATGGGAGGGAACATTGGAAAGAAGGGAGCGGTGAAAGGAATGGGAAGAGACCTAGAGGCTAACGTAGTCAGGAGGATGAGAAAAGAGTTAAGGAAAAGGGGGCATAAAAGGATGGAGGGCCCCGGAGATTCATTTGGAGCGCGCGCGTTCCGTGAGCTCACGGCAGAGCCTGGGAAAAGAGTCGGAGCGGGCAACGCTCAGTGCCTCGACCGGGTCGCAAGGTGGAACGGAGAGTCAGTCGCCCAGGCGCTGGCCCGCCAGCGCCCGATCGGCCTCGCAGTCCGCGCTGCCCGTGGGGTCGCCCCGGGCACGCGGCGCTCA
>NW_006299479.1:692776-694072 GCF_000327345.1 Myotis davidii | reverse complement strand
TGCCGCCAGAGCCGGGGCGCGCACCGGCCAGAGAGCGGTGACCTTCCGCGGGACGCGCGCCACCATCCGGACACCTGGAGCCGCCTCCGCCTGGATCGGATTAGGAGAAAAAAGGAAAAACGATTGTAAATAAAGAGGAGGGGGCGGAGGGGCACACAAGCACCCCGGGAAGGAAGTTTCTTAAAGGTGCCGTGCCTGGCGCTCGGCTCTGAGTGGGGTTACTACTACCTATTTTCTCCAAGTGTTCAGTGCTTAGTTCCCCCTCTGTGTCCCTCGGAATCGAACCGCCTGCTCTCGCGGTGGGGTCGCCCAGCTTCTGCGGCGACTCGCTAAAGAGGAGGGGGCGGAGGGGCACACAAGCACCCCGGGAAGGAAGTTTCTTAAAGGTGCCGTGCCTGGCGCTCGGCTCTGAGTGGGGTTACTACTACCTATTTTCTCCAAGTGTTCAGTGCTTAGTTCCCCCTCTGTGTCCCTCGGAATCGAACCGCCTGCTCTCGCGGTGGGGTCGCCCAGCTTCTGCGGCGACTCGCTCCCGGGCAAGCCCCTCCTCGGGAAACCCCGCCACGACTCGGGCCGCTTCCAGGTTTCGAGTGAGGAAACGTCACCAGCTCCCAAACTCGGTCTCGGAGAAAGCGATCCGCATCTTTAATTCTCGATTTCCTCTCAGCCCCGCGCAGATCAATTTGGAGACACACCGTGGGAACGCGGCGCCCCGGGGCGGTTTCCGCGCACGGCCCGCGGTGGCAGGACTCGGGCCGTGGGAGGGCCGGGAGTGGGGTGTGGGCGGGTCCCCTCGCCCAACGATCACAACTGAAAACAAAAGTTCCTCCAGACGCGGTTGGGAACGCACTAGGACGGTAGGCGCCCAGGAGGAAGGCCAGCCGCTTAATGAGCGCGTGTCTCTGCGGCCCCCGGAACCCCGCGGCGTGGCGAGGGAAGGGGGACAAAAGTTGCTTTGCCGGGAGTGTCCCTGGTCCGAGATCCCGCGAACACGCTGCCTGCGAAGGGCACGCCGGCACTGGCGGCCGAAAAAGTTTATACATACTTTACAAATAAAAAGGAATGCACACTTGTGTTGGTTACTCTTTTATTTCTACAGTTTATTACTGGGATAGCGGACAGGGCAAGGGTCACCCATGGTTTGGGATCTCCGTGGGGCAGTCAAGTTTGCAATCGGCGCAAACGTCCGAAGCTCCGCTCGCGCGGGCAGCGAGCGCAGGGGACGGGAGGGGTGGCCGCAGTCCTCGGGACCGGGCCGGCGGGGGTCCTAGCCCGGAAGGAGAAGGGCACACTGGT
>NW_006299479.1:682517-692458 GCF_000327345.1 Myotis davidii | reverse complement strand
GCCGGGCACAGACCCCCCGCCGGCGCGCCAGCCCCGCGGCCCGGGCTCACCATGCACTGCCACGCGGAGCTGCGGCTCACCTCGCCCGGCCAACTCAAAGCAGCCAGGCGGCGCTACAAGACTTTCATGATCGACGAGATCCTCTCCAAGGAGACTTGCGACTACTTTGAGAAACTTTCCCTCTATTCCGTGTGCCCCTCGCTGGTCGTGCGACCCAAGCCCCTGCATTCCTGTACCGGTAAGGCGCCCCGCTGGGGGTTTGGTGTGTGTGGGGGGTGCGCTAGTTCTCTCGCTGGTGTCGGGCGCTTTACCCCCTCTGTCCTCCCATCCGAGGGCGAGAGGACGAGAATTCTCAGCGGCGGGCAGATTGCTAAGGCAGCTGCACTTTTCGGTCTGGGAGAAGGCGATCCCTGGGAAGGGCTGGTCAAGGTGTGGGGCACTAGGTGGGAACAAAAGGGCAGGCAACGCGCCCCAGGAGCGGGTCGCCGGAGCCAGCGGGCGCTTCCTGCTTCCCAGTGCCGCCTGGGTTCTCGGTCAGAAAGTTCAAACTCTTGACCTGGTTCAGCGCCTAAAACATTGTTTCAGGAAGTGGTGTTGCTTCTCGCCTTGAGTTAACTCCAATCTTCGGTCTTCACTGGGAATTTTTCAAGGAAAGCGGTATGCGAAGGCTCTCGACAAAATCCCATATTCACTGAACTTGACTGGAAAGGATCTCTTCCTTTGGGGAAAATCGTTCCGGAATATATCGCACTGTGTTGTAAGCGGAATTGGTTTTCTCTGCCTGCTACACGAAACGAAACTCAACTAAACAACCAAAAAAACAACTGTGATAGCAATAAAAACATTCCTCACACCTGGGTTTCGTTCTCTGCAAGAACTAAGACCAATAGTGACGATCAAGCGATCAAGAGCACTTCATAAATATACTGAAAAAGGCGTAGCTTTATGTAGGAAATAAATCCAAAGGTATTTATTTAAAAAAAAAAACACAACACTTTGAGTACATGAAGAGAATGGAGACTATCTAAACGTAGGGATAGGAAAACAAAACAAAAAAAAGTTGAAGCAGTTTTTATTAAAAAAGTTATTGACAGTGCTTTCAACTCAAGGCGTCCACGTGGCATTTCCAAACCAAAAGACCCTTTGAGGTTATGTTTGTTGCATGGATGGCATGACATAAATTAATTTAGTCATATTTACGTTGAACAAGGAAACTGAAGAGCTAGCAGTGATTTTAAAAAACGTTTTTGGAATGGCAAGGCCAAGACCTGGGCAGTGATTGAAATCCTTTACTTTGTGTTGGTTCCATTGGAAGTCCCTGTAGGATAGTCGGTGACTATGCGTGTAAATACATACCATAAAGCTCTCTTACAACCGAATTGTGCCTACGTGTATTTGGTTATAACATGAATATTATGCTCAATGACACCTTTGTAAAATGAATTTTATCTGTCAGGTGGAATTAGGCCTAAGAGCCCATACCAAAACTTGTAATACTGAATTTTAAAAAATCCAGAAACAGCCAAGACAAGAAACAAGTAAGACATTTTAGAAACAAGGTAGATATCCTTGATGTTGATATTTTTACAGTTGTGTGCCTGCCGCGTAAAACCCTGGGTGAACAGTTTTCGTAGATGTTGGATAGGGGAGGTAGGCTGCATCTTGTGTGAGGCATAAATTTAATCATTTGCTACAATAACTCAGATCCTTCTCATCACAAATTAAACGGAGAGGATCTGTTTTAATCACACATCTCAATGCGCCTTGCTAAGGTTACTTACCTGGAGGTTCCCAGGACAAAACAGAACAACTTCTAAATACCCAGGTAGAGCATAGAGCCTGCAGGTTGGTTTGTTTGTTTTTTGGTTTTTTAAAAAGTAACTTTGCAGCATGCATTGATTTGAAGGCAGCGTTTTCTGACTTTTATTGGTTGCAGAACTGGATCATAGAAAAAAACAAGGAATAAAGAGCCCCTGAAATCAGTGGTCCAGTTATCGGTCAAGGCTAAATGCTGTGTTTTATGGGACCTTGTGTGGGAAATTAATCAGAGGAAAATAAAACGACTCATCTGAGGCTGTGAGTTAAAAGAGAACTGTGCGCGTATATCATGAACTAAAAGCGTTGCTCAGTTTTGTGCTTCTGGTGTTCACGGATGGTTCGTGAGAGAGGGTCGTGGCTGGTTTTCTTGCCCTATCATCCCAGGGCTTGCTTTCTATGCATCGTTCTTTTGAAAAGGTGTTGTGAGTTTGCTCTCGTTGAGACTTAAAATACAGAAACTGGGATTTGCCAGTGGAATTAAACCCATAAAAACTGGCTACAATAGTCCATCCTTTCAGACCCAAAGCTTTCAGTGGGTTTACGGTTACAGTTAAAGCCTTACATGTATTAGATCATGGGAATCCCATTAGTGACTTCGCAAAGGTTTTGCAAATACCCTACTTTCAAAGCATTTTGTTGCTTTTAACGGTTATGTTCAGGATCAAAAATCTTAGCTTGGATGAACTTAATCTTTTTTTTTTATTAATTAAAAAACAACAGCAGTCAGTTCTTGGCACCCGTCACCCATAATGAAACTGTGATTTTTTTTCTGTATCAAGATAACTAGCACTTTTGGTGGAACCAATGCATTAACAAGTTCAAATCAAGTGAAAGGCAGACATTGGAATTAAAGTTACTGAACTTTCTCATCCTTTGGTCTGCTGTTTTAAGATTTAAATAACTAACAGAAGTGAACTTTGTCAGGTCAAACAATGAAAACTAAGATACAAAAAGACACCACCTTGCATAACCGGTACATAAAATTGGGGTGGAAAGAAAGCGATCGCATCGAAAAGGCCTCTTCATAGTTAAGCAGTCCATGGTCTTTAGATTAATAATTCAAATATCAATTCATGATACTGAATCTCCTCAGGCAGAAGGTCTCGAGTTCCGGTAAACTGGGAAATGGAAACATTTTACGTAATCACCCGACAATGATTTATTTTCAGGCACGCTAACCTTACTGGAATACTCACCTTCAAAAAATTACTCTCTATTTTCACAGGCCCATTTCTTATTACAAATGGTGTGATTTTAGTCTTAGAAAGCTGTTTCTAAATCACAGGGGATCTCCTAAGACACATGATCATCACTGAGAAGGAACCTTATGTGGGAAATTAAGCCAAACGAAAGGAACGTTTATCATTACATTTAAAATAAGATTTAAAAAGCGAAGCGCAAAGAAAGCCTCCATTTGAAAACAGGTGTGTTCTGCAGCCCCCTGTTGAGCTGTGCAATACGCTCGGAATTAACTTGGTGTATAACCAAGTTGGTCTTCTTTTCAGTTTGATCACAGTGATCCTCACTCAGAATGGAAACATATTGCCATTTGGGAATCAGTAACGATCACACATCAACATTAGAGCATTGACAGTGACTGAAGGCCAAGCATGAGGTGCCCTTTAGCGTGTCGTCAATTCTGTTGAAGTCTGCAGTGTGTGGTCGATTTCTCTGGTTGGGATTTATGCTTCTTGGTGGAGGAGTCACTTGCAGAAACCCGGCCTCCAGGACGGAATAGACTGCAGGGCGGAGGGGGAGGGGGGTACCCGCACAGTAGCTTTGGGGGGATCCCTCTTTCAGTTTGATCTTTAGACACAGGCAGAGTTCCTAAACTTGAGGGGTGTTTGGAAACAAATGAATAACTCGCTTCACAAAAACTACGATGTCACAGTTTACCCTCAGAATTTTCATAGGAGGACACTGAGAAACCAACCGACTGCTTATAATTTGTGCTAATTACTTATAATTATTTATAGTAAGCCTAGATTTACCGCAGACTTGCACATACATATTTGTGGGGAGGTGAATGTAGACATTTGGACATTTTACAACCCATGACCAGTACGTGACTTTTAATTATTCCACTGAAACCATAGTCCAGCCCTGGCCGCGTGGCTCAGTTGGTTGGAGCGTCTTCCTGTAAACCAAAGGTTTTGGGTTCGATTCCTGGTCAGGGCATGTACCTGGGTTTTGGGTTCGATCCCTGGTTGGGGTGCCTATGGGAGGTGGCTGACTGATGTTTCTTTCTCCCCCCCACCCCTCTTTCTCCCCTTCTCTCTCTCCTTTCCTCTGTCTAAAATCAGTGAATACATCCTTGGGTGAGGATAAAAAACGTTTAAACCATAGTCTAATTCCTTCCCCCTTCTCTGGCAGAATGATCCTGTTGAAGCTGTCCGTGATTGGCCAGTCTTATTGCATAGCTGACTGGAGGTATAGAGGTGGAAGGGATCATAGACCAGTGTCCCCTAGCCCAGTGGTCGGCAAACTCATTAGTCAACAGAGCCAAATATCAACAGTACAACGATTGAAATTTCTTTTGAGAGCCAAATTTTTTTTAAACTTAAACTATATAGGTAGGTACATTGTTATTAACTTAATTAGGATACTCCTAAGGCTTAGGGAGAGCCACACTCAAGGGGCCTAAAAGCCGCATGTGGCTCGAGAGCCGCAGTTTGCCGACCACTGCCCTAGAAGAAGACACTGTTTTGCAAAGTGCTAGGGTCACATCAGTGTGGGCGTCGTTTCCGTCCGTGCTACCCACGCTGTCCTTCTCATGAGGGTACCCAGGTGTAGGAAGACCTTTCCCACGTGGTCACACACCCGGGGTAAACTCCTGCAGTCACACCCAAGGCACAGACAACCAGCCAATTAAAAGGGGGCATTTGGGGGTGTTTATCTGAGGAGGTGACATTGAGAACATTTTATCCTTTGGTGGGTCCAAGAGAAACAAGTTCTTTGGGGTGGTGTCCTTGGGTTCATTCTTCTTTTCTTTTTTTCATCACAAAGATTGGGTGTCATCGCAGTGAAAAATGAAAGGAGGTGCGGACGGGTGTCATGACTTCGTAGGGCGGTCGGGAGCCAGCTACTGCTTTCTGGAGTTGGCTCCTGTGGCTCCCCAAACTCAGCTCTGGCTTTCAGTCAGAAACCAGACCCCGTAGGATCTTGGGAGCTGGGAGCTGGGCACTGGAATGTTAATGGAGAAATGCAAACAGGGGTTTGGGAAAATGATCATTACCAACAAGCATTTGCATTTCTGCCAGAGGCAAATAGGCTTTTATTAGCAATTACTCATAACCGCTTCTCCTGTTCCCATTGTAAGGGCACATAAATCAAGGGGCTCGCAGGGCCAGGACTCATCAGGGTCAGAGACTATATTTGGACTGAGTTCTTTTGAGATCCTCAGCTGTCGTTTTATTATCCCTTAAATGTTATAACTCCTTTGTTGAATAGGGATGCTGAGGGGTTCTTTCAGGAGTCAGTTTTAACCAGTGACTACTGCATGAGCAGTTTCTTCTCTGGTTGTGATTTTTTCTAATGAGAAAATGATTAGAAGTTTCGTTCACAGGTCACCATACCTCTCCAAACGCCTGTCATCTTCAGTTTCATGGAATGCAATAATTTAACTCAACCAATATTTATGCTTGCTCGGTGATGGCACTGTTATGAGTCACTCATGTCAAGTTTCTTCTCAATCTTGACAAACAGTTGGGATATTTGAAAAATGCCTCTAGACTACTTGTAGAACCACTGCCAAACCCTTTGTGGTCCTTCTCTCAAGTATGTGATGGGCAGTTTGGAATTGGGATGGGGAGCATTGTGACACTTCAATGCTTTTGCTTACCATATGGAATTTCCTCTTTGAACTCCACCTAAAGGGCGTTATCACCAGCAAAACTGTCATGTTAACCTCGTTAACGACAACTCAAATGAACTCCAATGAAACGGTACCCATGGTTAACTCTACGAAATCAGTTTCCTACAGAGATGCTCATTTGTGTGTTTTTCGGTTGAACGTCTGGATGGAAAACAATTTGTGATACAAGCGTGGGCAGCAGTGATAAAGTTGCCAGTTTTAACATACCTCGGAAATCTAAAGGCAAAGATCGTTAGCATTAATATATCCCAGGAATCTGTATGAAAAGCAGTTGAGGATTAGAAAGAGAGAGAGAGAGAGAGAGAGAGAGAGAGAGAGAGAGAGAGAGAGAGAGAGGAAAAGGGAAAAAGAAAAAAGGGTTTCTTTTGAAACTTGAAGCTACTTGACTTAGCCTTGTGTGTGCCACAGTGCCCTTCAGTGGCTGTAGGGACAAAACAAAGGTGGCTTCGGAAATCCTCTATCAGCGCAGGGCCTGTAAGTGTGGTTCCACTTAGTCACACGCCGGAGCCCCTTAGGGGAGGGGACCCAGAGCGTGGGGCCTGCCCGGCATGTGCGTTCAGTGTGGAGGCCTGAGCAAGTGCTAACCCAGGAGCAGTTTTAGGTGTCACTGGCACTTTTGCTTTGAGGTCAAGGAGGAAGAGGAACAGAGATGAAAGCCAGGCAGGTCGCCCGGATCTGAGGCTCCCTCATGTGCACGAAGCCTCTGAAGGTCTGGTGGGTGTTGTGAGCCCGACCCCCCACGCTTGCCACTGGTCCTGGCCGAGGGAAGTGAATTTGGGTCCTGTCGCTGAGTCCGTTGCCGAACTCTTAACTGGGATCTGGTGGAGAGGGCTGCCAGGATTTGGGTGCGATGCATAGATCGAAGCTTCAGCGCTCTCTTTTGGGGAGTCCTGGGTCCATGCAGCATGCGGAGGAGTGGGAGTGTTCCATGTGGGGGGATGGACCCCAAGCTCACAGCTGGCTGAGCTTCTTCGAAGCCAGAACGTCCGCAGAACCGTCACAAGCCACTCCGCTCAAGGGGCACACTCGGGCTCAGTATGACAAGGAGGAAGGGAAGAGAAAGATTGAGACTCTGTGGGTGAAGACATTGTACATGTGACAGGCCCCTCTCTCCCCTCTCGCCAGGGCCTGTCTCCGTTTTGGCTGCTCCAGATGTTGGAATGGCTCTCTCCCCCCACCCCCACCCCCTCGCTGCATGGAGGACAGGATAGAATAGGCAGTAAAATGTATTAATCACGGGGTTCAGATCAGGGCCTTGTACAAAGTTGGTGGTCTTAGCCAACGAAATACTCTGGTGTGTTTTCTGTTTTTGGTTTTCATTTTAACCAAAAAAATCTTTGCAAACCCTCGGGATTTCATTGATTTTTATTGCAGCTTAATAACAGTTAGGAAAAGAAGTGCCTCGTTAAAACAAATGCTCTAAATAAAAACACAGTTAGTTTTCCATTACGGAGTCTAATTACTCATCATCGCCAGGGCATTTTTATATGGCAGTTTAACTTCTGGAAGGTGGAAACTTGGCACGTATTGAAGGAACAGAGCAGTGCACCTAGATAGATATCAGAAGATGGGCTAATTATATTTGGGCTGGGGTTGACTCTTACCCAGGATCGCTCTGAGAAGGCCTCTTTCTTAAGTTGCTACGGGAAGTCTCTGCTTTTGCTAGTGCCCGTTGAAAAGGAACCCGAAGGGAGAGAATTCTGAGCCTTAGATCACGTACAAGTGCATCTGGAAAGGGACCCTGCCAGTTATTCATTGGTGCTGATGTCAGGACTACCTGATAGGCCTGGAGGACAGCTATCCACGCTTGCTGACTCCATGGCAGGGTTTGTGAGGATGAATGGACACAGCCTTTCTCCCAGGAAAGGTCAGGCTGCCCCTGAACAGGAGCCAAGCTGGGAAGCTCTCACCACCAAATGAAGGATGTCAAGAGCGCCAGCAGGGAGGCTGACGCGGGTCCTTTTTATTGCGTCTCTTGCTCACCAACACGTCCTCTGGAGCGTGTCCCTCTGGATCTTGGCGACAGATAGGTAATTCCACAGTGAGCACTGAATGGGACCGGCTGCCCCCCACCCCCCCTGCCGGGGGATGTCAGTGTGCTTCTGGCCATTATTACAAAACACCCGTGTCTGTGATAAGTGACAGGATAATTGTCCTTCGGCTTTTCTTATCCAAGGATCACATTTGATGTGTGGGGAAAGGGACTGGCCCTGGGCCTGGTGGAATCCCATGAAGTCACGGCTGAGTTTCCATCTTGGGAAACCTGAGAGGTCCCTAACCCCGATTTACCTGCCGGCCTCCACAGCCCTTTGCCCTCTGCCCAGAGTTCCTGCCACACTTTAACGTAACCGACTCGGGCTCACGGTCGTTCACAGAGGAGGCCACAGCCATGTGTGGATTGAAGGAAGTGTAACTTCCATGTTGAATTTAAGCAAGATTTAGGGGAACTGACTCCCCATTTTCCTGATGGTAACTTACACATAACCAGGTACTGATATCATGTCTTTGAATCATGGGAAATAGTCTGGACAAGGAGAGTTGCTGAGGCAGCTCCTCTGAGTCCTCCGGTACTTATTCCAAAGAAAAGCTAGAAATATTTTCTATCCTGAACCTTATCCATATTCAGAACAATAGTAGAAATAGTGATGGTGTTTTTTAGTGTCTCACATGTCCTAGGCACTGGACTCGGTCTTCATGATCAGCTTCAAATCATCCCTAAGAGATGGATATTATTATCTCTGCCGTACGGATGGGGAAGCTGAGACCCAAAGCAGCATTCTCCAAGTCACAGAATAGGCAAAGATCTCTTACAAGCAATAAGATAAAAGGCAAGTACAAAAATGGGCAGTTCATAGACATGAAGAGCTAGACGGCCAGTAAGCATGAGAGGAAGTTTGCCTCACTGGTAGTCAGTCAGCCACACACCAGTGAACAGGAGAAGCCAATTCATACCCATTGGATAAGCGAAAACGAAAGAATCTCACAGTATTAGTTCATGACAAGGATGTGGAGCAGTAGACAGTCTCATACTCTGATGGTGGGAGTAGGATTTGGTACAATTTCTTTGGGGAGGTTTGTGGCAACACCCAGTAATGCTGCAGATGCACACACATCCTGTAGCTCCCACTCTCACTTCGGCGTGGATGCCCTGAGAAATCACTGTACATGTGCAAAAGGACACGTGTATCAGAACACTCATTTCTGCGTTGCTTGTGATACGAAAAATCTAAAACAATCACTGCTTTTTAGAAGGAAAAAAGAGAAATCATATGTGTTATCTTTTTCTTTAATATACATATATATTTTGTTGATTTCAGAGAGGAATGGAGAGGAAGAGAGAGAAACATCAATGATGAGAGAGAATCATTGATCAGCTGCCTCCTGCACGCCCTCCATTGGAGATCTGCAACCCTGGCATGTGCCCTTGACTGGAATCGAACCCGGGACCCTTCAGTCTGCAGGCCAACGCTCCATCCACTGAGCCAAACAAGCTAGGGCTGTGCTATCTTTTTATGCAGTGATGAAAATGAATGAATCAGATCCACTTGTGTGAATATGGATAGATTTTAGAAACTCAATGCTGAGGAAGAAAAACAAACTGTAGATTGACACAGTCGGACACCATTTATATAAAGCTGGAAAACATGCAAAATGTCTAAATATTGTTTAGGGAGGTAAGGGTATGGGATCAGAGAAGGCTCCTCACAGCCTTTTATTTGCCTGTGTAATTACGGTAGTTATCAAGGAAAAGGCCTAATGTAAACATGGCCAAGCATTAAGTGTTGGCAAAGCTTGGTCATGGGTACACAGATGTTCTACATTATGCTTTGTGCTTTTCTGTATGTTTGAAATTCTCTATAATATAAACATTGAAAAATGATAGTACGGGAGACCCCCGTACGCATGAAACCCTTGATCTTGTGGGGCTTTTGATGGCTTTCTTAATAGCTTTTCTATCCTGAAACAGAAGCTTTTCAGTCTCACAGAGGGGAAATAAGAACACTTTAGAGTTAGACACGCGTACAGCTCACACTCACGTAGCCACTGTGACTTCTGAAATTGGTGTTTGGATCTTCCTTACCGCCTCTGGCTGGGTGGGGACATTATTTATCACCAAGGTAACTGTTGTTCCCCCAGTAACGCTTTGGCATCTGAGTGAGTGGTTCCTGAACTGGGCACCAGGGCCAGAGGAATTGCTGGGAAGTGTGTGTGTGTGTGTGTGTGTGTGTGTGTGTGTGTGTTCCCAAAT
>NW_006299479.1:681628-681877 GCF_000327345.1 Myotis davidii | reverse complement strand
GACATGACGGAAGGGATGGTGGATCTGTCGGACGCTGGTGGATCTGTGGCCAGCGAACAGACATTCCTGGGGGCAGGAGCCAGTCCTCTGAGCACGACACGCACGGTGGCTGGGCTCACACCAAGGGATTGAACCTTGGCTGTGTCGTCAGCCTCCTGAACCCCTCCAGTGAGGCCGTATTCCTCATAAAGCGAGGAAGCAAGCTGGGCTTTGGGCGGGGAATGGAGGCAATCTCATCAAGAAAGATGG
>NW_006299479.1:680862-681478 GCF_000327345.1 Myotis davidii | reverse complement strand
CCAGGGGATGGTGGCCAAATAGGACATGACGGAAGGGATGGTGGATCTGTCGGACGCTGGTGGATCTGTGGCCAGCGAACAGACATTCCTGGGGGCAGGAGCCAGTCCTCTGAGCACGACACGCACGGTGGCTGGGCTCACACCAAGGGACTGAATCTTGGCTGTGTCGTCAGCCTCCCGAACCCCTCCAGTGAGGCTGTATTCCTCATAAAGCGAGGAAGCAAGCTGGGTTTTGGGCGGGGAATGGAGGAAATCTCATCAAGAAAGATGGTCCAAGTCCGGCTGGTGTGGCTCAGTGGTTGAGCATCGACTTATGAACCAGGAGGTTACAGTTCGATTCCTGGTCAAGGGCACATGCCCGGGTTGCAGGCTCAATTTCCAGTAGGGGTTGTGCAGGAGGCAGCCAATCAATGGTTCTCTCATCATTGATGTTTCTATCTCTCTCTCCCTCTCCCTTCTCTCTGAAATCAGTAAAAATATATTTAAAAAATAAAATTAAAAATAAAGTTCCGTACTACCTAGAATCTATATGAAAGTGTGTAAACGAACTCAGGTCTGTCTCTTTCCACAGCACTCACTACTGCATAGAAAGCCAGGTCCATAGGAATTTATTTTG
>NW_006299479.1:672632-680850 GCF_000327345.1 Myotis davidii | reverse complement strand
GAAAAATCAACCAAAAAAATGAGTTCACATGTGTCGTAGGTTCGCCATCACTGACCTAGAATCTATATGAAAGTGTGCAAACGCACTCAAGTCTGTCCCTTTCCACAGAACTCACTACTGTATAGAACGCCAGGCCCATCGACTGTACCGGCTCCATAGGAATTTATTTTAAACCTATGAACTCCTTTGTACATATTTATAATCATTTAATGTGTGCCAGTAGGTCTCTCATCTCTCATTTCCCATGATGATCTGGGTTTCTGAGTGATTGCAGAAGAATTCTAAGAAGCACGCAGACTTCACAGGAAGTGAGGTCGTTGGGGGATGATGGACTTGATGCAGTCCGACTGTGCGACACGGAACTCATCTCGGGGGCTCTGAGCTGTGGTTCTAGGGCCGCCAAAGGTGAAATTCATTGGTTATTGTGAACCAGAGAGAAAATGTTTAACAACTAAAGGCCACAATCAGTGCTTTGAAGAATTACTGCTTGGGACTGTTTTTTATGAAGTACTTGTTGGGAGGAAAAAAAGTCTCACCAAGTGGTTTGGCATCACTTAAACCAGGGGTGGGGAACATCCAACCCGCGGGCTGTCTAAGGCCTCTCACCAAGTGGTTTGGCATCACTTAAACCAGGGTGGGAAACATCCAGCCCGCGGGCTGTCTAAGGCCCGAGAAATCATGCCTGCCAAGGCATTAGGGGTGAGTTAATTCAATGTTTGACCAAATACAGCAGGCTGGTCTTCAAGTGGATAATTTTGTATGGACCTTGAATGACGTTATAAATATCCAGATAGCCCTTGGCAGAAAAAGGTTCCCACCCCTGACTTAAAAGAATGCAAGATGGGTTTTTCACATTTTGTCTAGTTGGGCTGCTTCTGGGAGTCTGTTTTTAAAAAGCTTTCTCTAGGATTATCCTAAAAAGTCACGTTGGGGAACTACTCTAGGGTAGATAACAGCTTGCAGAGGAGGCTGGTGCAGTTTACACCCCATGACTCAAACGTGTGAGGCCCTTTAGGGGAGCAATCCTAGTGTATGGATTTCCCGTCGGATGGTCCTTGGTTTGCTTGCATTTGACTGTCTGTGTGACCTTAGGCGAGTCATTTCATCTCCTTGACACTCAATTTCCTCATCTATAAAAGGGAGATATTAATAACTACCTGGCAGGGTTAGTCATGTAGGCTAAACAAGATAATGTATGTAAAGTTTTCAGCCCTAGTCCCTAGCACGTACGTGCTCGGTAATTGATAGTTTCTATTACAAACAATTATCTTAAAATGATAACCCCATCTTGATTGACTGAAGCACAGCCCTTCAGGGAAAGATCACTATAATGGTGAAGTAAACCCAAGAAAAAGGAAATATCCTGGAAAACAAAACGAAACACAACACAGCCACCCCGCTTCAGTCTGGAGCATTCTTGTCGGCTGTGTCATTGCCCTCGCGGCCTTTGGAGGCCTCTTGCAACCTGGGTGGTCTGTGAGCTGTTCAAGTTCATGGATAGATAGGTTTCATCCGCCCCTCCCACCCTTTCTGTTTTAGAATGGGGATTCAGAATTTTGTAAATGTGTGAATGAGTGGCGTAAACAGGTCAACCCTACAGCATCAGAGAATGTGCTTTGTCACTTCCCTTTTTACAAGACTTGCTGACGGTTAATTACCCTGAAGCTGTGTCTCCTCATGCAGCTGTGCATCCCAAGGACTTTGGGGTGTTTTTTTTTTTTTAGAAAAGTGGCAGAGTTTCTCCACACGTTTAATTTCTTCTTTGAAGCGCGGAGTTTAAGGAGAGTCTGTTCTTTTAGAGGAGAATACGGTGTGGGAAAAGGTAGCAGTTTTGGGGGCTACCCGTTGTCCTAGTCTAACATTGGGTCTGTGGGTCCGAGGATAGTTGCCGAGGAAGTGCCTCTTTCAGGGCCTTTGAGTTGCTGTTGAGGCTGGTTTAGGGCTGCACTCTGAGTGGAAATACAGGCCATTCTGTGGACAGGGCTGCAGGGACCAGGGCCCTACATGGATTAGTTTTCCTGGAATTGTGTTTCTCAGCTAGTCACTGGTGCCTAGCAAGTCAAGTATCTGCTGATGTAATACTCTACTTGGTGAATCCGCTCCATGATGTGAGACACCTTCTCTTGACGAGACGTTCTCCCTCTTCATGGTGGGAAGGAAGCCCCGTGAAGAGGGTGCTACCTCTGCCTATCATTCAGAGTGAAGATTCCCATGAGCCGTCTCTAGTGACCCCATCTAGGTGCAGTGGTGGGTGGGGGCCAGGTGGGAGCAGGTGGGATGGGGCATGTGGCGGTGTCCTCCTGGCTGCCATGGAACCCTGTTGATTTGTGTAGGGAGCCTGACTTGGTCCCCAAGTTCCTCAGAACATTGTTCCAATAGGACTCCCCGGGAGCTAGGAATCTTTGGCAGCGTGGGGAGAATATTCTGTCAAAGGTATGAATTCAGAGAAGCAAAGTGCATGCGTCTGTGCTCCAGTAGGAGGGGAGTGGGCAGGAGTGGGCGGTGTGGGAGGCGGGAGGTGAGAGGGAATGTTGGCAAGAAGAGTCCGGGTGAGGAAGCCAGTTCTGCTGACACGTGGATCTTCAGATGCCTGTTCAGCACTTGTCCCCAGGAGGAAGACACCTTTTCAAACGAGAATGGAATATTTCACTTTGGAACTTGTCCTAGGAGTACGTGCTTATTATCAGAGGCGTTCCTCGGTGACTTCTGATTGGGCAATGGCCCGCCCAGCCATACATGTAGCCAAATTATCATATATATTAACAATGCAGTAAAGAATTTCATCATCCTGGGTCACAAAGGATCATTATTATTGTATCAGAATGCAGTCATGGTATTCATGCGGTGCCTCGCTGGCAATCGCGTGTACTTGGTGTCCGGAGGCCATGTGGGAGCCGAGGTCTGAGTGTACATCTTGTCAGAAAACCCCTCTGTCGCCTGGCCGGTGTGGTTCAGTGGTTGAGCATCGACCTATGAACCAGGAGGTCACAGTTCGATTCCTGGTCAGGGCACATGCCCGGATTGTGGGCTCGATTCCCAGTGAGGGGGGGGAGGGGTGCAAGAGGCAGCTGATCAATGGTTCTCTCTCACCATTGATGTTTCTATCTCCCTCTCCCTTCTTCTCTAACTGATATACCCACTCCGGGGGAATGTGCCCATAACCAAGGTACATGTCCCTGACCGGAATCGAACCTGGGACCTCTCAGTCCGCAGGCTGATGCTTTATCCACTGAGCCAAACCAGTTAGGGCTAAAAATATATTTTTAAAAAAGAAAACCACTCTGCTTAGGACCGCCCCCCCCAACTGTGAGGTCCCAGTGCCTCGGTTCCTGCTATTGGCAGAACTGACCTACCTCCCAGTGTGTTGGGGAGGAGTATTAATCCAATGCTTTGAAAATGTTCAAAATGACCGACTGAGGGAAGCTGGCCGTCTCAGGGGACCGACACGTCACTGTGATTGTCTAGACGGCTTGACCGGAGGCCAGATCTGGCCTCCCGCCTCTTTCTCTGCTGCCACGAGCTCAGAGCGGCCTGTACATTTGTCAGTGGTTGAAAAGAGATCCAAAGAAGAAGAATATTTTGTGGCAATGAACGCTATATGGAATCCAAACAGTGTCCCTGAGCATTTATCAGAGCACAGCCACACCCATCTATTTGTGGTGGCTTTGGGGCTACGTCCGCAGAGGTGAGGGGTTCCAACAGAGACAGCGTGGCCCACAAGCCTGAAATACTTCCCGCCCGGCCATGTGCGGGGAGAGTGTGCCGCCCGCTGCACTAGACTGTTGGGAGCAGGGTTCCGAGGCAGTGAAACAAGATTGTTACTGATCCATGGCAGATGATGTCATTCCAGGCCCGCAAAATACCTCCTTTGATTCTTCACAGACCAGGACCCTGTGATGTGAGAAAGGCCCGGGGGTGGGAGTTTAGTGGGGAATTTTGCAAGGACTCTCTTAAATTGAGATCAGGCCCTGAGCGCTGAGGATACATTTCCAAACCTTTCCAGAGACAACACAGGATTTCTCTTGCACTGAGAGAGGGGTCAGAATATTTACAGTAACATGTTTGGGATTCAACTGAATTTGGGGGATTTTTAAAAATGTTTATTGATTGATTGATTGATTGATTGATTGTTGTTGTTCCAACCCTCACTGGTTTTCCCAGAGAACTTTAGGATGACAACTTAGAGGATCTCAGGAGTATTGATATTACTAACATTTTCCAGTTTGAGGTTTGGGTGACATTTTATAGTGCTTCTTATTTCCCTTTGATGTGTTGCCCATCCCTTGAGACAATAGTAGTCATAATAATGCAAGTTGTACAATTAATTCCATTCGCACAGCCCCACCTGGAGGGGTTTGCACAGCTGGTAAAGCACTGAATTGCGGGGGTACCTCTGCTGTGGAAATGCACGTCTATCTGCATCTGTTGGAATTTTCAATTCATTCAAGATCAGGGCTGCCAGACCGTTCAAGAAGGATGAAGACCGATTCTGTAGATGCCTCAGTCACACTCTTGTTTTCACCGAGGCACTTGGGTTAGGGGAGACTTCAGTCTCCGCTGCAGGCTTGTAGCTAAGGAAACCCACTGGGAAGTGCGGGATGTGAAATTAACCTGATTCAGCTGTAACTTCCTGTCCACTGTTGGGTTTATCCAGACAGGAGGCTGAGAATCCTTACCACCAAAAGGGAGCTGGAGAGGAGTGTGTATGTGTGGAAGGCAGATTGACTTCAGAGGAAGAAATCATTGGTGTTCTAGGTAAAATTCTACTTCCTAGAGATGTGTGGTACATGCTACAATGATTTTTTTTTTCAATCGTCACCCAAGGATGTTTTCCCATTGATTTTTAGAAAGAGTGGAAGAGAGAGGGAAAGACAGAGAGAAATATCAATGTGAGAGAAACACATCGATTGGTTGCCTCCTGCATGAGCCCTCATCCCAGGGAGGAGCCTGCAACTGAAGTACATGCCCTTGACCAGAATCAAACCCGGGACCCCTTGGTCCACAGGCCAATGCTCTCCCCACTGAGCCAAACTGGGGAGGGCTACAATGATTTTCTTACCTCAAATCAGAGATGAATTTACAAAATGATAAACAAAACACATATAATAGCAAATACTTATACTGAACTACGCACCAGGAACTTTTCTGAATACCTTACATGAATTAACTTATTTAATAATAATCATGTAATACTATTATTTGTGGAGAGCGGCTACAGTGTTTGGACAGGTTCAAGCCTCGGACTAATGAGAGGGCACAGTCCTCTCATGGCCACGTGCAAGTCCCAGCTTGGAGGGCAAAGCCCTCCCAGCACAATTATAAAGGGTATAATTGTAAGCTTGAACCTATGGTCCGAATCTGTGGTCCCACGTGGCTAAGTGATATGGGCTGCAGGAGGTGCAGCAAGTAAACAAAGCTTGATCAGGTGCATGTAACTGAGTAGATTCGAAACCCACAAGAAGGTTGTAACCACGCCCTTACTTTGCCTGGTGGAATCTGTCTATAAAATAAAGAGACGGCTTATAGGCCGTGGCGCTGTCGCTAGCTCTCCATCAGAAAGGACAGCGTCCCACCCAGACCCAGCTTTCTTCTCTTGTCTGTTTTTTCTCCATCCTTCACCGCCCCCTCTCAGGCTCACCAAACCTGGCTGAGCTGGCTCAGCACATATGGCGCCCGACGTGGGGCTGAGTGTGCCATGGTTGTGCCGGCTCACCACAATTATTCTTCTCATTTAGTCGAAGAGGAAAGAGAAGAAGTAGAGAGAGCCCTCTTCTTGGGTGGGATAGTATGGAAGCGGAGAGGAGAAGTAAAAGAACATTTTAGGTTGTCTAGAGATTAACTACATTAATCTCTACCGGGCTAATTAAAAAGAAAATACCTCTTCTTTAAAATAGCTACATGAATCTATAGTTTCTCTGATTTCTACCGGGCTAATTAAAAAGAAAAAAAAAAAAACCCTCCAAAAATATGGGTGGAGGAGCAGAGGAGAAATCCAAACCTCACCCCACAAAGGAAAAACTCAGTTGCCTAATTTGGAATTTAGACTTCTGAATAGGAGAAGAAGTAGAGAGAGCCCTCTTCTTGGGTGGGATAGTATGGAAGCAGAGAGGAGAAGTAAAAGAACATTCTAGGTGGTCTAGAGATTAACTACATTAAGGGGTTATAACCTCTGATTTCTACTGTGCTAATTAAAATGAAAAAAAAAAAACCCTCCACAAATATGGGTGGAGGAGCAGGGGAGAAATCCAAACCTCACCCCACAAAGGAGAAACTCAGTTGCCTAATTTGGAGTTTAGACTTCTGAATAGTATCTTCTTTTTAAAAGTGTGGTGATGAGTCCAGATTAGACCTTCAGCAATGTTTTTTTTAAATTTCGGATTTTTAAAAAAATAAGACTCATTAAATTTTCCTTAGTTCTTTATTTCCAGGCTATCAAACTACCCCTAGACTGATTAGGACATTTTTTCCACAAGGAGCAGTAAGTTCTAGAAGCCTCTGGAATGTATTAGTGTCCAGATTTGCAAAGCGAGTGAGTGGTGGCCATGGTTCAGTATTTCCCCCATTATGTTTCACTGACTTAGGTACTGTTCCAGGAAGGGTCTGACTTAAATTTTATCTCATTATTGATATTGAAATGTTAAATGTTGAATGGATAAAAAATTTATAAGATCTAAGTAGGATATAAACAACAATAATACAATGAACAGAGAACGTTTCTTCTGAGGTTGCCGTGTCCCTCGTGACACGCGCCTTCCTTTCCCTGTTGGAGGTGACAGCGTCCAGTTCTGTGTTCAGATCCTGCTCTTTGCTGTAGTTTTTCCATGTGTGTGTCCCTACCTCGCATATTGTGCAGCGTGGCTGGGTTTTGAACCTGATATAAAGGTTCGCACGCTGCTGTATTTTTTGTGACTTGTTTTTTTCACATAGCATTACATTTCCAAGAACCACCAGTGTTATGTGTAGCTGCAGTTCACTTACTCTCATTGCTGCATAGTATCCAAGTGTATAAACAACCAGAATCTATTTACCCATTTCATTGAAGGACTTTCGGGTGGTTCCCAGGTCTTGCTATAGATATTGCTTCTTTGACCATTCTTAACAAATGCCTGGGCCAGGACTCATTTAATTAATTTTTCTATGAAAAGGACAGTCTTATGGTTTAATGAAAATGATATGCACTCCTTGCATAGATAAATGCTGTTTTTATTTTGGAACACAGACTGCATATTAAATGGGCTTATTTTTTTTTTACTTGCGTTATTGGTGAATTTCCCCCGAGAAGTGACAATAATTTGTATATTTTCTTTTCTAAATGAATCAAGGCATGTAGTGTAAAAATTATGAGAAAATAAGCCCGTCTAGTTTTACATTAAAGGTTTCATAAATATGTAATAAAATAAACAAATTAGAAAAATACTAAATAATTTTCATTAGAATGTGAAGTACTTTCTTCTCTACATTAGACATGAAATAAACTTTTGTCATCCAGAAGCAACAAAACAAAACAAAAAAATATTCCATTGAAAGGGAAGATGGTCTTTGCCCCACTCTTGTTCATTTGCAGACTAGAGAAGACATTTTTATTTTTAACATGTTTCAACTTAAAAAAGATGGACCTTAAAAACCTTTTTGAAATAATTTATAGAGTTTTGCAACGACTCAGAGCTTTAGAGCAGCGAACAGTCTGTAGTCTATTTGCTTTTCTGACTGGGAAGGGAAAAAAAAAGCTCAGAGCAAGTAAATTACTTAACCAAGATCACAGAGGACTGCCAGGCCTAAAAATACCTCTTCTTTAAAATAGCTACATGAATCTATAGTTTCTCTTCTAAATTAGAAGCCACAGCTTCTTCTCATTATATGTATGGATCGTGTAAACGGAATCTTTCGCGCATCTGAAACTTAGTGTCGGTAAAACAATAGAACGAGGTTTGATTTTTGAAAATTGCTCTTCTCCACCCTGTGGGTTGTGCTGACCCTGGAGAGGTTGTATTTAGTTCCCACAGCCTGGTTGCTGGCGTTGACAATATTGCCATTGTCTGACACCAGGGCTGCCACCAGCTCTGTTGGGAGATACGCAATGAGCTCAGAGGACCCTGCTGGAGTGTCCATAGAGCTAGCACAGGCGTCTCCTCCCCGGCCTGTTCCCACCCCGCCTGTCCCCACCCTGCCTGCCCGGGGCTTCCCCTCCAAGGAAGCGGCAGCTTTGCAGCCGAGAATT
>NW_006299479.1:671704-672418 GCF_000327345.1 Myotis davidii | reverse complement strand
AGGGAGAGGGAGACACAGTTAGAAATATCAATGATGAGAGAGAATCATTGATCGGCTGCCTCCTGCATGCCCCACACTGGGGATTGAGCCTCAACCCCGGCATGTGCCCTGACCGGGAATTGAACACTGACCTCCTGCGTCGTAGGTCGATGCTCAACCACTGAGCCACCCTCTCTTTTTCCATGTGAAATAGGTATGGTTACACCGATGCTCCTGGGTCTGCTGTAGAGATCGAATGAGCTAACGCTCCTGAATCTCATATGGACTACAGGTTTCACCTATGAAATAAATTGAAGCACAAATAAATACTGGTGCATCCTCCATGTTTCCTTATGTTTCGACATCAGAAAGCCAGGGGCCAGAGCGATAAGGGATGCTAGATTTAGAGCATGTCGCACACCAGCAGCCCCCTTCCCCTGTGCTCCAGCCCCACCAGGCTTAGTCAAGAGGGGACACTGAAACTTCTTGTTTGACCATCTCTCTCCCCTGTGGGGCTCTGGACCTCCATCAGGCAAGGATTCTGCCTGATTCTTCTTTAGGCCTCTAGCATCTAGCATATTTTGGCATATTTTTGGCCTATGGTAGCTGCTAACAACAGTATTGTTTTCAAACTTACCCAAGTGTTGAGAACTACTCTGCCCAGTGTTTCTTTAGTGCTTGGCTTACTGTAGTCTATTTTCCTCTTGCTCAAACCATCCCCACTCTCTCCACACC
>NW_006299479.1:670271-671314 GCF_000327345.1 Myotis davidii | reverse complement strand
AATGGAAGTTTTTAAACAGTGCATAGCAACTCCTCACAAAGGCTTAAACATGAAACAGGACTTGGAGTAACAGAATATGCTGGAATTTGATGAGGACACTGAGTGCTACAGGACATGGGATTTGAACTTGCAGTTGTAGACAATGACTACACCTCCTACGACCAGAACCCTTGACCTTTAGCCCCACGATGCCCAGAAGAAAGGCTGGTGGAATTACCAGCAAGGCCCCAGGGCAGCTCGCACACCTTCCCTGTCGCACAACATTCGCTCCTTTCTTCCTTAACCGTCCATGCAATAGAGACATAGAGCCCCCTTCATGAACCATGAAGTTGATGATCAGAATAACTGCAGGACCTTCAAAAACTTTCAGGGATGAAAAGTGCTAAGTAACCAAAAGAAGTAAGTCGCCTAACACATAATTGGCATTAAACATCTTTTCATGAAAGGATCTGACCTGAGCTAGTGGATATTGAGAAATGCCCTAAAAAGGTGTATAGCATCATTTAAGAGTGGTGCCCCTTTGAAAATAAAATTATTAATGAGCACACTAGCCTCTCTTTGTGCATAAGAAGTTGAACAGATCGCTGTGATTTCTTAGATTTCATACAAAATCAGATTCCAAACAATTTATCAAATACAATGTCTACATTAAAACCTTAGTGATTAAATGCAACCCTTAAATGATGGAGTGATCCACACTAAATTTTCTGATTAAAGCACAGAAAAGCTAACAGCCCTTACTGTTTCAAGTAGAATTGCTTCAATGAGAGTTCATTGATAAAAATTTTATTGGGTATATACTTCCCCAAGATGTTGTGCTAAGACTGGAAATATGGTGGTGACCAAGCTGCCAAGTTCTGCCCTCAGAGTTGTGGGAGATGCAGGTGAGTAAATATGAAGTCACCAGTACAGAATCATATGACAAATTCTGTGATGGGGGAAGGTGGGTGTGCTGAGGGACACCTGATCCTGAGTGGGACTTGGGGTTGCATGTAGGGAAGGCATCCTCTAACCTGAGAGAACAGGATGAACAGGCAGGCTGC
>NW_006299479.1:661941-669957 GCF_000327345.1 Myotis davidii | reverse complement strand
TGATATATGGAGTTTACTTCTCATTTTATAATGAGCCCCTAGAGTGACATGAGTAAGTTGTTTCATTTTTCTGGATTCTTTTTTTTTTTAATAGAGATATGCTCATTGGTGAAGTATGTGGAGGTTCTTAAATATCAAGTGGGAAACAGGAAAGTATGAATATGATTATGTATGTACAAATATTTGCCTGTTCTAAGCAGATGCTCAGTAAGTGTTTGCTCAAATAAATTTGAGAGCGTTAACCATTTACAGACAAATATTTGCCTGTTCTAAGCAGATGCTCAGTGTTTGCTGAAATAAATTTGAGAGCATTAACCATTCTAAAGTGGTAGAATCCTAGTTGCAACAGGTGAATTTAAAAAAAATATGTCTTTGCTGTTCCCATTGGAATTTCAGAGCTTCGTGTGTGACTGTTTTTGATTCTGGTTCACTCATCATTGGTTAGCTAAGTTCATTAGAATCTGCATGGGAGGTCAGGAAGTATGTTGGTTCACTTTGCACAGAACACACTGCAGCCACATTGGCAAAAGCTGAGTTTGATTCCAGTTCTCATACGTGGCTTAAGAAACCTCCAGAGAGCCAAGGGCCATGGTAGGTTTTGTGAGAGAAGGCACCTGTGTAGCTAGGACTTTTCTTGTTCTTAAAAGCTGGGGATTCCTGTGTTTTGTTCCTTCATAGCACAGTGGCTCAGAGAAAGTCAGACTGGAATACTTTACCTCCCTGACCTCCCATTTTGGGATTTCAGTTCCACTCTAAGGATATTTTCAGATAGAGAAAAAACATAATCAGTTGTTCTAATAGCTATTCCAGGAACATCATGATGCTCCAGGGTCAGATCAGCTCATGTCCACCTGTAGGGTAGCCATGGGTATTGCACTTGCGGCATCAGGGTCTCAGCTGGGTAGGCTCTCCTGGAGTGTAAGTGTGGTTAGCTTATTATTCGTGTGACTGTTCTCCTGGGAAGATTGTCAGGTTGACTGTTGGGGGCAAAGGACAAGTGGTTCTTAGAGCCAAGAGAACAAGTTCAACTGCAAGCCAGCTGTTGACTCTCTTACACCTTAAGAGCTGGGTTTTTTTATTAGAACCATAGACTGGAAGAGCACCTTCGTTTGGCAGAAGAGAAATAGATGTTTGTCAGCTTAGAAGACATTCATTGAGCGCTCACTCTTTGCCATGTTGAGGGCGCAGCTACAAAGATGAATTATCAAAGGGCTTACTGAGTAGTAAAAGGATACAAACCTAAGTCTATTTACCTACTCCAAGGAGAGCTCTGTGGAAGGTAGGCATGACCTACAGTGAACACAAAAGACAGGATTTAGCCCAGTCTGTGTAGGAGGAAGCAGGGAAAGGTTGGGGAAGATTTTCTGTTGAGAAAAGCTGAGCTGAACCTTAAAGTATGAATAAGAATTAGCCTTGGGAATGGGACTCATGGAGGTGAGGCTGGGGGCAGGTGAGGAAAAGGGGGAAACAGCATGGTATGTGTCTGGGAACTCTGGGCAGGTCCATGTTAATAGAAAGTGAAGCATAAAGAGAAAGTGTTGAGAGTGAGGTTGGAAAGGGAGGGGGCCCATGCTGTGGAGATTTTATTTTGTAAACTCTGGAGAATCAACGCATGCCTTTAAACACGGGAATAACACTTGGATTTGGGTTGGGGGAGAATCATTTTGAAAGATGACTTTGACCAGGACAGGGCTGAAGGCAGAAGAACC
The DNA here is from genome assembly GCF_000327345.1 of Myotis davidii. Taxonomy (NCBI): domain Eukaryota; kingdom Metazoa; phylum Chordata; class Mammalia; order Chiroptera; family Vespertilionidae; genus Myotis; species Myotis davidii. The sequence goes on along the minus strand of NW_006299479.1, from coordinate 668,248 downwards.
AATAAGAGGCTCTTGTCCTCATCCAGACAGAAGCTGATGAACGAGGGTAGTGGTGAGAGGATGGCACTTTAGGGAATCCCAGCATTTAATGGGCAGGAGAAAATTAGGGCCCTAAGCAGAGACCCAGTCAGAGAGAGAAAAGAATAATCAGGAAAGAATGTCAAGAAGAGAATTTCAAAAGGAATCAGAGATCAGCAGGGCTATGTGTAGCTGAGGGGTGCAGTTGACTGAAGACTGACAAGTGTTCAGAGTGTGTTCTGGGGGCCAGCAGCTCCAGCAGCATCAGGGAATTGGTAAGGAAAGAAACTCATGCCCCACCTGAGAGAGATGGCCGGGGTGTGGAAATGCTTGTTGATGACCAGGACATACTTGCATTGGGGTGGTTGGGACAGAATCCATCTTGCAGCCAATTTGGGAGGAAATGAGAAAGTGGAGATAATATAGTCTAGGCCAGTGGTCGGCAAACTGTGGCTCGGCAAACCACGACTCGCGAGCCACATGCGGCTCTTTGGCCCCTTGAGTAAGAGCCACACTCAAGGGGCCGAGCCATGGTTTGCCGACCACAGGTCTAGGCAGAGACTTGGCTAAGATAGTAATGAGATAAATTGTTAGAGACGGATACAAGTCAAGACAACTTGAATTTGAGCTTTCAGAGACTTCAGCACCTGCGTTTTGGCTTAAAGGAAAGTAGAAAGATTGAGGTTTATGATCAGGAAGGTGGATAAAGAAAAAAGGGAGATGTTGAAGACATCAGTAGCCTTTTATAGAGGTATATGAGCAGATGTGAGTTATTGTTGTGTGGGATGAAGTGAAGTCATCGCTGCCTGGCATCGTGAGGCAGGGCTTGTAGTCTGGCTCTGTGAGATGTTGAAGACATCAGTAGCCTTTTATAGAAGTGTAGGAGCAAATGTGAGTTATTGTCGTGTGGGATGAAGTGAAGTCATCGCTGCCCGTGAGGCAGGGCTTGTAGTCTGGCTGTTTTTCAAGGTTTCTTTGAGAGGCATCGCTGTGTATTCATAATAATGTACAGTTTTTTGCAGCGTTTTAAGGCACAGACCTGGTTTGAATTCTCAGTCCCTCGCCAGTAAGTGTGTACATTTGGACAAATTCCTAGTATTTAGGTACTCTGAGCATTTGTTACTTGTTTCGGGCCTCTAGTATATTTATATTGGTTTCAGAGAGGAAGGGAGAGGGAGAGAGATAGAAACATCAGTGATGAGTATCATCAATTGGCTGCCTCCTGCACGCCCCACACTGGGAATCGAGCCTGCAACCTGGGCATGTGCCCCAACTGGGAATCGAACTGTGACCTCCTGATCCATAGGTCAACACTCAACCACTGAGCCACCACGGCAGGCCCTGCTATAGTTTTGCTGTGGAATGGTGGGTGCCTGGATGTGAAAGCAGTCGATTGGCCCCCCACTCTCTTTCTTGCTTAGATAGTTCTTGATGGCTTCCGCTGCCCCTGGATTTCGGATGAAAAGGTAACTTGCACTTGGCCGAAGGCACAGAAAGATCAGTAGAGGAAGGACAGCGCCAGAGCAGAGGTTAGGGTCCTGAACCAGGAACCCACGCTAAGCAATGGTTTGATCCAAACTTCCATGCAAGATAATCTACTACCCATTTCACCTTGAAGTTCCCAAAAGGAGAACCGTTGAGACCCAGAGCTTTACAGGCTGCCGTTTTTGTTATGGTTTTGACTGCTATTGCCACATCCTTAAGTAAACCCCAGTCCGACTGGAGAGGGCCCGTGGGTGGCTGGAGGAGGAGGTGGTGAACAAGGCCCCATTCACAGGTGACAAGGGCAGGCCTGTCTCATGTGCCCATCAAAACGGCGCTGGGGATAGATGTCACTTTTCTATCTCGCTTCGGGTGATTAGAACCAATTAAGAGGGTGACACCCAGCATAGATGGGGAAAGAAAACACGGAGGGCGGCCACGGCTTCCCCCTCGTCCCCAAGAGAGAAAGCGAGGGTTTGCCACCTGCTTCCCAAGTTCACGTAGAAATTGCTGGATAAAAGCTCGTTTGTCAGTTGACCTCCTTTCTGGACTCTCCTCCCACCTTGGTTCATAAAACAACAGTGATACCCGCTCTGCCCGGTGGGAGATGCTTTTGTCTTTGCAGAGCCTCGGTCCCGGGACAACACAAAGCCTGTCCATTTGGTGTGAGCCGTGAAAGGAGGGTTCCAACAGGTGCCATTGTGAGCGTGCCGCGGAGGAGCCAGGCCGAGGGCAGCAGGCTCGTGTTGATCTGGGCTCAGATGGGAGGCTTTAGCGGAATACCCTCTCGGGCTGGGCACGGGGGCCTCTTTGATCTTTCCTTTGCCTAAAAGGCAGAACCCTCTTCTCCGTTTCCTCCAAGGACAAAAATAAACAGAGAAGCCGAGTTTGTGAACAGCTGCGTAAACAATGCAATTGGGAAGTATGCAAAAAAAAAAAAAAAAAAAAACGAGAGAGAGAGAGAGAGAGAGGTTATATATACATTCCTACACATACCCTCCTGATCTGCGTTGTGCATCCGCATTGCGACCCTCGCTTGATCTGCGAGAGATTTCCATCGATGGGGTGAAACACAGACCCTTCATGCCGGGGGGTTTAAGGCCTCCGATCATTGGGGCAGGAGCGTGTCTTTCCCCTGGACGAGGAGCAGTTCTGAGACGTTCCAACTATAGTGGAGTAAGAGCCCCCTTCATGGTCTAAGAGCAGGCCCCTCACACTCCGGAGGGAGCGCAACTGGAGGTGCTGGGTTTGCACTTAGGTGATAGAATCTGTAGCCTGAAACCAAATTCATCTTCTTTTTTGTGCCTCTGTCTCCACAGGAGGACTTTCTTTTCACACCTGTGCTGTATGTAATGAGATCGCCGTTTGCCTGCTCACAGGCATGCAGCTCTAGAGTAGCCTTGATGTGTCTCCTTACGTCCCCCACCTCCGATCAGTCTCCATAAATTGTGTAGTTTCTCTTTTTCGTCTGTCTCTTCAGTGACACCCTTGGTTCAGGCCGTTGTTACCAGGACTAATGTTAACAGTTTCCTACGTGGTCAGATAGCTACATTTAAAGCTGATCAATAAAAACTGTTTGGGTAATACATATGATAGGACAGAAAGCTCAGACATACTCTTTAGGCTCTTGGGAGAACGTGGAAGAAACAGTGACTTTTAAAAGACTGTAAAGGTTAAAAGTATAGAAAACTCCTTTTCACATCTCATGCTGCTCCCTCATTATCTCCTGTGGCTTCTCCTCCCTAACCTGACTTACATGTTTTTGTCTTCATACCTCTGTCATGAGGTTCCTTCTGCCTAGCATGCTTGCGTTTCTTCCTTCTGCCTCAAAATCACCTGTTATTCAGGGTGCATCTCATTGCCATCTCCTTCCCTCCACACCCCAGACAGAAGTTTCCATCTCTCTACTGAATTTTCAGAGCCCTTATATTCGTTATTCCACATTTCATTGAATGCCTGGCTCTATAGTCCCTGTGTATATTACTTATCTGTCTCTTTACTAGATTATGAATTTGGGACAAACGTGTGTTGTTGTATTAATTTGTTACAAAGGGCAGCAGAGTGCCTCACATATGCTCACTCCTAAATGAATAGTTTAAAAAAATAAATGGATGCTATAAAACCATGATAATCACACATTCATCTAATATCCCTGGTGCCCATTATTTTTTTCCAGCTTTGTTGAGGTAGCGTTGACAAATAAAACTGTAAGCTACTTAAAGTGGACAATGCGATGATCTCATGTGTGTCTACATCGGGAAAGGCTTTTCCCCATCAAGTTAATGAACACATCCATCACCTCGCGTATTTACCTTTTTGTGTGTGTTTGAGAACATCTCAGTGCTAGTCTCTGACCGAATTTCAGTTACACAGTCCAGTGCTACTAGAGTCACCGTGTTTTCCATGAGCTCATCTTACAGCTGAAAGTTACTAACCTTTTAACAACCCCCCCCCCGGTTCCCCCCACTCCCAGCCCTGGCGGCCATTTTTCTTCTCTCTGTTTCTATGAGTTCTACTTTTTTTTTTAAATTCTAGATTCCACATATAAATGATACCATGCAGTATTTGTCTTTCTCTGTTTTTGTACCCATTATTTTAAACAATCATTTATGGATCTCTTGATTAAGAAAAAAAAATCACAAAACATTTATTTAATTCTCACAGTAATCCTGTGGCATAATTATTCCTTTTGTCCTCATTTCACAGTTTAGAAAACTGGAGTTCAAAGAGATTAAATCATTCCTCCAGGACTACCCAACGTGTTAATGGCAGAGTCTGAACTGAAATTCAGGTCTGACTCCAAAACTCACATTTCTATTCCTGGTTGTATTGTCCCTCAGGTGGATCCAGGTGAGTAAAGCCCAATTCCTGCTTCCCTGGAGCTTTCGGGCTGGTGGGGGGCGGGGGGACTGCTGGGGAAGCAACAGTTGCCCGGCAGGGAGGTGGTCACTCTGGGGACATAGGAGAGGGGACACGGGAAGGCACCATGCCTGTGAGGGGACTGTGAAGAGAGTGGACACACGGCTTTCTCTGGGCTGGGTTCGCCAGCTTTCATGGAGATTGAATCCATAATTGCTCCTTCTTAAGGTCTTAGTTCAGGTGAGCCTGCATTTCATGGTCAACAGATGCATTTACCCTAAGTGTTTGGATGTTTATGGCTTCTGAGGTAATAGGTAGCCTGTAAAATGCATCAAATAGATGATGATGATGATGATGAAAGAGAGAGGTGACTGACTTTATGAGTCAAAGTTTAATTGATAAATTAGGCACAGTAAGAAATCAATTAAATAATAAAAATAAAAACAACAATAAATAATAAAAACAACAATAATAAAATGGGACAATTATGACAATACACTGTTGACCCTTGCACAACACGGGTTTGAACTGGGTGGGTCCACTTATAAACAGATTTTTTTCAAAAAATATACAGTTGTCCCTCCTCATGTCCCCGGATTTCACATCTACGGATTCTACCAACCATGGACCTAAACAGTATTTTTGGTCCACGGTGGGGCGTCCAAGGATGCAGAGGGCCGACTGTGCACATTGCACTACACTGTTTTATATAATGGACTCCAGCATCATTGGATTTTGGTAGCTACCAGGGTCCTGGGACCAATTCCCCATGGGTACCAAGGGATGACTGAGTTTAGGGGGAGTCAAAAGTTATATGTGGATTTTCGACTGTGTGGGGTTGGCTCATTTATACCTTTATTTAACACCATAATTTTCATTTATTTTCTTTTTATTTAATATTAAATCTTTTATTCTTTAATTTAAAAAACTGATGATTCCCCCCTCTCTGCCCCATGATAAACCTTATGAGCAAGAGTGATTTTGGTACTTGGTAATTTTCTCAGTTCAGTCCTGGTGATAGGCCCCCTTGCTAGCTCTTAATCGATGGTTAATGGTTTTAAACAACAACAGTGACAAGTTTTAAGTGTGCTAGCGTTGCCCAGCCAGGCTGACTCGGATGCTCTCTGTGACTTCATTGTGTGGGCTGGCCATTTGTTCTCCTCACAGCCCTCTTCCCCTTTTAGGCAACAAAGCACCCAGAGAAGCCTTTCACCTTAGTTGTTTATTTATTTATTTGTAGCAAACCCTGCAGGAAGTCCTGGGAAAGGCTCTCTCAGAACTATTCCCGGCAGCCAGCTTGGCTTCCTCCAGCTGTCCAGCAATTTCGGATAACAATATCGGTGGCTCTGCTGAGCCCATTGAATACAACTTCTGCAGCCTTCAGCACGTCTTCCTTTCCTCAGGAAGGATCAGATGCTTGCAATCCATTTCCCAGATCACAGAGCACGGGGTGCAGAAATGGTTTAGCTCCTATGAAAGCTACACCCTTCAGAGTCATAAGGATGAACACATCCTTTGTTGTACTCGACATGCTTAGACAAGGCATGTATTAAGGCTGGTTTCATAAACTCTTCCCTTACCCCAACTATCCTTTGGACCCCTCCTCCTGAAAAATAGATGCCAGCATGCCATTTTAGTCCTGTCTGAAACCATGGGTGACCCTAGATGTTTTTGAGTGAATGGGTGGTTTAAGTTCCACTAACTTCCTTAAATCTTCCCATGATACCATTTCTCGAGACTACTTATTACGGGGTCTGACATCACCTGGGCTTTCAGCTCTCATCTTGGGCTTCTCGGAGTCCATGCCCAGAAAGACCCATCCAGTTTCAGACATGTGGGCTTTTGTAGAACCTCCAGCCCCTTTTTAAAATCTTTGTCTTGTATAGGTAGGGTTGGTTGCATTAGATGAGCTGGCTGTTCTCCATGTAGGCACTCGAAATGAAGGCCT
>NW_006299479.1:650436-661879 GCF_000327345.1 Myotis davidii | reverse complement strand
AAGAGATCAACCAATGAACTTGTATGCATATGTACATAACTCCGTGGACAGAGACAATGGAGTGGTGAGGGCCTGGTTAGGGGCAGGGAATGGGAGCGGGCTGGAAGAGGTTAATGGGGAGGGGTCAGGGTGGGGGACAGGGGACCTATGTAATACTTTCAACAATAAAGATTTTAAAAAATGAAGGCCTTCCATTTGGTCTGCAGGTGAGTTCAGGGCCAGGGGCTGGTATGGAGGATGAGGCCAAATGTGCTTTTAAAATCTTAACACTGTGGTTCTGTGGGTTCTGCCACTTCATCTCTGTGTTTGAGGATCATGCCGGTGGTGTCTGCACCCTGGTTTGTTTACCCAGCCTTCACAGATGGGTGCCACTCAGTGGGTGTTGTGGAGAGAGCAGGGTGTGGTTAGGGGTGGAGGTGGGAATGTCGGTTAAGAAAGAGGAGCAGATGTTAGTGTGTGAAGTCGGAGGAATGGTGCTGGGGATGGAGAAGTTTGGTGGGCAGTCTCCTACAGAAACGTTTTCAGAAAGCATTCGGGGGAAAATGAGTTGGCTGTATTTCTGATCGCTTATCTTGGTCTGTAATGCCCAAAGAATTTTGAAACTAAGAATTGTATAGATCCTTGGTAGTTTAGAACTCTCCTGCCTTCTGCCAATCCTTTACTGAGTTGATGGGGTCGTAATGTGGACACAGCCACATTAGAGAGGGACATTGTGATGCCCTGACTCATTCTCAGCTCAGTTCCCCGGGACGGGGAAGGTGCTGCTCCCGGGACAACCTCATCCTGTCCTCTCACACATGTGGTGAGAAGAAAGGCAGGATCTGGTCTGAAAGGACCTCAGGGGACAGCGGAATGGAGAGCCCGTGGGGTTGGACCACGAGAAGAGAGTCCTGGCCAGATTGGAGGAGGCCGTGCCCACAGGGCAAAGGGCCTGTGTAAGCTCTTCTGTTTTGGGACCTAAACGTTCCTCTTGTCAAAAATCTTCTTTCCCTGCACTGGATGTGAAGAGCAGAGATGAATATACATCGCAGTTGTTGGAGGGATGCGGACCTATGGCAGAATCACATTGAGCCTCTGCTGGTAGTTACACTTGGTGTGGGAATTGGGTTCTGTAATGTTGCCGGAAGAAGGGAGATGCTTGGGAAGGACTGTGCTGGTCCAGAGGTCCCCTGTCAGATAACAGCACCTACATTTTTATAGCCCTTTCAATTTATGATAGTACATGTAAAGTGAGTCCTGTCGATTCGTACACTGACATTTTCATAATTTTCCATTTTCTAATTAAAATTCAAAACCTTGTTCTGATATCCATCTCATTCAATCGGCAACAGATCTTAAAATCTAAAAATATGGGCTTATTTAAAAAAATATGTGCTTTGAAGTAGGCTAGGTCACATTCTACACTGCAATTCATTGACTTTATTTTTTTTTCCTGATGATAGAATGACAGTTTTTGAGCCTATATCCCTGAGCTCAGAATTTCCTGAGGAGAAGGAGGATTCGTTTTTGCAATTACTGTACTTTCCTACAGCACTTGCTAACTTGCTACCAGCTGGGAAATAAATTTGACTCATTAAGGTCAACCCAAAGCAATACATACTGGTATATATCCCTGGAAATAATGGATAAAAATGCCTCTCCACTTTTCACATGGTCAATGAGGAAATAGCTCATGGAAAATGAGCGACACCTGGGCATCTGGCTACCAAAGTCAGTTTTGGCCCATGTGTGTGGCTTGGCTCAGTTCTTTGGTCTTGGTAAGAGAGTCATTATTTCTGTGTTAGATGGGTTTCTGAGTGTCGTATGTTGTTTCAACCCAAGCCGTTCCCCAGGAAACACAACTGTTCGTTCTCTTTTCTTGCCTGGACTGGAGCTATAAGGCCATCATTCTTCCAGGAAGGGCAGAGCCTCTCCAAATGGTCCCCACTTCATCTTTCAGAAATCTGTGCCCTTCGTTGGTTGGTTTTTCTCTATGTGAGAATATGCGTACATTTTTTGGTGTTTATATTTCTATAGATTGACATTTTCTACAGGGAAACACCTATAGGAAAAAAAATTGATGTGATTAATGAAGGAACATATATCCTTTACTTGCCTTTTTCTTTTGGGAATTGGGTGCTGGGTCATGAATATTATGGGGACCTTGAGATCGGTATTCACTCTTCTTATGGAACATGAGCCAATACCAGTGCATAACTCACCCGCACACCCTGGAAGAAGCAGGAGGTTCTAAGGAGGTATGAAGGCACCTCTAGTCTGGGAACACTGGGATATGGGGAAAGAAAGTCCCTGGCAATTGTGCCTTAACATTTTGGAAGGCAGGGTGATCTGATTAAAAGAGCATGGCTGTGACTCAGAGTTTCTTGTTCAGATCCTAGATACATGCCCTAGTCATCGGATCTTTTTGTGAGGAGCAAAAGAGGTGTGTGTGTGTGTGTGTGTGCGCGCGCGCGCGCAATCTAGCCATGGTTGTACTTAAAGGTTTCCTTCCTTCGTTCCCTCCCATCTGTCCAATGCCTTGAGATCAGGGGTGGAATTTAAGAGACATGAGATGGATTGAGTGGCTTGTTGAGCAACTCTTCCTTTGGAGAGATTGCCACTTCCTAAGGCCCTTACTACAAGGCGAGGTGTTGTGTGGTTGTGTTGTTAGTTGCATAATCTTTGAGGACAAACTTTTATCAGAAAATAGGGGGAGACCAGGCAGAGGAGATTTAAGCATAGAAACCACATGACTGCAAGATACTGTGACACGCTGACGAAAATGCCTGTACTATGCCGGTCACCCCAGCGAAGGGAAAGGTTTGATCGTTGACTGTATTTTGGGGGCCGGGCCGGACACTGGTTTGTTTGAGGGTGCTCCTGCTTGATGGCTTGCCTTCCTGTTCCAGCAGAGAGCCCTCCCCACGCAGTGGAACCACCTTCAGCTTCAGAAGTGCTGTGGGTCATCCTCAGTAAAGCCTTCTTCGTTTTCTCTACTTTTGTGATTTTTGCTTTGCTTAAAAATGTATTTGCCTACGTGTAGTACTTGGCAAATTTGTATACTTCTACCTGTTCCTTTCTATTCTTTGTTTCTGATTGGAATCTCGGCTAATTTCATCCTTCCAATCTCAGTTTATTTTTATTTTTTTAAATCTCAGTTTAAGTGACTCTCAGGGGGCTCCTGACCGCCTACACGTGGTTAAATCCTTTTTCTTAACTGTCTGCCATCCTGGCCAGAGCATCAGCCAGGCAAGGACCTGATCTATTTTATCCCCAGTTCTTGGCAAACAGTCTACACTAGATACTCCATAATTTGTTCAATTGAATTGAATTTTTATTCTCTTTTATCCCATTTTGTTTCTAATTCTTTGCAACGAAAGGCAAGCCATGAGAGTGTATTTAAGCTGGATTAGAACGTGTGGGGAGAAGGAAATTAAGTTGGATTTAGAAAAGTACATGTTGGCATCGGTGTTCTGAGTTTGGCAAATGATTCTCCCTTTGGGTGTTCAAGCGCTTGCCTGTGCACCCACAGGACTACTAGCAGGAGGCAATAAAATCTCCTGTGGTCTTTCCTCTGGAAACTTTGCCCAGTGCCTTGACCCTATGCACATGTTCCCAGCCTGCCTCTAACCTGGGGAAGGGCTCTGCTTCAGGACTCGTCGGCTGTGAATTTTTGTGAATTTTTGAGACCGGGCTGCAAAACCAGAGCAGTTCTTACTGGAGCCCTGATACCTGCCTGTGGAGAGTCCTATACCAGGAAGGCAGGTCTGAAAATGCCAGAGAAGGGGGAGTTTCCAAAGTTATGTCAAAGATTTGCCAGCGAGTGACCGTGTTGAACGATTACCATTCTTGACTTTCTTTTTTGGCCATTTTCACTGATCCTGTGCCCTTTGGCTTTTGCTTCAAGGCCAGATAAGTTCTGTTTCCTTTGCCAGCCCCGTTGGTGAAGAGATACCCTAAGGCCCAGTCCTTCATCCTCTCTTGTTCTTAAGTCTTCCTTTGGAGATGAATTATACTATGACCCCTTCGTCTCTGGTTCTGTGAAATCTACATCCCCATCTCAGAGCCCTTCTGCTGGGGCACGAGTTTGTGACTCTCCCTGCCTGGGAGGTGTCATTCCTGGGATGTCTGATTGTCATTTCAAACTAAATATGTCTCCAGAAGCCTTATCTTTTCTCCCAAAACATTCTCCGAGGCGCTCTGATTCCAGCAGTTCCCACTAGAGTCTGTGGACCTTCCTACGCCTTCTATACGCCTGCCCTCCTCGCCTGCCCCAACCTAATTGTCTTCCAGAGGTTGGTTCTTCCTTGTTGTGCCTCTGAAATCCATTCCTTTCTTTCCCCTTAGGACCTAGCTCCTCCTCTTTTCACAACTGTACTCTCTAGAGCTGCGATTTCCAACTGTGCACCACAGCGGCCAAGAGAATATTTAAAACATGCAATACCTGACTGTTTCGTCAGGGGCACCGACCTCTTTTCCCTTAGCTTGTCAAATAAAACAATAACAGCCAACAGACTTTTCCGGTGTGAATGAATCAAAAGTATACTTATGTTTTGGTCAGATCAGCAATACAGAATTTTAGTAATGAGTTGGTGTGCCCTGAGATGAAAAAGGTTGGAAATCGCTGCTCTAGGGCACAGCTACCCTGGAACCCTAGGCTTTGTATGCCACTCAGCTTTAGCCACAGGCTTCTGTGGTTTTTTTTTACGTTTACCTTTTTTTTTTTTCATGTCTCATGTCCCCAATTTGATAATTAGCTCCTTGTGGACAGAGATGAGGGACTGTTTCTCTTCCTGTCTCTAGCAGTTAGCACAGAGCTCAGGAGCTACCTGGTAGGGAGCGTTTGCTGCTGATGGTGACTTAAGAACAGCAGAGGATGAAGGACTGGGCCTTAGGGTATATCTTCACCAAGGGGGCTGGCAAAGGAAACAGAACTTATCAGCAACACAGGCCTTGTAGCCAAAGCCAAGAGCACAGGATCAGTGAAAATGACCAAAAAGAATGTCAAGAATGGTTGGGGATCGAACCCTCAACCTGGGCATGTGCCCTGACCAGGAATCGAACCGTTGACTTCCTAGTTCATCGGTTGACTCTCCACCACCGAGCCATGCCGACATGGGCACTCTTTGATTTTTGTCCTGAAGAAGTTTGAAATCTAGGGAACAATAGTAAACAAATGAACTCCTACTACCAGATTCGAATTAAGTAAAGGTGAGTGAGGACGCAGCAGAATGCTGTGGGTGCATGAAGGTGGGCGTGATTAATTCAGGGCTGTGCTAAACAGCAGCTGTCCTGGCTGCTTTTCATCAGTGAGTGATTACGAGGAATCTGAGAGCAGGTGTGGGTGTGTGAAGACAGCAGGACGGGCAGGAGGAGGAAGACAATGCCATTTCCAGTGTGCTCTTGGCTGGGGGAGCTGTGGAGTGGGGATGGCTGGCGGGTGGATGATGACCACATCGGGGTGGTATGGCACTTCTGGCGGACGGGAGGGTCCCCAGACCTATCTGCCAGGCTGGCTTACTTGGTCTCACTCAGCTCCCCGAGTAGCCTGGTGCTTTTGTGGGCGGCGGCAGTTTTGATGACATCGCGGGTTGAACGTGAGAAGACTGAGCTTGTCCCTTTGCAAAGACTCTGAAAAGATCCTGTGATGATGCAGTGGTCCTCCCGGGGTTGCTTTGATGTCCTCTGCTTACTTTGCAAACTCGTTCCACTTTCCCAGGTCCTCCCAGTGTTACCTCCCCTCTGCACCTCTTTATCTTTCAACCTCGGTGAACGCTTCTTAAGATTTTTATTTAACTAGGTGCTCATTCCAGAGTCTACATTATGGCAGTCTCGTGGACCTTGGAATAACTTTATTCCATATGTTTCTAAGTCATTTATACTTAATTCATCAAATGTCCCCGCCCCCCCGCAACCCCTTTGATGGGGTAGTTAATGGCTAAGGCATTTTTGTAAGCCTTTGAGTTGGCCTCTTAAAGCAGTTTCCTCTTTTCTTGAGTCATACTAAGCCATAACCTGTAAAGATGGCTTCTATTTCATTAACGCTTGCTGGGCTAGAGACTGAAGTGAATGGCAGAGTTCATAGCCCACTCAGAGCCTCTTTATAGTTCCTTTCCTCTTCGGTCCCTTCTTTCCACGCTTACAGATTACCCACGCAGACCAGCAATGACTGGTTGCCTCCGTGTCTGGTTGCCACTTACCCACAGCCCGGCCTTTCTCTAGTCTACTTTCAGCATAAGGCAGGGCAAATGAATGTTAACCCCCCGTCCCCCCGCGCCCCATATCTGTTTTCCTTGTAATTTAAAGAACTTGACTTGGGCCCGTCTTGTGTCCCACCAACTTCATCCTTTTTTGCTGATGCCTAACCTGGGGAAGGGCTCTGCTTCAGGACTCGTAGGCTGCTCTGAATTTTTGAGACTCTCTAGTCTACTTTCAGCATAAGGCAGGGCAAATAAATGTTAACCCCCCGCCCCCCGCGCTCCATATCTGTTTTCCTTGAAATTTAAAAAACTTAACTTGGGCCCGTCATGTGTCCCACCAACCTCATTCTTTTTTGCCGATGCCTAACCTGGGGAAGGGCTCTGCTTCAGGACTCGTAGGCTGCTCTGAATTTTTGAGACTGGGCTGCAAAACCAGAGCAGTTCTTACTGGAGCCCTGATAGTTCTAGGGCAGTGGTTCTCAACCTTCTGGCCCTTTAAATACAGTTCCTCATGTTGTGACCCAACCATCAAATTATTTTCGTTGCTACTTCATAACTGTCATGTTGCTACTGTTGTGAATCGTCATGTAAGTATCTGATATGCAGGATGGTCTTAGGCGACCCCTGTGACAGGGCTGTTTGACCGCCAAAGGGGTCACGACCCACAGGTTGAGAACCGCTGTTCTAGGGGGACCTCTGGCCAGGTTGGCCTCCCGCTGATTCCCCTTAGCTCTCCTGTCACTGTCAGTCTCAGGACATCGCTGTAAGGGCATTTGAAGTCCTCTCTTTGGCAAAGAAAAGCTGGCAGATTCTGGCGTTTCTGGGTCTTGCTTGGCACACGAGTGCGCAGCAGGTAAGAAGATACACATGCATAGTTCAGAGGTAGGTCTGCTTTCTGTTTTTAAATATATATTTTTATTGATTTCAGAAAGGAAGAGATAAAGAGAAACATCAATGATGAGAGAGAATCAGTGATCAGCTGCCTCCTGCCCACCTCCTGCTGGGGATGAGTCCACAATCCAGGCACGTGCCCCTACTGGGAATCTAACCGTGACCTCCTGATTCATAGATCAGTGCGCAACCACTGAGCGACACTGGCCGGTGGTGAGCCTGCTTTCTTGATAAGACAGTTGATCCACTTTCATTTGACACACGCACAGAGTGCCAGGCAACAAAAGTGAGAGGAGGAAAGGAAAGGGAACGAAGAGCAATTACATGCCCAACGGGCACTTGACGTACGTTGACGCATTTAATCCTCACAATTACCTGCAATTATTAGCCCTGCTTTTAGAAGAAGGAATTGAAACTAAGAACGTTTTAGAAGCCTGCTTATGGTCACCCCTCAAGCCCCTGGGAGAGGCCCTATTCTTTCCACGACTCAAAATTCCCAGCGGCTTTGCAGGGGTGGGAGCCCCTGGGAATACTGGGGTGCGGTGGTTCTATTACTTTTCCCAGGAAGCAGCCAGATACCCAGTTGTTCCTCCGAGTCCCTCTCCAGGTCGGCTGACTCGGTCCACACCCGTGTCTTTGTGCGCTTGTGTGTCCGTCTGAGGCCGTCTGTGGACATATGCATCACGCGTTCCTGCCCCATAAATTGGACAGGCAGGCAGCTCAGAGTGTCTCCTCCCCTCAGACCTGTGGCCCTCCCTGTGCCAAGAGGACATGTGGGTGTGGAGAGCCCACTGGGGACTGGTATGGTGGAGGGATGGAGGAGAAGTGCAGGCGGGATGTATAGGAGCATCAGCTACTTGGGATTCTCTCCAACGTTGAGGCGCGGCTGTGGCAGGAGTGGACGGGGCCCCTGCGGTGAGGCGCTTCGTGAGGGAGACGTGCCTGTGCATGGCCTGAGCGAGTTCCCATCCATGAGCTCACCGTTTCAGAATCGGTGCAATGGAAAATGCACTGTTTAGCCTACCCAAGGTCCTATGTGTGTCCCGCCTGGGGATCGAACCGGCAACCTTTCAGTGCATAGGGTGACCCCCAACCAACGGAGCCGCACATCAGCTAGGGCCCCAACTCCATTTCTTTGTGAGCTAAACTGTATCTTAACATTTTAAGTCACTGGACTAGTCATCATATGGTTTGGGGATTATTGGCTCTGCATTAAAAACAACAACAACAAAGTGATATTTATATTTTACAAAATAAACACCTTGGAACGATGTGTGTCAATAGATCAGCATACATACTACTATATTCGGAACAGACCTATGTTTGTATGTACCTAGGAACAATGATGAAGTCTGTCTCTACAATTTGGGGTTGAAAGCTGTGAGGGGAGACTTCTTTATATGTTTCTGAGTTGTTTTAAGTCCCTGGCACGTCCCTGGCCATCGGCCTACCACTAATATACTCCGGTTTTTCTGATCCAAAACAGATTCTCAAAGCGGCCAAACATTTGGCAGGGAACTATTTCTAGGTACAGGATACACACGGTTATGCGAAAGCCATCCTACAGCAAAACGCTGGTGAGGGGCGTTGGTGGGAGGGAAAATAAAAGCGATTAGGGAATGCATTCATTGCGGTCATGTTTGCACGCCTTTTGTCAGCCCGAAAGATGTTTGCTTAAACAGTGTCTTCGGTTTAGCACAGTCATTACTCCCTCTCAGGGGCCGATCCTGTGCTTGAATTTCACAAGCGTATGCGCAGGGTCCAAGGGCGGCAGGCAGCTGTCTCCAGTCAACGTGGTCACATAGTGCGAATTCTCGGGAAAAGGGAAAGACAAACTTCGTACATAGTGTTACACATGATCTGCCCTCCCAGAAACCAAAGGACCCCCGCATGCATGCGCTCATGGATACATTTTCTCCTATTTTTAAAACCTGAATTTGATGTGTAGCCAACATATCAATACGTGGCTGGACTATCTCACAGCGCTTTTGTGCGAATAGCAAATGGGGGTGTGCACGTGCTTTGCGGAATTAAAGCTCCGGGCCAGTGCTGTTTGGTTGGAAATCAGGCCGTGTATGAAAACGGGACAAGACAGCGGGCAGCTGGCTGGGGTCTATTTCGTCTCACTTTTCTGCGCCCCGTTGGTTTGCCTGTAGGGAGACTCAGTGCGTGGCAGACACACATGCCCACCCTGACTCCTGTTCCAGCCTTGTTGGTTCCTCTGAACCTGGAGACGGGCCCCACACACCCTGCACTCACACAGCGCCTCGCCGCAGTTAGACTTATGGACAGTGGTGAGCGGTGGTCCTCCTGACACCCCAAAACATTGATTGGCATCACGTGGCCCTGTGTGTGTGGCCCTCCCTGCATCAGAAGGTGCTCTAGCTAGCTGGTGGGAGACAGTGCGGCGTTTTCACAATTTGCATCAGATCGTTGGGTCAGGAGTCCTGAAACTATAGACTTTGGTGAAGGCTGTTGCCTTAAATCACTGTCATTCATCAGATGTTTTTGGTTTTTTTCTTCTTTTTTTAAAATGAAGGTTTTCGTTAAGTTTAAGCATAAGCTTTATGGCCCAAGCTATCTATAATAATGAAAGCATAATATGCTAATTAGACTAGACAGCTGAACAACCTTCCGACATCATTCCGGACGTCCTTCCCGATGAAGCGGTATAACGATGGCCGGGTCCAAACAGAATCCTAGGGATGAATAAGAAGGGAAACGCCAGCCCGGAGGAGAGAGAGGACACAAGTAGCACCTGGTGCTCCGTGATGTTCGTGGGTTTGAGCCCAGAACCAGCGTGAGTGCTGTGGGCTCGGGTGCTTGCCTTGCCCTCCTGCGAGCTGTCAGGGCCGGACTGAGTCCCAGGGGGCAGCCCCTGAGTCTTCAAGATGGGCTTGGATGACAGACACTTTTGTGGCATCAGAGTGTTAGCGTTTGAACGACTCTGGAATGATCTACTTTTACTCACCATCTGAAGGACAAAACTGAGGCCTGGAGAAATAAAATGATTTACATTTAAAGATGTAACCTGTTTTGTTTTTAAAATGTTTATTTATAGATTAGACAGTACATTAGACATGTATTATATATGAAAAGATTAAAACAGGGAATCATGCCCTAACCGGTTTGGCTCAGTGGATAGAGCGTCGGCCTGCAGACTGAAGGGTCCCAGGTTCGATTCCGGTCAAGGGCATGTAGCTTGGTTGCAGGCACATTCCCAATAGAGGGTGTGCAGGAGGCAGCTGATCGATGTTTCTAACTCTCTCTCTCCCTTCCTCTCTGTAAAAAATCAATAAAATATATTTTAATAAAATAAAGACATAACCTATTTGGGGGCAGAAAAGTGCTCTGACCCTGACATTCCTAAAGCGGAGTGTCGCATAACTAGAGTGTCTGCCACCACACCATCCGCCCCCTGCATGCCCAGGGCAGACAGCACTAATCAACCTCAGAGCTCCCCTCAGCCAGCTCTGACCCAGCCTCAGAATCCTCCCTAACACCGTGCTGTGGGCAGCTGGTCATAAGGTGTCTGCGTTTTCCTGTGAATTAAAATCGCTTTGCCGCACCCCCCTTCTAAACGAGGTGCCCATGCGACTCCAGATGTGGCGATGTAACCGCGCTGGACTTCAAAGCCAGAAGAACTTGTTTGGACCCCTGAATCGCAGGCTCCGAGCTCTGTGATCTGAGGCAAGTCGCACAGCCTTTACGGGACCGTTTCCTTGTCTCTGAAATGAGGCAGTTGCATCAAATAACCGCCAAGCATCCTTCCAGGTCTGAAAAATGCTATGATTCCGGGTATACAGGCTCCTCAGGAAGCATTCAGAGTTACGACCCTGCACTTGTATAAAAACCACAGGGGGCTCAGGGCAGTTTGTCTATTACAGATGTAGGTGGGCTTTCTCAAGTATGTGGTTCTAGCATTTTCTGACGACTTTTTCACCTGCCCAGTCCTACTGACCCATGTCTCTGAAACCATAAGTTAGGGGTTCAAAAGAGGGGGTGAGTGGGGGAGAGTCACTTCAAACCCAACATGCTTCTGGCTGTGGGGGACTCAAATGTTCTCCCTCACCGGGCTGAGCACATCTGCACGCATCCTGCCCACCCGGCCATTACAGGTCTTGAGTTGCTTCTTCTTCTCCTCCCTCCTTCCCATCTGGAGGCCCCGCCAGGCAGGGTCTCAGCAGGTGGTCCTCCAGGGGCCCTGGCTTCCTTCCGCCCAGCTCCCTGGGTGACCTGCCTCCCTGCTTGTCTTCCAGGCCCCGCTTCCCTCCGGGCATATCCTCTCCTCTCCGTGATCACCCGACAGCCCGCAGTCATCTCTCACCTGGTCCCCGCCACCCCGGGAATCGCCCAGACGCTGCCCCGCCACC
>NW_006299479.1:636006-650365 GCF_000327345.1 Myotis davidii | reverse complement strand
GCCGCCCCAGCCGAGGCCCCGGGCGGCGAGGCGCTGGGCAGCAGCGAGTCCGAGACGGAGCAGCTCACCCCGCGGCAGAAGAAACCCCGCCGGAGTCGCACCATCTTCACGGAGCTGCAGCTCATGGGCCTGGAGAAGAAATTCCAGAAGCAGAAGTACTTGTCCACCCCGGACAGGTGAGCACCCGGGGAGGGGCTGTCCGCAGCTCGGGGCCTTGAGAAGGGAGACTCCTTTGGCTCTCGCCATGGGACACCCGGGCACAAGGACCGTGACATGAGGACACGGTGGCAGGGCCTGGTCCTTGGCCCACATCTTCTCAGCCTTGGTTGGACAGCAGCCAACCCATGTGAATGCAGCACATCTGGTCCCCACAGGAACCGGCCTGGTGCCGAACTGGTACTCATCACTGTCTCTCCATATTTTAACTTAACGACTCCAGTGTAGGCAGCGAGGGGAAGTTTAGTGGACGGTTGCCCAGACTCTCAGCTGGGGAGCAGGTCTAGCTTCTAAAGTCACTCAGGACCAGATGCAGTGGGACTAGATGGGGAGTTGGGACCCCCATCTTCTCATAGTCCAGCTCCCACCTGGTCCGCCCGCTGCCTGGCTCCTGATGGCAGGCTGGATTGATGGGGTTGAGGAGCATCAGATGTCCTGGTGTGTTGGATGGGTTTGAAGTCAGAGGCACTAGGCTGAGACCAAAAAGGACCTGGCTCAGATCCCTGTCTTTACACTGGAGATCCAGACGAGGGGGCTGGGAGTCCTGCTTTACTCAGAGGCTTTCCTCAGCCCCTTGCTTTACCTTAGCATCTGAACCGCAAAATACCCAAGAGTGTGTGTCTTATCCTGTTCCTCAGACGCACTCTGGAGATGGCTGAGCTTTTTTTTATTGGGAGTGTTTTCCAGGAGAAAAGGAAGGAAACTCCAAGGCCTCTCTTAAGCTCTGTAGGAGCTGTTGGATAAACATTTAAATGCAAATCCCTGACTAAAAGAGAATGTGTCGACTGAGTCAATTAGGTGAGCACCCATTAGCTGTTTGCTGAGGGTCCTCTGTGCCGGGCACTGTGGAAGGGATTATGGGTCCAGGAAGTAGTAGACAAGAGTCCTGCTCTTGAGGAAAACTGGAGAGGAAGTGACTGCTGTACTACAACTCAGTGAGCTGGACGCTGGCACCAGGATGTGTGTGACCAAGGGCAGTAGGGGCACCGAGATGTCGCTGAGTGTGTCAGCGGGGTTAGGGAAAGCTTCTCGGAGGAGGCAACGTTGAAGAAGAGCTTTCACTGCAGGGGGAGAGAAGCATGCTCGCTGGGCACATTGAGGGAGCTGCACGTGATCAGGACATCTCCAGCTTAAGGGGTGAATGGGGGTGTGATGGGGGATGAGGCTGCAGAAGTGAGAAGAACCTTGTATGCCTAGCCAAAGGACGTGCACTTGACTGTTTAGGCCGTCCAATCAGCATTAAGAGCTGGAATGGCCAGATTTGCATTTCCAAATCCTCACTTCGGTGCCACCGTACGTGATTGATTAGAGAGGGAAGACCTGGGGCAGGAATACCAAGGAGTCTAGGGACAGTCACTGAAGACCTGAGTGAAGGTGGTCACGGTGGGAACAGAGAGGAGAGGAGCGATTGGAGAACAATGTTGAAGGTGGAAGGGACAGAATAGACCTTGCCATGAGGAAGAGAAACAGAGTTGAGAATTCCAGGGTTCCTGGATTGGGCCCCCAGGGAAACAGAGGTGCCATGACCTGAAGTGGGAAGGCTGAGGACAGAGTGGGTTTTGCAAAGACAAAGTGCATTCTGGTTGGACATGAGCGTGGGGTGCCTTTGGGTGGACAGTGGAGACGGGTCGGTGTATTGGGGATCAATAGATGGGATCTCTAGGTACCAAAGGGCCACGTTCATGCCCAGCATGTAAGGAAGGGCCTCATATACCTGAGCCAGCCAGGTGGAGTGGGCACCATTTTTCATGAACTGCGGGGTGGTGTATTGAAAGACCTTCAACGTGCACGGGTAACATGGTAGGCTTACCTTCTAGAAGTCAGAGGATTTTGAAACAGAACTGTTAGCTCCCAGTCAACCTCCTGGGGCGTCCTGCTACTTGCCCAGGCGCCTCTCAGGTGACCGCCACAGGACTGATGAACTTGCCTGGGGAGGAGAATACCACTTGGCTGGCATCGAAGCTGCCGCCTTCACCTGCCCTCTCAGCCGTTCCTCACCTCTGTACGTGACCAGGGCCATGAGCGCTGCCTCCTCCCACAGCTCTCTCCCTCGTCCTCACTGTTTGTTTCTCCGGTTTCCTAGGTGACCCCATTTAAGCGACTATGCAGGGAAGTGAGAATTTGTAACGGTGGCAGGTAATGAGAGAAAGCTGATGACAGTGAAGTGTTTCTCTAGCCAGAGTGAGCCAAAGGTGCATTTTTCCCAAGTGAGCTAACCCGAGCGCGAACGTGGTGGCAGGGCTGTGAACTGAATCTTCCACTGACGAATGCACCTGGTGGCCTCCGGTGAACCGGCTCCGGAGGCGCAGGGGGAACCCGGGGGGACCCGTCTCCAGGGAGGCCAGAAGTCCTGGGGTTGCCCCCTGGGTTCTTACTGAAATGCTGCTTGGGAAGCAGTACCTCCTTCGTGGGGAGAGCTGAGTGCCGTTGGCGCTGGAAGGTGATTAGCTTCAGTCTGTAAATGGCTTTTAATAAAACTGTCAGCTTCCAGCAGCCCTTTTACCGGGACGACCAGATATATGTGAAGGCAGATTTAGGACCGGGTCTGAAGTCTTTTGAGGAAAGACTGCTATTATTGTTGGAGATTTGCTTATTTTATTTTACTTATTTTTTGTTTGTTAATTCTCACCTGAGGATATCTTTCCCAGTGATTTTCAGAGAGGATTAAGGGAGGGAGAGAAGGAGGGAGGGAGGGAGGCCTGGCAGGGAGGGAGAAAGAGAAAGGAGAAAGAGAGAGTTATCAATGTGAGAGAGACACATCCCTGACCAAGGCCAGGGATCAGACCTGAGACCCAGGTACATGCCCTCTGGTGCACAGGCTGATGCTCTAACCACTGAGATCGCCAGCCAAGGCTATTATTGGAGATTTAAATTGTGCACTCTGGTCAAAGCACGGGGTGGGGCAGCCTCACCTGGGCGTGCCAAGAGTTGGCACCTGGAACCTTCCTTGCCTGCACCTACTGCTCTTCCTGAGCGTGAGATTTTGCTCGTTACCCCTCAGGTAGAGAAAGGTGCAGCTGAGAACTAACCCCTGAGACTCCCCCTGGCTCAGGCTTGGGGCTGTGCAGGCCTGTGTGAGATTATAGATCTTAGCGCTACAAATCACAATCCTCAGAAACCCAGTCTTCCAAAGCGGTGGTCTTTGCTTACGCTGTCTCAAGGGTGCTCGGCCCCGGGTGCTGTCTTAGAGGCCCACACTGGCTCACCGACCCAGCCTGGAACCACAGGGCAGCGAATGGAGGCTCCCAAGGTGGTTCTTCCCACTGTTGCCCAGGTAGGCCTGGGGTTCTCAGTGACACAGGTCCACAGTTGCAGGTTGAGGACTGAGGAGTGCAGCCTCATTCATATGCTCCCTTCTGCTGTCTGCTCCTCCTGGTGGTGGAGCGTCCCTGCACTTCCCTCACCGAAGCTGAGCAAGAGCTTCCCTTTGGCCCTGGCCGGTTTGGCTCAGTGGTTGGAGCATTGGCCTGCAGACTGGAGGGTCTCAGGTTCCATTCCGGTCAAGGGCACATGCCTTGGGTGCAGGCTCGATCCCTGGTCCCAGGTCAGGGTGTGTGCAGGAGGCAACCAATCGGTGTGTCTCTCACATTGATGTTTCTCTCTCTGTCTGAGTCCCACACTCCCTTCCACTCTCTAAAAATCAATGGGGAGTGAGGGAGAAATATCCTCCAGTGAGGATTAACAAAACAAAACAAAACAGAACTTCTCGTAGGTCTAACTTGCATGAAAAAATGGTGGTGGAGGTGAGCCCCAATACAGGAGGAGGCGTATAAGTCAGATGTAAATAAATTGGAATCCTGGCTACACCTCTTACTGTAGGATCATCTACCAGCAGTCAGCAGAGATTTTCTGTACAGGCCAGGGAGTAAATATTTTAGGCTTTATGGGCCTGTGGTCTCTTTCACAATTACTTAACTCAGAGGTTGTAGCATGAAAGCAGCCATAGACAATATATGAACGAATGAGCGTGTCTGTGTTTCAAGAAAACTTTATTCACAAAAACAGGCAGCTGTCAGGGTTTGGCCATGGTTTCAAAGAGATTCTGAGCCTCAGATCTCTGTCTGTAAAATGGGAATAATTATACCTATTTCACAGTGTGGTGAAAGGAATAAGTAAGACAGCACATGTCAGGGGCTTAGCACATAGCCTGGGCGCTGTGGTACCCAGGCAACGGTTGCTGTGTTGCTGGAAATGGCTCCAACTGCACATTTCCCAGGAATGGTTTTGACATTCAAGACTTTTCAGAAGGCTGTGGAGAAATGCAGAACCATGGTTAGCAGTAGAATGGGAAGCAGGAGGGGCTGCAGATTTAATGTGTGGGTGCGGGGCGGGGGGTGGGGGGAGATCTGGCATTATGACAATTTAGGGAAGCTACAATGAGCCTATCAGAAAGTGTGTTGGAGCCACAGTTCTGGATTTAGAACGTGATAGGCACTTTTGTGGTTACGAAAGAAGCAGAAGACACACTCCACTCTTGCAGTTGAATTAGGGAGGCAACAATAACTGATGGGAAGCAATAGGAGACCAACTGAGACCCTGGAGCCACCTGGGTGGTGGCTGACCCAGGGGAGGGTGTAGGGGAGACATCCCGCATGAGCTGGGGGTATCCAGGAGGCTCACCTGCAGGAGGGGGGACTTGAGCTGGATCTGGAATGATGAGTGGGATTCCAATTAGGAAAATACGAGTTTACCTTTGGATTCTGGGTCAGAATCTTCATTTTATATAGAATCAGAGTAAAGACTGTCAGGCTTTGCAGGAAAAGGACTTTGCCATGAAGACTCAAATTCTTTTCAGATCCCATGTAGACAGTCCTTGGGCGCGGACATCCGTCTCTAGCTCCCCAGAGTTTCAAACGTTGGATTTTTGGAAGGAAAGCAAAGCTCTTTGAGGAAGAATTGGTTTAAGGGGGAAGGTCTGAATTTCAACAGCAGCGCCTGGAACCAGTTACCAGGCGCTCTACTGCCCTTTCTCTTCTTCCTCATCTTTTTTTTTGTGTGTGTGCCTTTTGCCTTCTAGGTTGGACTTGGCCCAGTCTCTGGGACTCACTCAACTGCAGGTGAAGACCTGGTATCAGAACCGCAGGATGAAATGGAAGAAAATGGTAAGAAAGAAGAGAGTGAGTCCAACCACGAGCCCGTCATGGCAGAATGAGTCCTTCCCGCAGGGCTGGGAAGAAGGCAGGAAGGACCATGTGGTTTGGGCTCATGGGATTGGAAGGCCTTTTATGGTGCCGGCTGGGAGGCAGGCTGTGTGAGCAGAAGGGTAAGCCATTCCTCCTGACCTGGATTTCCTGAGCAGAAGGATATTCTTTTCTAGTTTCCTTAGAAATAACAGAAAGTGAAAGCCCACAAGCTTCTCAGTTGCTAGATTTAACCCCACCTGCTAGCCTTTTCAAAGAACTTCCTTCCGCCTCCCACCAGCAGCCAAGAATAGATGTCAGGACTCTTTGTTTATAATGACATTTAGGGCACATCTGTTCTCATAGCTGTGTGTCCCCTAATGCAGTGATTCTCAAGCTTCAGTGGGCACCAGAGGGACCTGGGTAGCAGGTGACAATGCAGAACCCAGGCGCCTCCCAGGACCCTAATTCCCTGTCACAGGATGGGGTGGGAATGTGTGCTAACAAGCACTCAGGTTCCTCTGATGCAGGGGGTAGAATGACTGCCATTCCCTCATACTGATCTAGTGCCTGGCTAATGAGTCTGTCCATCTTTGTTTATTATTTATTTTATTTTTTAAAATATATTTGTATTAATTTCAGAGAAGGGGGAGAGAAATAGAAACATCAATGATGAGAGAGGATTATGGATCAGCTGCCTCTTGCATGCCCCACACTGGGGATCAAGCCCACAACCCGGGCATGTGCCCTGACTGGGAATCGAACTGTGACCTCCTGGTTCATGGGCCACCGCTCAACCCCTGAGCCATGCCGGCCAGGCCCATCTTTGTGTTTTAAAAGAACGTATTAGGGTAATATCACTAAAAGAAAGAATAAACATCTGCATTTGAGGAACTCAATTTTCATAGTAGTTTGCCCCTCTTCTTTTTAGAGGCATGGTAAATCAAAGCTTTTCAAAGTAGGTGAGCGTTTCATTTCCAGTTTTGTAAACCACAAGGGACAAGGTCAAAGCCCAGATGAAAGGGGCAGGGCCGGATGAGGGTGGGAAGAAGTTCCGCTCTAGTCTTCAGAGACCAGGTACAGCAGGGCCTCTGACCTGGCCCTTTCTCTTAGCATGTGGACCAGGTCTGCCGGGATGATGTTCTAACCCCGGGGTCGGCAAACTGCGGCTCGCGAGCCACATGCGGCTCTTTGGCCCTTTGAGTGTGGCTCTTCCTAAGCCTTAGGAGTACCCTAATTAAGTTAATAACAGTGTACCTATCTATATAGTTTAAGTTTAAAAAATGTGGCTCTCAAAAGAAATTTCAATCGTTGTCCTGTTGATATTTGGCTCTGTTGACTAATGAGTTTGCCGACCACTGTGCTAACCCATCTGGTCACCAGCCATAGTTCCTGGCTGTCTTAAGGATGGGAATATGCAGTCTTTCACCTTTACCAAATACGTAAGGATTTCCCACCCATCCCTCAACCTAGTTTTCAATCGATATTTTTCAATAGGTGATAGATATTCAAATTTTCTCAGTTTCGTATTTTTTTGTCGAATATTACTTTTTCTTAAAGTGTAGCTCTTGCCATGCCTGCTAACAATGAGAAAAATAAATAAATAAACTACAAATGAATATTCGTGGAAAAAGTAGGAAAAGGCCAACAAGGTAGCATTTATTATATATCCTGAAAGGAATTCCTGGACGAAGTTCATTATTTCCTCTCGGGGGTAGGTGAGGGGAAGGGGGGGCCCTGACCCTGCAAGGGATGGAAGGATTTTCGGCTGGCGGTGGCTTGGCTCACGAAGTGCTCTCTCGAAGTGAGGTGGCGATGCCAGGTGCATGTACAAACATAGATCGCATGATTCAACACCCATGCAGTTAGCGTCTCTCGTGAACCATGCCTTGTCCTAGGCACTGGAGGAAGTACTGAAATAAAATATAACCCTTCGTGGAATTTATGATCTCGTTGGAGAATCAAGGTCCAGGATGATATTTTCATGAAGTCCTGGTTGTTTATTTAAAGGTGTGATACCCCATAAGAGTTCAGAAAAGAGGTGTTGGGGACAGCTGCTGGGAGATGTTGAAACGTAAGGATGAATGGGATTCAGTTGAATAGGTAATAGGTAGTTACTCTAAAATTTCTAGAATGCTAAGGCACCCCTGAGACGGATGGCGGGAACCTTTGGGGGGTTATCTCTGGACGAATCAGATTTGGGAGTCAGAAATTCTGTTCCCAGGCGTGCCCCTCCCTGGCAGATTTTGGGCAAGTCCCTTCGCTGCTTTCTGTGCAAGTTCCACCGCCCACCTCCTTCCCCGTCAATCATCGTCATGGAAATCAATGGCCCCGGAGTGGCAGAGGCATTGTTTAAATCGGTTATCAGCAATCTTTCATGAGTCAGATGATTAGGGAACCGACAGCCTGCCATCCCTGCCAGCACCGCCCAGGGCCCGTGGGACCACGCGTGTGCCCTGGCCTCTGACGTCACTTGTTTTTCACCAGCTGGTTCCTGATGGTTATCAGCGCCATACAGAACAAGATGGAAGGCACTTAGCAGACTTAACCTCAGAGAGCATTCCACGGGCCAGCCATATTCAGGTCCCTTGAGGAAACAAAAGTGCCAAGTTTTCAGTTAACCTCAGCAGCCATTCATGGAGCACAGGCAACAGAGGTGCCAAGATAAGACATGCACCCACCCACTAAGAAATAAAATTAGAGCCCTGGCCGGTTTGGTGCAGTGGATGGAGCATCAATCTGCGGACTGAAGGGTCCCAGGTTTGATTCCGGTCAAGGGCATATACCTAGGTTGCGGGCTCAAATTGTGCTCTGGGAGGGGACCCCTAGATACAACCTCCCTCTCCCTGGCCCTGGTTGGGGTGCATGCGGGAGGCAACCAATTGATGTGTCTCTCTTACATTGATGTATCTCTCTCTGTCTCTCCCCCTGCCTTCCACTCTCTAAAAAAAAATCAATGGAAAAATATCCACAGATGAGAATTAACAAATTTTTTTAAAAATAAAATTAGAAAAGGTATTCCGTCGAGTGGGGGACACAGACCTGTAAACTAGTAATTATACACCGTGATCAGGGCAACAGCAGAAGGAATTACAGGATTCAGAGGTCTATAGGGAAGGGGTAGGGGCATCGAAGAGGCGCCATCTAAGTTGGTGCTAGTGGATGGATAGAAAGGTGCCAAGTGAAGGTGGGAAGGGTGTCACAGGCAGAAGAAAGGGACAGGAGTATTGGGGGCACACGAAGGACGTCGGAACAGCTGGGGCTGAAGCGTGAGAGCGATTGTTCAGTCGCGGTTCTGAACTCTGACTCCCCCAGAACAGCGAGGCATTGTTGGGCTCCTGATTGCTTCATGCATTTTCCTGGTGAAACGCTTTCAAGGCTATCTCTTCAGGTACTGGGAAGGAAAGAAAAAGCTAATTGGGTAATAAAGATGTCTCAAGGCTAGTAACCTAATTGGAACTGGAAAAAGATTAGCACTTGATTCTCAGAGCTATTCGCACGGCTGCCAAGGGCAGTGCTGCCAAAACCAAGATTGCATCTCTGACGAGTTTTTACCGGTCAGCATGGGTAACCTGTAGCGGGTTGGGTAAACGCAATCTTGCACCTGAGATGGGACACTCTATTCCGTCTCTGTCTGGCTTTCGTTCCAGTAGGACTCGCAGGGTTTTGCGACAGGCGCAAGAGCGTCATCATCAGTGGTCTTTTTTGGCTCTGAAAGACGAGGCAAGCAGAAGTGTGCTCCGGGAGGGGGCCCGTGGATACAGCCTTCCTCCCCCAATCACAGAGCTGGGTGGGTCGCATCCTCATCTTTTCCAGTGTAAGTCTGCAGATAGTCAACAATTCTGTGAAACTGCTACCAGTGGCCATCTGTGTCGCCTTGTGCAGGTCACTTAACCTCTGTGAGCCTGTTCCCTCATCAGTAAAAGCCTAATATGTTCCTTAAAAGGTGAGCTAATCCTGGTAAAACTTAGAACAGCGCCTGCCGCATAGAACATGACCAAGAAGTATTAACTGCTACTCTTCTTCTCATTATTATTATTTTTATTTTATTATTTTTCAAATCTTTATTGTTGAAAGTATTACATGTCCCCCTTTTTCCCCATTGACCTCTTCTAGCCAGCCAGGCCCTGCAACGTTCAGACATGGTTCAGATTAGTGAAAGCGGCATCGGTCTTCTCTCTTGATTCTGAGTTGCTTGTCTTAGAAATCGAACTTAAGCCCCAGAATCCAGAAGCCATAGGTCCCTCCACGAGAGAATGGAGGCATTTTTTATTATTATTATTTTAAATATATTTTTATTGATGTCAGAGGTGAAGGGAGAGGGAGAGGGAGATAGAAACATCAATGATGAGAAAGAATCATTGATCGGCTGCCTCCTGCAAGGCCCTCACTGGGGTTCAAGCCCACAAGGTGGGCATATGCCCTGACCAGGAATTAAGCCTCCTGGTTCATAGGTTGACACTCAACCACTGAGCCACACTGGCTAGGCTATTATTATTTTTTAAAATTTTTTTACCTGTCCATGCAATTCACATCTCTAGAGAATCCAGACTTTGGGCGGCCAGAAGAGAGAAGCCAGCTTCTGGGGGCTCTGGTTAAGCGCAGCCCCGGGGGTTTGTGGTTTCTCCTTCCCCACACGCCAACCAGCTGCACCCTGTCAGCTCCTTAGCGTCAGGGCTCGTGATGTCGTGGAAAATCCCCCCTCCAAGAGGAGAAAGCCCGCTGAGCCGTGTCCTGGGAAGAGACTCCTGCTAGAGAATCCCAACTTGCTTCCCAGCTCTGTGGACACAGCCGTCAGTTACGTGGCTCTCCTTTTCCCATTGAGCTGCAGGGAAACTTCGAGCAAAAGGAGCACAGAGCTCTCCCGGTAATGAGCCTGTGGCCTGGGCTCTGCTGGGAGGTTGGGTCACCACAGATAAATATTGGAAAGTCAGAAATCAGAGCGGCACATTTTCCGTATCCCTCGCACATTGTGCACAGTGACATCTTGGGAAGGGTGTTCGATTCAAATGGTCAAGAGTTTTGTGTTTCAAATCTCGGCCCTGCCCGCGGCTTGCTCTCTGACGGTGATGAACCACCTCTGCCGGCTCAGCTCAGGTTCCTGTCTAAATAATGGAGGAGGTAGTCCCGTGGTCGGCAAACTGTGGCTCGCGAGCCACATGCGGCTCTTTGGCCCCTTGAGTGTGGCTCTTCCTAAGCCTCAGGAGTACCCTAATTAAGTTAATAACAATGTGCCTACCTATATAGTTTACGTTTAAAAAATTTGGCTCTCCAAAGAAATTTCAGTCGTTGTACTGTTGATTTTTGGCTCTGTTGACTAATGAGTTTGCCGACCACTGCGCTAGTCCAACTGCCTGCCCCCCACCTAAGCACCTTGGACAGGAAGCGAGGCCTTGTCCTGATGTCCTTAGCAATAGGACATTTGATCTCATGTTAGAGCCTAGAGCAGTGATGGCGAACCTTTTGAGCTCGGCGTGTCAGCATTTTGGAAAACCCTAACTTAACTCTGGTGCCGTGTCACATGCAGAAATTTTTTGATCTTTGCAACCATAGTAAAACAAAAATTTATATTTTTGGTATTTATTTTATATATTTAAATGCCACTTAACAAACCAAAAAAATGAGTTCGCGTGTCACCTCTGACATGCGTGTCATAGGTTCGCCATCCCTGACCTAGAGGGATCTGTCACTGGGCATGGCTACCAGAAGGAGATGGTGTGTTAGTTGTTTTTCCCAGCGACATGGGACCTTGTGTGCAATGGGTTGTCTGCCCACTCAGGGCCAAAGAGACTAAATGAGGCTCCAGGAATAATTGGGGAGTAGGAGTCCCGGGGGAAGGGCCACGGGGTGCATGAGAACACGCAGCTCCTGGTGTGGGGCGGTGGTGAGATAATGGCGTGTCATGTGTGCTGGGAGGCAGGGCCAGAGGTCGAGTATGGAAAGCAGCCAAGAGTGTAGGTATCTCCTAATTATTGCTGGCACTGGAGTGTTTTATTCCACTTAGAAAATGGTGTGATTGTTTTGGGGTGTGTGTGTGTGTGTGTGTGTGTGTGTGTGTGTGTGTGGATGAAAACAGCCAGGTGGGTCGATCCAAGCGCGTGGGTGGTGCTCCCTAATTGCTGGGCTGGACTTTCTTTTGCCAATTAGGTGGCGTCCGTAGACTTGCCCTTTTATAACAGGATTGCTACATGGGCACCTTCGTTCTGTGTAACCTCTTTCATACCGAGTGGAGCTGCTTGCAACATGTAAATTCCGTCTTGGCACATGCGGGAGCTTTCAACAGGCTGCGCTGAAATCAACATCAGATACTGACCCTGACGTGAAAAACAACACCAGGGGTGTCGTCTCCCCAAAAGTGGATTCTGTCGACATCTACGCCTTGTTAGAGGCGCCCTTCAAGTCTGTGTGTTTCGGCGGAGAGCACCGTGGTGGGGCGGATCCCCAGCTAAAAGGTGGTGTTTGTTGAGAACGTATGGTTTTCCTCATACCGCACACAGAAATGAACTCAAGGTGACTCATAGACCTAAATGTGTAGGCTAAAACAATAAATCTCTTAAAGAAAGTATGAGTAAATATTCATGACCTTGGGTTAGGCAAAATCTTCCTAGATATAACACCCAAAGCACACATAACAAAAGAAAAAAGCAATTGGCCATCAGCAAAATTAAAATGTTTTGTGCTGTGAAGGACATCAAGGAAGGGAAAAGACAACCTGCAGGTATTTACAAATCTTGTACCTGGTAAGAGGCTTGTATCCAGAATACATAAAGAACTCTTACGACTCAATAATAAAAATTTAAAAACGGGCAAAGGATTTGAACAGACATCTCTCCAAAGAAGATAGACAGTTGGCCCATGAAAAGATGCTCAACTTCATTCGTCATCAAGGAAATGCAAATCAAAACAGAACAATAACCCCTTCATACCCACCGGGATGGTTTTAATAGGAAAAAAAACCCCACCATAATAACAAGTGCTGGTGAGGACGGAGAGAAATAGAATCCTCATATGCTGCTGACTGGACTGTCACAGGGTGCGGCTGCTTAGGAAAATAGCTGGGAAGTTCCTCAAAATGTTAAACATGGAGCCACCATGTGAGCCAGCGATTTCACTTCTGAGTATAGACCCAAAAGATGTGAAAGCAGGGACTCGAACGGATATGTGCACATCCATGTTCATAGAGGCATTATTCACAATAGCCAGAAGGTGGAAACAACTCAAGTGTCCATCAGGTGTCCATTAACTGATGAATGGGTAAACAGAATGTGGTATGTCCATACAATGGGTATCATTTGGCCGGTAAAAGGAATGAAATACTGGTAGGTGCTATAACCTGGATGAACCTTGAAAACATTATGCTAAGTGAAAGAAGCCAGTCACAATGGATGACATATTATATGATGCCATTCATATGAAATGTCCAGAATAGGCACATTTGTAGAGGCAGAAAACAGATTAGTGGTTGCCTAGGGTTGGAGGGCAGAAGTTGGGGAGAAATGGAGAGTGGCTGCTCATGGGCATGGGGTTTCTTTTGGGGGTGATGACATGTTCTAAAATTGGATTCTGGTGATAGTTGCACATTTTTTGACAAGTATACTAAAAATCACTAAATTGTACGCCAGAAATGGATGGTATGTGAATTATATCTCAATAAAGCTGTTTTTTAAAAGAGGGACTATTGTTTACCAAGTTACTACATTCATTCTTTTTTTAAAAATTTCTTTATTGATTAAGGTATTACACATGTGTCCTTATCTCCCCATTACCCCTCCATCCCCGCCCCACCCCCTACATTCATTCCTATAATTCAGCACCTGGGCATACTCTGCTGCTGTTTCAGGAAGTCAACAAATATTTAGTGACTGCATGGAGAGTTAGGCGGACGTTAGATGCTTGGAGTGCAAAAAGCAAGGAATTGATGCAGAATTTACCTTCAAAGAGCTTTTGTTCAAATGGGGAAGAGAAGAGTAAGCTAGGTGTGAAAGTAGCAAAAATATACCCCACTCCTGATTATCTGTGCTAGCCCTTCTCACTAGCTGCCCAGGAAATCAGCAACTACTAGCATATATATAAATATATATATATTATTGATTTCAGAGAGGAAGGGAGAGGGAGAGATAGCGATAGAAACATCAATGATGTGAGAGAATCGGCCCCCTATTGAGGATCGAGCCCAAAACCCAGGCAGGTGACCTCTTTGTTCATGGACCGATGCTCAACCACTGAGTCACACCAGGCCAGGCACGAATAGTTTTGCAGGTCAATTTTTGTCTTTGATGACTTTCTCAGGCTAAATTATTAGAAATGGAATTTTCGTGTCAGAGTGTGCACATTGTAAAACTTGTGATTGATTTGAACTCTCAGACTCCCCTTTGGAAAGGTTGTACCAACCTATGTTGACCCTGGAGTGTGTGTTTATTTCCCTGCTTGCTACAAATACTGTCTTTTTTGTTTTACTTGTCAACTTCATTGCTACCCCATTAACATCTTAATTTTCATTTCTTTCCTCATTATTGCAGTTGGATTTTTTATGCGTCTGTGATCCCTTTATTTAATGCCAAAAAGTATGTGATATTGACCAAAAGTGCGTTGAGCATGGAAAGGATGAAGATGTCTTTGTAGCCTGGAGGTGACAGGTTGAAGATACTTCTCGCCAAACTCTGTCACTGCTGGGAGGGAACGACATAGATGCTTTTGAGTGTCAAGTGGAGGGAAGGCGCTCTTTCTTGCATCTAATGCCCACTTGTCTCCCATCCAGGTCCTTAAAGGTGGCCAGGAAGCGCCCACCAAGCCCAAAGGCCGCCCCAAGAAGAACTCCATCCCCACCTCCGAAGAGATCGAAGCTGAAGAGAAGATGAACAGCCAGGCGCAGCACCAGGAGTGCCCCACGCCCTCGCGGGGACGGGAGGAGCCCTGTGACACCCAGGAACCTCAAGCCTGCCCCGTGCCCTTGGAGGTGGCTGAGCCGCCAGGCCAGCCGCAGGAGTTGCCAGTAGCCTCTTTGGAACCCCCGCCACCGTCAA
>NW_006299479.1:632664-635937 GCF_000327345.1 Myotis davidii | reverse complement strand
AGAGAGAAGGCAGGAGAATAGGAGAGCAAAACTCCCCAAAGCCTGGTAAAGGGAGGGCGAAGAGAGCCATCTACCTCCCTCCCTCTCTCCCTCCCTCCCTCTCTCCCACAGGTCTCCTTGGCATTTGGTATTTTCATCACAAGCATTTAAGAAGACTCACGTGCCTTAGGCCTCTCTATTCCTGAAAGGATGCTTTAGCCACAGGATGCCCTGCATAAAGGGAGATGGTGCCTTGGAACTGCCTGCCCCCGCTGAAGGTTGTGGCGCTGGGTGAGCACCCCACCTGGCACGGTGTGGGGGTGCGGCTCAGCCTCTCCCTGCCTGGCCTCTGGGCAACCAGTCAGCAAAGCAGAAAGATACAGCGGGCTGGGGCAGCTTGCTCAGGTTCCTTGCTGACTCAGCACTTATTTCTGTAGTTTTTAAAAGAGAATTTCAGGTTTTTTGGTTGTTGTGGAAGGGGGGGTGGTTGAGGAGGGTGGGCTGGAAAGAGTTGGGGGAAGGGAGTTCTGCGTTATTCCCACTGTTTCTGAATAAAGTTTGTTTGTTTGAAGACACGTGTGCCTTAGAACCCCTGGTGAGAGTGTCAGGTGACTTGAGAACCGAGCAGCCTGGTTTTTTCTCGCTCCGTTAAGTTGCCATCCCTGGAAGCTGCAATGCGGACATGTTGAGATAACTTCTATTTTTTAATGAAAAATAAATCTTTCAAAAGGGCCGGGTGCATTGGTTTCTTCGGCGGAGGGCGTGTGACTCTTCTTGACTATCTCATGGGAGGAGACCCAGAGGCAGAGCCCTGCTCCCTGGGCTGTGGTTTCTCAGAAAAGAAAAGACCAGGCCAGGCCCATGGTGTCTCGGGCAGAGGGCAAAAGGCAGACCCACCAGTGCCCTTGGGTGAGGACGGGGCAGGTGGTGGGGGCTCCGCTCACCCCACTCCCACCGCCTTCTGCCAGCGCAACTCCATTCTGAACAACTCCAGGCACTGAACATTCTGGGCTTCCACCTTCAAAACTGGTCCTACTTTTTCCGAAGAGATCATCAACGTATTTGCTTCAAAACTCAAGCTGTTGTAAGAAAAAGTCTTGCTGCCCTCCTGCCCCCTCTGCCCTGTGCCCGCCGTCCCCTCCAGGTAATCATGTCGATTGGTTTCTTGATTATCTTTCTGTACTCGGTGTGCACTTGGGTGACGGGTTCTGCAACTTCTAACAAGAAGATTGGAGAAGGACTTGGCCCGATGGGCTCTGTGATTTCAAGTTTGAAATGATGTCCTTCTTTCCGGAAGCCCCGGGAAGAGGCGGGTGCAGACATCCTAGAGAGAACGTGGACTCCCAGCTGCCTGCCCTGCAGACTGGCCCAGAGGCTGGTCCCACAGGGGTTCACGGTCATCCTCTCTGCGTTCACTTGTGATGTCCTCCAGGGCAGAGCGCCTGTCATGTGCACTGTCCATGACTATTCACATGGTCACTGCCCAGCGCGGGCTCAGGAAATAGCAACGGACTTGAATAACGGCTCCACTAGGAAGCTTCTAGTTGTGCAAAGTGAACCGTGGACGTGAGACAGGATTGATCGGCTGGTGTTCAGCACTCCGGCCGCCCGCTTCCCCCTGTCAGCGTGGACAGTGAGAACGTGACTGCTGTGTGACCTGGCGGAGGCCCTGCCTGCATTGCTTTCGCCGTTGAGGTCAACAAAGAGAAAGCAGTTTTTATCCTTGACTCTTGTGAATAGACAAAGGAGGGAAGAAGGCTTTGGCCTTGAGAACAGGTCTGTGCAGGCCACACCCAGCGCCTGTGCACGGTCTCTTGTGTGGTGTGTGCAGAAGCTTCTTTGCCTCCAAGAAGTTATTTACCAAGTGCAAACCAGTGGGCAGTGGCTGCAGGAGGAGGAGGAGGAAGAGGAGGAGGAGGAGGAGGAGGAAAGGGAGGAGAAGGAGAAGAAGGCGAAGGCGACACATTGCTGCACCCCCGTCCCCCCATTAGCACTAGCACGGCGCTCCTCACAGGACAGGCGTTGAGGAAGTACCTGTGGATTTGAACTGTGGCTGACAGCGCTTATGGCTGTATTCTAAGGGCAGAAGCTTAGAACACGGGCCGTGGCCCACCCTCCAGGCAAACCACGGGCAGTGGCCCACAAGGCAAACCACGTACAGGTTTATGACCTGCCTACCAGGTGGTGTCAGAATGGGCCAAAGAGTTTACAGAGTGGCCCAAGTCAGCAGGTGGATCTGTGCCGACGGAGTCTCGCTCCTTGTTATGTCCTCTTCGCCCCTTCTCCCGCCCCCAAGGGCCTTTCATATGGATTCTGTTTTCCTACGATGGTATTGGGTCTCTGGTCCTGGACTCTCATGTTATCCTTGTCTGAGGTGCTGGACAGTGACCGTCCTTGCACACATACATCTGCCCACACAGTGTCCCTGAGCCTGGGCCCCCCACTGTTTCTGACTTCCAGCCCTGAGTCCTATCCTGTCACCTTGGTATTGTCTCCTGTCTCTAAGGGTTGAAAGGATTTCAGGGGAGGGGTCAAGACCTCAGATTACCTTTCTTTCTGTTTGGAAGCCCTGAGCCCAGGGGCAGGTGCACGTTACCAGCCTCAGGCCTGCCTCTTGCCTCAGCTCTGTAGAGCTGTGCTCTGTGACCCAGGGTGGGCCAGTGGGGTTTCCCAGCCCCTTCAGAGGCAAGAGGGAGGGCAGAGCCAAATCTCTGTCTGCAGACACCTTCTCGTCACCCATGGGCAGCAGTGCTGGGCCCATTTCCCCAGGGGCCAGAGGGCAAGGGTGATGGAATCCATACAGGAAGGCCCCCATGGCCACGGGTCAGTTTTCCCCATTTTGCTATTCTTTGTGGGAAAGGCACTGAAGAAGATGCCCTCAGATTCCCCCTCGAGGGGACCACAGGCCGTGTTGTGGCAGTCAGCTTAGGAGGAAGACAATGCCTACAGAGACATTTGTCTAAAACAAAGTAAAAGCCTACCCGGGCCCAAGTCATGTTTGGTAGCCGTGCCTTGGTGAGGTCGTTTGGCCTGGTTCATGAGGCGATGTTAGCAGGTGGCTGAGGGAGGTGTGGCCATCCTAGAGAATGGCTGAAGGGCAAAGGTGAAGGTCATAGCTGGAGTGAAATCTAAAACCGTGGGTTGGGCGGTAGCCGGAAGCATCCTTTGTGGCTGAGGGAGGTGTGGCCATCCTAGAGAATGGCTGAAGGGCAAAGGTGAAGGTCATAGCTGGAGTGAAATCTAAAACCTTGGGTTGGGCCGTAGCCGGAAGCATCCTTTCCTGTGGCGAGCGGA
>NW_006299479.1:632228-632511 GCF_000327345.1 Myotis davidii | reverse complement strand
TCCACCTTCAGAGAGGAGACTGGGAGAGACCTCAAACCGCCGGGGCCAGAAGCTTCTGCCCTTAGAACACAGCCATAAGCGCTGTCAGCCACAGTTCAAGTCCATAGGTACTTACTTCCTCAACGCCTGTCCTGTGAGGAGCGCCGTGCTAGTGCTAATGGGGGGACGGGGGTGCAGCAATGTGTCGCCTTCGCTTTCTTCCTCTTCTCCTCCCTCTCCTTGTCCTCCTCCTCCTCCTAAGGATATTGTTCCCATTGAATTTTAGAGTGGAAGGAAGGGAGCG
>NW_006299479.1:613995-623014 GCF_000327345.1 Myotis davidii | reverse complement strand
TTAGTGAGATCATGTGATATTTATCTTTCTCTGACTGGCTTATTTAGCTTAGCATAATGCTCTCCAGTTCCGTCCATGCTGTTGCAAATGGTAAGAATTCCTTCTTTTTTTTTACAGCAGCATAGTATTCCATTGTGTCGATGTACCACAGTTTTCTAATCCACTCATCTCCTGATGGGCACTTAGGCTGTTTCCAGATCTTAGCTATGGTGAATTGTGCTGCTGTGAACACTGGGCCAGGCTCAGTGAGCCCGAGTGGGGGCAGTGAAGGGTTGAAAAAAGACAGAGAAGAGAGTGAAAGCTGGGCGTCAGAGGTACGCTGCCCTCTCAGATGGAGAGACAGTGCCACAGGCTACAAGCCATGTCTTTATTTTATAGCAGATTCCACAAGGCAAAGTAAGGGCGTTATCAAGATGGGTTTCAATCCTACTCAACTGCATGCACCTGAACTCTATCAAGCCCACCTCACTCAGGCACGTGGGACCACAGGTTCGGCCCATAGGTTCAAGCTCACAACTCTAGCTGTTGGCTATAATAGTGCTGGGAGGGCTCTGACCTCCAAGCTGGGACTTGCACGTGGCAATGAGAGGACTGTGCCCTCTCATTAGTCCGAGGCTTGAACCTGTCCAAACACTTTCCACCTGCAGAGAGGAGACTGGGAGAGACCTCAAACCGCCGGGGCCAGAAGCTTC
Organism: Myotis davidii; assembly: GCF_000327345.1. Lineage (NCBI taxonomy): Eukaryota > Metazoa > Chordata > Mammalia > Chiroptera > Vespertilionidae > Myotis > Myotis davidii. Next base: position 622,322 of record NW_006299479.1, on the reverse strand, counting down.
TGCCCTTAGAACACAGCCATAAGCGCTGTCAGCCACAGTTCAAGTCCATAGGTACTTACTTCCTCAACGCCTGTCCTGTGAGGAGCGCCGTGCTAGTGCTAATGGGGGGACGGGGGTGCAGCAATGTGTCGCCTTCGCTTTCTTCCTCTTCTCCTCCCTCTCCTTGTCCTCCTCCTCCTCCTAAGGATATTTTTCCCATTGAATTTTAGAGTGGAAGGAAGGGAGAGAAAGAGAGGAAGACATCCATGTGAGAGAGACACATTGATTGGTTGCCTTCTGCATGCACCCTGACCCAGGGCCAGGGATCGAGCCTGCAACCGAGGTACATGCCCTTGACCAGATCGAACCCGAGACCCTTTAGTCCTTGGGCTGACGCTCTAATCACTGAGCCAAACCAGCCAGGGTGAGCTTGAATCTTCCTGGACCATATGTTCAAGCTTACAACTATAGCTGTTGGCTGTAGTTGTGCTGGGAGGGCTCTGCCCTCCAAGCTGGGACTTGCACGTGGCAATGAGAGGACTGTGCTCTCTCATTAGTCCGAGGCTTGAACCTGTCCAAAACACTGTAGCCGCCCTCCACACTTAACATCTGCAGAGAGGAAACTGGGAGAGACCTCAAACCACCGGAGCCAAAACCTTCCACTTTAGTGAGTTTGGGGCGGGGGCAGGGGTTCAGCTAGGTTTTTGTGGAATTTCCACCTGCCCTCACCTGTGAGATGGCCTCTCTCCGGGCAGGGGAGGGCATTTGTGAGATGTACAACCCTCAGCATGTCCCCCCAGCTAGGGCCGCTAGGAGAGGGTTAATGTCTTAGGCCCCTGTGCACCTGGAAGGGTGATTAACACTGGAACAACAATCCACCTGAATATGCCTCTAATCCCAGGTTGTCACCCAAATCCTGGGTGGAGGTGGCTGGGGAGGGAGAGATCTGGTAATGCCATTGGTAATCTGGGTGTGGATCCTGAGGGGAGGTGTGGGCACCAGCCTGGTTTTGCTTCTTTGCGTTCTGTGCTTGCCTCCCAGCAGGCAGTGGCGGCCAAGGCCTTCCCTGCCTCCGCTCCCACCGCCTGCCCATTCAGGCCCACCCTCCGGCTGCCCTGGGGTCAGCCTCTGGCAAACCCAGGTCAGCAGCGGCCAGGAGGGGCCGGGGCTGCGGTAAATCACCGTGACAGGCGCCTTTCATACCTGACCTCTCGTTCCCAAACCTCTTCCCTTCTGTTTATTTTTGTTGCAGATTTATTAGACACACGGTTAAGTGCCCATTTAGCTCTGCAAACTGTCAGCGCGCCGGCTCTATGAATAAGGCCATTCACTGACAAAAGCCCTTAAACATTTTTGAAAGAGAAGGTGGGGAGGGAGGGGGAGAGGAGAGGAGGAGGAAATAGCGCCCCAGGTCAGTGAGGAGGCCAAGATCAACCGAAACTCAAGCGCAGGCCTCTCCTGTAGGCCAAGAATGTAACAAGGGCCCTCAGAGCCACCTGGGATCACCCTGCTCGGCAAGATGCGTGTCATCTCTCCGCCGGCCGCGGGGGTCTGGAGTTCACTCCTTTGTCTCGGAGCCTGGGAGCTCACCGCTGGGCAGGCTGAGCGGCCGTGCACCTGCTCGGGGCGGTTGCCAAGAACCTGGAGGCATGTCAGGCTGAGTCTTTGCCCTTTGGGAGCCCTCCTCCTGCTCCCCTCCTTCAGGTGCCATTTCTTCCCAAGCACCTGGCTCCTTCAACACACATGGCTCTGCGGAAATTTGCAAGGTGCTGGTACACTGTCTTTGTATGCCAGCCCGTATTGGGGACCATTTACCTCATCGCTTCTAACCATCTCGGCAGCCCTCTGAAGTAGGGACTGTGATCACCTCCACTCAGAGATGGGGAAGCTGGGATCACGTGGTGGAACAACTCACAGTTGCCTAACGCAGCTGGGCGGATGCACTTCCCATCATCCCTGGACTGGGCCTGTGCCTACTTGTGAGCGGGCTGAGTTGACCAAGCCTGATCTCGGGGCAGAGCCCTGAGGTAGACAGGCCATGTGTCCCTCAGCTTCCCCTGCACATGCTCTTGCCCCTGCTCCCACACTGTTGTCACTGGGGTATCTCTCACAATGTGGGGTGCAGAAACATAGCTCAGTATCCCCCCAAGGGTGAGTGATCAAGCCCTCTATCTATCTACCGGGACCAGCAACAGTGCAGGTCCTGTCCAAGTCTTATTGTGTGCAGTCCGGGGTGTGTGAGTGTGTGTAGTGTCATCCTTTTTTGCAGTGACCTTGGAAAAGGGGTGCAAGCATCTGGAGGAGACTTAGAGAGAGGGGTCACATCCGAAGCACAGTAATGGAGCCGTGTCCTCACCATGGCGTGGCAAGCAGTGCTTCTACCCCAGAGTGGGAGGGACACAGAGAGAAGTTGGTAGAGCCCAGGTAGACACTCCCTGGAAAGCCGAGCCCACTGCTCCAGCCCTGGGTGCAGATGCTGCTCTTTCTCGGCAGTCCTTGGGGTGACTTCTGAGGTCTAAGCCAGACTCGCAGCCCTGCTCCTCTGAGGCCCTTGAGTTCATCTTCTCTTCCTCTGCCGCCTCCTCCTCTTCTTGGTTCCTCTTTCAGTCATTTATTTCTTTTTATTTGCAAGTTGTGTTCAATGCAAATACAGGCCATAATATGAGAAAGGCACTCTGAATCAAAGCATAGTTACACAATGCAACGTACAATTAAAATAGATGTTCAGCATGCAGACACGAAGCATGAGGAGTGTTTATTCACATATAAAAAGCTGGAGGTGTGTTGGAGCTGGTGTTTGGTATTGCTTTCTAAGGATGGCAAATATTTGCCTTTGTTATCAAGGCTACTGTGCTTACTTGGACACTGGAATACCAGTATGGTCACGGCAATCAAAGAATTCAGTGAGCCCGGCTGGCATAGCTCAGTGATCGAGTGTTGGTCTATGAACCAGGAGGTCACAGTTCGATTCCTGGTCAGGGCACATGCTCGAGTTATGGGCTCTGTCCCCAGTGGGACATTCATGTGTGCAGGAGGCACCCAATCAATGATTCTCTCTCATCATTGATATTCCTATCTCTCTCTCCCTCTCCCTTCCTCTCTGACATCTCTCTCCCTCTCCCTTCCTCTCTGAAATTAATATATATATATATATTTTTTTTTTTAAAAGAATAATTATTGCAATGGGTTGAACTATATCAAATATTCTTAAATCCATGTGTTCAGAGTTTTAAAAATAAAACTAATTTATCACCTTCAGAGAGATGCTAGGAAATCGAGGGAAATAAAGCACTTTAAATAAAGGGAAAACAAGCACTTACTCTCTATGAACTGTGTCTCTGGGTGACTGAGCAATTAGAGAAGGTAGTATGTGAATAAGGAATGATAGATTTAGTATGTCACCACTCAGGACCTGATTGAATTAATGAATCTTGGTAAAGGTTGCAGAAAGAGACACAACCAAGCATTACATATGTCCGTATAAAAGTGCACCCCACTACCTGTGAAGGAGTCTTGCAAAAGAAAAGAAAATCAAACTTAAACCTGATCAAGCTTCCACCTCAGAATGTCAACTTACTGGAAGTGAAGGGACAGCGAACAGGTTCAATAATGCTCTTGTGACACCCTCAGCAACATCCAAACAATCTTCCCGATAGCACTCCATATGAACTTTCTTACCTTGACCCCCAAGTCACCCCAAGTGTCCTACCTCAGTCCCACTGTGACTCTTGTCACCATCCAAAGCTTCTCTACCTTGAAAATGACTAATTCATGCATTTACGCTCTGCTCTCTGATCACAGCTTTCAATTCTTCCCATTGTTAATTCAACTATTTCCCTACCACCCTTCCCAGATGCCCTCAGAACCTCCATCCCATAGGTTTATTTTTTATCACAAAGTATTAGCTTTCTTCTCCTTTCTTCTTTCCACTCCTTCACCTTAGATTTCATGCTCCATTAATAATCTGAACTTCCTTCCTATTTACCTCTTTGTCATGGCTGTCTAGCAAACTCCCCAACCCTGTGTGAATTGAACGGTCTAGTCTAATACTTCATGCCTGACGTTGCCACTGGAGGAAATCCCATGGGAGGTGAGAGAGGAACCACTATTGATTTATTTGGACCCATCTTAGCGGTTCTCTCATCCCTTTCTGGAAACCATTCTTCCTTGTTCTAGACACATTATATTCCATCTGCAGTGATTATTTCAAACCTCATTCACCTCCCAGCAGATGCTTTTGCCCCCCAATTTCCATTAAAAAAGGAAGTCATTAGATGGGACTCCGTCAACTCCCTGTGACCAAACCTATAGACATACACGTCTGTTCCCAGCTGCTCTTTTATCCCTTCTGTTGCTGAGGAGGTGTCGCCACCCCTACACAAAACTACCTCCTTCACCTGCGTTTGGGATGCCCCACTGCCAACTTTGGGAAACTCAACCATAGAGAGTATATCTTCTCATTCCCTCTTCTTCAACCTCTGCATCTATCGCATAGGTATTATTTTAAATAGCCTTATTGAGGTACAATTGACACACAGTAACTTTACATATTTAAAGCATATAATCTGCCAAGTTTTGACATATGTATATACATGCAAAAGCATTATAATAGTCAAGATAGTAAACATATCACTCAACCCAAAAGATTTCTTCATGCCCTTTCTAATCCTTTCCTCCAGCCTTTCCCTGCCCATGTTCCCCAGGCAACCACTGATCCGCCTTCTGTCACCATAGATTAGTTTGTATTTTCTAAAGATTTATATAGATGGTATCACATGGGGTGTACTCTGCTTTTGTCTGCCTTCTTCCACACAGCATAATTATTTTCAGATTCATTCATGTTGTGCATGCATAATTCATTCCTTTTTTTTTTTTTTTGCTGAGCAGTATTCCAATGTGTGTAAAACTCAATGTTTGTTTAACCATTCACTGAGTGATGGACATTTGGGCTGTTTTTAGTTTGAGGCTATCTATATAGCCTAAGCGACCATTTGACTGTTCGACCGTTCAACCATTCGACCATTTGACCGGTAGCTATGATGCACACTGACCACCAGGGGACAGACTCTCAACACATAGGCATGGAAACATGGAATAGACTGATGAATCTCAGAGGGAAGAGGGAGGGAGGAGGATAGGAAGAAATTAACCAAAGATCTTCAGCCTGTGGGGATTGGGCCAAAACCGGCAGTCCAATATCCCCCAAGGGGTCCCAGATTGTGAGAGGGCACAGACCAGGCCAAGGGACTCCACCGGTGCATGAATCCATGAACCAGGCCTCTAGTTACAAATGAAGCAGATAAGAAAGCAGTGGGCAAGTCTTTGTGGGGGAGTCTACTTTCTTTTCTCATGGGGAAATCCTTAGGAAAGGATGGATCACAGGGTAGGTAGGTTTAATTTAAAAAACCCAAAACTGCCAAACTGTTTTCCAAAGTGATTGTACCATTTACACTCCCACCAGCAGTGTGAGAGCGATCCATTTGTTCCACATTCTCAACACTCAGGGTGGTCACTCCTACTACTAGGGGCATAGTAGGCATCCTAATAGCTGTGTCAGGGTTTCTCACTGTGGTTTTAGTTTGCATTTCCCTTGGTCATGTGAAAACCTGGTCATTTACACTCAACCATTAGGAGCACAAGAAAATACTGCAAAGGGGGAAGTTCATAGTAGGAAAGTATTATATATTTATAAAACTTTATATTTTTATATATACATAATATGTTATATATTATAAAGCACAGTTACTTTTTCTTTCTAAGATAAATTTCTTTCAATAAATGTCAACAGACATTTATTCAGTTTTCAGTTGTATCAGGCACTGGTACTTAACATGAATAAGATATAGGTCTTTTACAAGGAGTTCTTAGTCTAGATCAGTGGTTGGCAAACTGCGGCTTGCGTGCCACATGCGGCTCTTTGGCCCCTTGAGTGTGGCTCTTCCACAAAATACCACATGCAAGCTCACATATACAGTGCTATTGAAACTTTGTGGCCCATGCGCAGAAGTCGGTATTTTGTGGAAGAGCCACGCTCAAGGGGCCAAAGAGCCGCATGTGGCTTGCAAGCCGCAGTTTGCCAACCACTGGTCTAGGACCTAGGTAGAAGGATATAAGCATGTAAAACTGTTAGAAATCCCTACAAAGTACAATAGGGCACAAAGGAAAAAGTGGTTATTTCCAACCAGGGAACCAGGAGGCTGAGCACAGAGAAGTTTCTTAGAAAGGGTTACATAGAAAGGTAATGGTTGAGCTGAGTCATTTATCTAATTTTGACAACATCCTTGGAAGGCAGATAATGATGGAGTGAGGGAGGAACAGAAAAGGGCCTTCAGAATAAGAAAAATCTGAGCAAAGTCGTGGCAGTTAGGAAGCAAGCTTTTGCAGTGGTCAGCACACCATATGAGATAAATGACCCATAGAGTAGTGGGGCTTCTGGTCAGAAAAGTAGGTGCTGCCCTGACTGGTGTGGCTCAGTGGTTGAGCATCAACCCAGGAACCAGGAGGTCACAGTTTGATTCCTGGTCCAGGCACATGTCCTGGTTGTGGGCTCAATCCCAGTAGGGGGCATGCAGGAGGCAGCTGGTCAATGATTCTCTCTCATCATTGGTGTCTCTCTCGCTCTTCCTCTCCCTTCTTCTCTCTGAAATAAATAAAAACATATTTCTTTAAAAAAGAAAGGTAGGTGGTGGCTAAAGTGTGATGGATTTGAACCTTATACCAACAATAGAACCTCCGAGGGAGAATGGACTAGAACGGAGAATTACTGAAATCCTACCTCTCTCTCTTCTGGGAGCAATTGGTGTGATCAAGACGCAGAGAACCCTAATCCTATCTTGGCACAGAGGCAGCCTGACATTTGCCAAGAATTTCTACCCAGAAATTCTGCTTTATAAATAGAGGAATTAGGCCTGATCGGGTGGCTCAGTGGTTGAGCATCAACCCAGGAACCAGGAGGTCACAGTTTGATTCCTGGTCCAGGCACATGTCCTGGTTGTGGGCTCAATCCCAGTAGGGGGCGTGCAGGAGGCAGCTGATCAATAATTCTCTCTCATCATTGATGTTTCTATCTCTCCCTCTCCCTTCCTCTCTGAAACCAATAAAAATAAATAAATAAACAAACAAATAAGATTGTGGCAAGGTCACTGAGGCATATTGCATGGTGACAGAGCAACGGAACTTCCAGGAGAGGGGGGTGGGGACATGCCTGGCACCAGGTCTAGCCTTCCTGTCTCAGGCAGGACTGTATTGTGGGCTGATTCGGCTGCTTTCTCATCACCTGCACTTCCATGTTAGTGGAAGAAAGCAGTATATGGATACAAAATCTAAACTGAGGCTTTCACTGATCCCTGCAGCTCAGAGATCTTTGGGCTATTGAAGTCATGCGTCTGGGTGTATTAACTCATAAGCGTGCCCGATGAGTAACAGGGGTTACAAATGGATATTTAAACCAATTATGATATTGGGCAGTGGACATTAATTATTTGCGGTCGTCCTCCAACTTTCAACTCCTCTTCACGTTTTGGCACCCTACCATATTATAAATCCTTTCTTCCCAAGGAAGAAGCCAGAACACTCACACTGCAGACCGCTCCCAGCTGTGGGGCGGTCATATGATCTAGGTTCTAGCGATCAGCCACATCAGCAGTAAGAAATAAAGGGCGAGAGCCACATATGAAGGACCGATCTTCAAGCAGGTATGGTAGCAGAAGTCTCCAGATCTTTGGGAGTAGCAATGGTGACGTTTCTGGCTGTAACCTGTTATGAGACCAAGAGGTTGTGCATTTTTTCCTGGCTGCTTACCTTCAAGGCCTGGCTCTCTTGGCTTCCAGAAGATTTGATATGTTGTCTACCATTTTTAAACCCACACCCACCCCCTTTTTTTTAGCTTAAAGTGCCAGCATAGCTTTTGCTGTTTGCATCTAAGGACCCTGATAGATGCACAGATTGGTACTTAATGGTGGTTGGTTACCAGCAATAGACCCTCAAGGAAATGGTGACAGGGTGGTGGGTTAGCTGAAGAGTCAATGATTATTTTGTTAGTATTAAAGGATGGGATTCCTGGTGTCCTATGAGAGAAAGTGAAGAAACAATTCCTTAAATTCTTACCTGACCTCCCTACTCAAAACTCCGGGGGCCTTTAAGATGGAGGGCTTGAGGAATGCAAATACTGTGGGTGGGTCCTATTGTTTGCAAACACAAGCACTGCTTGATACAACAAAAAATCTTCTGGTGTGCATTTTAAATAGGCCCCTCAGTGGAACTAGAGTTTTATGCCTTCCACAGTGAGGGGGTGAGATGAGAGAGAGAGAGAGAGAGAGAGAGAGAGAGAGCGCGAGAGGAGGGGAGGA
>NW_006299479.1:601140-613822 GCF_000327345.1 Myotis davidii | reverse complement strand
GGAGAGGAGAGGAGAGGAGAGGAGAGGAGAGGAGAGGAGAGACTTTCAGAAAACAAATACACAGTAGGGATTTCAGAGTGTATTTAGAGTTAATACACCCCTAAATTTTCTAGCCGTCTCTATAAATTGGGCTTCTAGAGAACAGACATTCACCGAGGCTCTCCATGATCAGACATCACTAAAGAGAGAGATACTGGATATAATAATTCTTTAGTCAGATATGTGTGCCTTGCAAACATTTTCTCCTGGGCTATGGCTTGCTTATTCATTCTCTAGAAGATATCTTTTGTTGAGATAGATTTTTTTAGCTTGATGAAGTCTAAGTTTTCAAATACTTCTTGTTTGGTTATTGCTTTCTGAATCTTGCTAAAGAAATCTTTACCCAGCTTTCAGTCACAAGGATATCCTCTTAACCATTTTTTTTAAATCAACTTTACAGTTTTAGCTTTGATGTTTAGGTCCATGATCAACTCTGAATTGACCATTGTGTGTGATATGTGGTAGGAGTGCATTCTTTTGCATATAGATACACAGTTGTTCCTGCGTTGTTTGTTGAAAAGACTTGCTTTTCTCATTGGGTTGGTTTAGCATCTCCTGAAAATCAAGTTACCATATAAATGTGGGTCTATATCAGGGCTCTCTAGATCAACAGTCAACAACCTTTTGGACCTCAGGGACCACTATGGCCTGCGGACCACCAGTTGGCGACCGCTGCGCTATATTGTTTTATTTATCTAGTTGTTTAGTCTAATACCAGTAGCACAGCCTTGATTCTTATAATTTATAATAAATTGGAAAGTCAGATAGCTTCTTTAGACTTTGCTCCTCTTTTTAAAATTTGATTTTTAAAATTGACATATAGTAAAAGTGACTTTTATATTGCATAGTTCTATTCATTTTTTAAATCCTCACCTGAGGATATGTTTATTGATTTTTAGAGAGAGAAAGGGAGAGAGGAACAGAGAAAGAAACATGATGTGAGAAAGAAACATAGATTGGTTGCCTCTTGCACACACCCTGCAACCAAGGCATGTGTCCTGATCAGGAATCAAACCCGAAACCAACCTTCTGGTGTACAGGAGGATGCTCCAACCAACTGAGCCACACCGGCCAGGGTTAGTTCTATTCATTTTAACACATATGTAAATATATGTAATCATCACCACACTCAGAATATGAATAGTTTGACCTTTTCTCCACTCCTAATCCCTGGCAACCACTAATCCGTTCTTTGTTATTACAGCTTTAATTTTTAGAAAATGTCATATAAATGGAATCATAGAGTATGTAAACTTTTGAGACTGGCTTTTTTTTTTTTTTACTCTGTAAAACGCCTTTGATATTTAACCAGGTTGTTGCACGTATCAATGTCATTCCTTTCGTTTGTTGGCTAATGTTTCATCTTATGGGTGTATTGCAGTTTGTTTATTCATTCACTCGTTGAAGAACATTTGGATCACTTCCATTTTCCTGGCAATTATAAATAGAGCTGCAACCAACATTCATGTACAGGTTTTAGTATAACCACGTTTCCATTTTTCTAGGATCGGTTTTTAGTATGATTGTTTTGGATGTTCTAGGCCTACTGCATTATCATATTAATTTTAGAAACAGCTTGTCAGTTCATATAAAAGCCTCGCCTAGATTTTGATTAAGTTTGCATTGAATCTCAGATGGAAAAACCTGCTTCAGGAAGGCAGCCTTCGCATAATCACCCTAGTGTTAGGCAGAATGACTCCTAGCCTGAGCCTGTTAGCTACATACCGTCTGTGTCCCATTGTTTCTGAGTTGCCTAGCAACAATTTGCCTGTCAGAGTATGTTCCACTCTTTCTCAACTACCTGTAAATCGCTTACACTTTAGTATGCAAGAGTTTAGTTTCCTCCACTAATTACTTAATTTCATTTTAGGGAACGGAAGGCTTTGTTTTCCGTTAAAGAAATTTCATGTTGGCAGAAAATATAAACAGGCACCATTTAGTGAGCACCAGCCATGTGTCAGATATTTTGTATACATTATTATACATTATTGTATCCTAGCATTCCCATTTTACGGATGGAGAAAGTAGGGCTCAGTTAAATTAAATAACTTGGTAAGATCCCAGCATATTGGACCCAGTCAAGATTTCAACTCAGGTATGGCTAGGTTAAAACACCATGGTCCTTCCACTATACTGCACTTTCTCTGTCCCTTTCCCTCACAAAGGTGAACCCAATTCAGGTGCAAAATGATTCTGGATTTAGGAAATGTTCTGAAGAATACTTCGCTCTGGTCAAGATGGGACATAGGTATATGAGGTACTTGCATCTCCCCTAAAAACACATCAAAATTACAATTGGCCCAGTCGTGTTGCTCAGTGATTGAGCATCAACCCAGAAACCAAGGGGTCACGGTTAGATTCCTGATCAGGGCTTATGCCCAAGTTGCGGGCTTAATCCCCAGTAGGGAGTGTGCAGGAGGCAGCCAATCAATGATGTTTCTCTCTCATCGATGTTTCTATTTCTCTATCCCTCTCCCTTCCTCTCTCTCTAAAAATCAATAAAATATATTTTTAGAAATTACAACTAAACTACAGGACAACCAACATTGAGAACCACCTGAAATCTAGCTGAGTGGAAGTCCTACAACTAAGGATATAAAGAAGAAGCCCCATTGAGACTGGTAAGAGGGGCAGAAATGCAGAACAGACTGGTCCCACACCCATGTGTGGCAGATAAAAATTGGAAGGGGTATCTCAACTATGGATCCAGGAGTCCTAGCCCCACACTAGGCCCCCCAGCCCAGAGATCCAGTACCACCAGGAAGAGAAGTCCCCATAACTTCTGGCTCTAAAAACCAGCAGGGATTGAGCAAGAGAGAGGGCTGCTGGAGTCCCAGGTGTTCCTCTTGAGGGTCCAGCACATGGACTTACTCAGACTTACTACCTCTGAGCTCCAGCCCTGGGACAGCAGCTCAGAAGGCACCAAGGACATACGGGAAGGAAGTGAATTGTCTAATGTCAGAGAGAGAGAGCTAGAGGGGCAGTTTTCTCCCAGACAGAAGGGCTGGCAAAAGCCACTGTTTCTTTTCTGAGCCCAACCCCCACAGAGCAGGCAGGCAGGTGCCATATCTGAGTCCCCATCAACCTGGCTATCACTGTTCGCCCCACCCTGGTGATTCCCTGAGACCATGCCCCACCCAACTTGCAGGTTCACCCAAGCTGTCTCCCGTGGCTTTTCCCTACCAGCTGCCTGTCTTGGTTCATGCTTCAGACTTTCTTAAAATCCCTCAAACAAGCAGAACCTGGCCTTGGTGTGCACCTTTCCTCTTGCTAAGTAGCCCCGTACCTGATAGCACCATGCCCGGGACTAATGGCAGCTGGTCTTGATTTGCAGCTTGGCCTCTCCTGGGCATCTTCAAGCCATCTACAGATTGCTCTGTAGCTCATGCCAGCTGGCCCAGTGCAGAACACAGGTGGCAGCAGACCTTGGCCTGCACCTCCCAGGGGCCCCAGAGCCAGCATACCCAGTGGACAGCCTCAGACCATGTTGAAGCACCACCCACCCATCTCCACAAGTGACACACTCAAGGGGCAAATTCAGTGGGCACCAGAGCCCAACTAAGGTAAGTCTTGCTTCATGTAGTGGGCCCCTGAACAGTTGATCCTCCATGGTGGTTGCAGCCAGTTCTTGCAGCCGATTGGCCTGAGGTTAAATCCCTCCCACTGATGTGCCATCAGCAATCAAGACTCAACTACAACAGGAGGGTGTACACAGCCCATGGGGGAGGGGAGCTCACCTGGAGTGCCCAGCTCAGGTGAATAGGGAAGCTGTGCCACTGGACCAGGAGTGCCCTGATCAGGTGACATGGTGGCTGAACCACTGGACTTACAGGACACCTACTACATAAGGCCACTCTACCAAGCCCAGGAGACCCAGCAGCTCTATCTAATACATAGAGACAAACACAGGGGGGCTGCCAAAATGAGCAGACAAAGAAATATGTCCCAAATGAAAGACCAGAATAAAATTACAGAAAAAAAAAACTAAGCAAAATGGAGACAAGCAATCTACTAGATGCAAAGTTCAAAACACTGGTTATAAGGATGCTCAAGGAACTTAGGGGAAGACTGGATGAACTTAGGACTTCAACAAAGAGATAGGAAACATAAGAACAGAACTAGAAAACATTTTTAAAAACCTATCAGAAATGAAGACTACATGAACTGAAATGAAGAATACACTGCAGGAAATCAACAGTAGAGTAGATGAAGCAGAGGAACAAATCAGAGATTTGGAAGATAATGAAGCAGAAAACAACCAATCAGAACAACAAAAAGAAAACGAGAATCCAAAAAATGAGAATAGTATAAGGAGCCTCTGGGACAACTTCAAGCATAGCAAAATTCACATCATAGGGGTGCCTGAAGGAGAAGAGAGTGAGCAAGGAGTTGAAAACCTATGTAAAAAAAAAATAATAATGAAAGAAAACTTCCCTAGCCTGGAGAAGGACTAAACATATTACTGAGTACCTAACTCAGTACCTGGCACTTTGATTTGAAAGACACAATGAATAATGATTTGGCTTTACAGGCCTATTCCCAAGGCTGCAAAGGGAGAAGAGTTACATAGACTCTTTTAGGATCATAGATTACACTACTAAGCCTGTATTTTTTCAATGGATTCCCTTGCTTTAGACTTTTGAGTAAACAGATCTAAATTCAAATTCCTGGTTCTTCCACTTACTGAGTGAACAGGTTACTTAAGCTCTTTAAATCTCTTAGGGTTGCTAAAAGGATTAAATGAGAGAATGCATTTGAAGAGCTTGAACAATGTCAGGTATAGAGTAAGTGCTCACTAAAAGAGAAGTTATTATTACTGTGATGATTTCATAGTTCTTTTTATGCCCAAATGCAGATTAAGTCCCCTTTGCCCTCCCCTATGTATTTTTCATCCTTATCATGCACTCACTTTGAATAAATCTGCATAGTAAATAAACTTATTATTTTGAGATAGTTATATGGAGTTATAAGAAATAATAGAAATAAATCCTGTGTGTCCTTTACTCAATTTCCTGGATGGTCACATTTTACTAAATCATGGTATCAGCACCTGAAACTAATATAAAATAATATTAAATGTCAACTGTAAATGAAAACTAAATTTTTTTAAAACCATTTCATAATATTATATATGTTAATGTGAATTTAGGAGAAATCCAAGAAATGATTCAATTCAATGTGTTTTTATCATCAAAAACCAAATTTAATTTCTGTATATGGGTTCATCTACTTTTGTTGGAAATATTTTGTCTACTATTCAATAAAGTAGACTCTTTTTAAAAAAATACTTTTAAATTCAGACTTAATCCTGGGCTGGTCAGTATAGTATTCTTTCATTATACAAGTTACCACTTATTGAAGAAGTACCATTGGTAAGTATAATTATATTACTACATTTAATCCCCATGACAGCTTCCGTATGTAGCTATTATAAATCTCATTTTACAGACAAAGACATGTAGTTTAGAGACAGGTAAGTAAACTTTCCTAAGACTTCTCAATGAATATATGCCAGGATTTGAACCCACTGGGCCAGCAGGTTTCAAAGTTTAAGCTCTGAAATGCTCCTCTGTGCAGCCTCTTCTGCTCTAGCTGCCTCCTGACAGTGAGAACTCAGAGGTGATGGAGAACATAGCCGTGTGTCCTATTGCCTTTCTTAGGGCTGGTTGTTTTGTACCCTAATCTGAATGTCACCATGTCAGAAGTCCTTGACGGTGCCTACTAGGAAAGGGGAACATTATGGCCCAGAGCAGTGAAGAGCTCCATTCAGATACTCCTAAAACACTTCAGAAAGACAGAGCCTGGTGTGTTTGAGGGACTTCAGGCCACACGTGTTCTTTCCTTCTGAGCATTGCAAGGGAACAGCATACGACCTGCAAATGTACTTGACCTCTCCACTGGGCATCTGGAACTAAAGTGATCGATCCCAGAGTATTATGTGGACCAGACAGCTTGGTGCAGTAGAAAGAGCACAGGATTTTCATTGAACGTTGGTTTGCACTTGTCCTTCACCCAGCATTTTTGTACCTTCACTGGTCTATGAAATGCCCCGGGAAGAGAGGCATTACAGGCATGCCAGCCCGAGAGATTGTCCAATAAAGACACAATCAGCGTGGGAATGGGGATCATCAGGAGGCCTTCCTTTAAGAGGCGAGTTCTAGAAAAGATTTTGAAAGTGCCAGACCACTCTTGCCCTGGAAAACACACATGCCAGCGTTACCCCAGAGGCCACCAGCGAGTCCTCATCCATCCGGCACCTCGGTGGGGCTCGGCCTCATTGGCTCCCACTGCAGGCCTTTGGGGAGAGGTTGACATTAACTAACAAAGAGATTCTTTGAGAGCCCAGGAAGAAAAGCACAAGCCGGACTCTCCATCTGCCTGCCGGCCTGTTGTGTAAGAGCCGGAGGAGGAAGAGGAGTGGCCGGGGCAGGGTGGCTCACAGTGGCCGCAGTCAGTCCCTGGCGATGGAGGAGCCAACTGCGCTGACAGGCTGGGCCTCTCCCACAGGTTTTCCCTGGGCTCAGACAAAAGAGGAATAGAGAGCAGGATAAGGGTGGAGGCCTCAAAGAAAAATTAATTAACACTATCTATTTTTCTTTCTTTTTCTAAAGGTAATCTCTTAATCCTAAGAACTGGGATTCGTGTGTGCCCTTTGGTCTATAACCAAAAACGGAAGAATCAGAAGCAATCATCGTGTTCAAGGTCTCACCTATTAGATTTCTTTCTCTCAATGGCCCTTTGTGTGGGGATCTCCTATGAAGTGAAACAGGCCTTCTAGGCTCTGACTTGGATGAGGCAAAGGTGGCCAAGGTTAGCCATCACCAGGGAAGCTCTGACGTGGAGAGATTGGGAACTGCAAGGAAATTGGCATGCCAGGACTTGGGTTACCAAGGGAAAGGGGACACTGTAGTCATTTCTCAACTGCTCTTGAAGTCACTCTTTATCTCAGTGATAGATTTTTCTCTGTATCCCATTATGCCCACCTTCTCTCTATCTCCATCCAGCCACCATTTTGAGGACCAAGAAATGACAGGCCTTGAAATTAGAAGGTTCTTTTTGAAGACTTTTAGTCTAGACTCCTACACAAGGGAGACATGAAAGCCTTTGCTACTCTGGGCTCCACCATCTGGAAGTGGGGGAAAAAGAAGGAAGAAAAGGGGTGACTGGAAAGGACATATGAAGAGTAGTTGGGAACTGGGAAGTTACTCTCATTATTCTTTACCCAAGGAAATGGTACCACCATCCACTCAGGTGCTCAAGACAGACACTTGTGAGAACATCTCTAATTCCTTTCCCTCATCCCCTCTATGTCCACTGCCAATGATCCAGGGCCCAGGGATCCTCAAACTTTTTAAACAGGGGCCCAGTTCACTGTCCCTCAGACCGTTGGAGGGCCGGACTATAGTTAAAAAAAAAAACTATGAACAAATTCCTATGCACACTGCACATATCTTATTTTGAAGTAAAAAAATACAACGGGATCAAATACAATATTTGTATTTGCATGTGGCCCGCAGGCCGTAGTTTGAGGACCCCTGCTCCAGGCCATTACAATCTCTTGTCTAGGTTATCGTAACGTTCTTAATTGATCTGCTATGATATGCTGCTGTTCTTCAAGCTAATTTACAAATCACAATCAGAATTTTCTTTTTCCTACACAACTTAATCATGTTTCCCCCTTGCTTCAATGGCTCCCTGTTGCCTTTAGAATAATTTCCAAACTCCTTCATACAGTATTCAAAGCCTTCCATGACCACTGAGCTGCTGCCTCTATCCTGAACTAGTGTGATATGTTCTAACTTGCCTCCTGAACTTTGTACGTTCTTCCTGGATCATCCTTTTCCCCCGCCTGACTAACTCATATCTGCCCTTCAAGTCTCGGGCTGGTTGCCCCCTCTTCTGGGCAGCTTTCCCTGACCTCTCCTATACTGGACTAGGCACCTCTTCAGGGGGCTCCCATGACTTGTGTACATGCTTCTGCAATGGCTGCTATTCCCATTGCCCACTACCAGTCTGTTTTCTAGATTAGTTCTGAAGTGGTTTGTGGAAGTTGAGTGGGAAGGCCTTCTTGATGTTCTAATTTGCATGCATCCAACTATGTGATCAGATTAAAAAAGAGAGAGAGAGAATGAGGAAGGGAGAGAGTGAGAGATTGTTATCTCAATGGTACAAGCAACGCTGAGTGATGTCCTACTCAACATCCATCAGCCCACATATGTCCCCACATAGTATCTTAGTGAGATGAATGTGAACCTCTGAGTAAATATTTTTATGTTATTTCACAAGGCCACTAATCATTATCTGCAAGCATTGTCTAGTGCAGTAATGGTGAATCTTTTGAGCTCGGCGTGTCAGCATTTTGAAAAACCCTAACTTAACTCTGGTGCCGTATCACATATAGAAATTTTTTGATCTTTGCAACCATATTAAAACAAAGACTTATATTTTTGATATTTATTTTATATATTTAAATGCCATTTAACAAAGAAAAATCAACCAAAAAAATGAGTTTGTGTGTCACCTCTGACACGCATGTCATAGGTTCGCCATCACTGATCTAGTGAGTAAACAGCAATATGATCCAACACTGGAAGAGACACTGCTGATTTTCAAGACACTGGATTTCATTCCCTCATATGGTGTATCGCTAAGGAATTTTCAAGGGTAATAATCGATGCTTATATTTCGTTTTTGCCTTTTTGTATGGTTTTAGAATGATCATCTTGGTAAAATACTCTACCAGCCAAGCTTGCCCTCTTTCCCCCGGCAACTGCATCCTCACATGGCTATTCCAGGAGCTGCCCTGCTCTCACCTGACCCAAGGTAGGCCAACCAATACCTTCTCCAAGATTATTACATTTGAAATCCAGGTAATTGAGGCCATGTCTCCTCTTGTAGGTAAAGCTGTTAGATGCAAAACTAAAGGGATGTGTTTTTCAGCACATGGCAAAAGCTTGTTTGCTGAAAGGAATAGGAAAGATAGAGAAGTGAACTATGATGGCAAAGATGGATTTAGCAGGTGTGGGCTCATTGTCACTGGAGGGCTGGGTGGAAGTGGTCAGGGGAGAAGACTGCTAACTGGGTGTCTGCTTGCTTGGTGCTGATCTTAGGCATATGAGGAAGGATGGCTACCCTAGATTAAGCCCGAATCTGTGTGACTAAAGGAGTGTGAGGATTTGGGGGAGACAAGTAAATGTGAAGGAGAATGGCCTCTTAAGGATGAATGGTGAGTGAGGATGGGAGAACACTGAGCTTGTTGGCACAGGAGATGAAGTAGAGCGAATAACATTTAAATATTTAGCCTAAGAACTAACCTGGGATGGACAGTTAGAAAATGGAGGAAATTACACCTCAAAGAAATTAATGACCTCAAAGTTATGCAGCTGCTAAAGCAGCAGAGCCCCAGTTTGAACTGCAATTTGTGTGACTCTAAGGTCCATACTTATCAAATATCTGGTCTAATCCCTCTGTATTATAGATGAGGACAATGAGGCTTTAGAGGTGAAGTGACCAGCCTGGGGACATCAAGATATCCCAGTAAAACCAATCCTAGAACCACCAAAACCCAAAAACTCTTTCCAGGCAATTCATTGCTTTCCATCATAATCAGAGAGGAAGGGGGCAGTTACTGAAGCCTTACAACTGCTCTGAAAGAGCCTCCTCCCTCATCCGCGCCCCATCATCTCCTTGGTAAATAGGAAGGATATTGACAAAGTGTCACTGGAGTGTGAGACACTTGGAAAATACAAATCCTTCTATTAGGAGAGTCCGAGCAATTATTTACTTGTCAATGTACAAGGGCAGGGCAGGATTAATTAGAGCTAAAAGGATCAGGGTAAAAATACAGGTGTAATTATTATTATAATGGCGATAATCTGCAGATTCTATGTAGATATTACTCCACCCTCAAGTGGCTAACCTGCTAGAGCAGGGAATAAGCCAGTGGTGAAGGTGGGGATGGAAAGGAGAGACGTAACCGGCATAGGGAGGGACCAAAGACAGAAAACCAAATGGGAGAAAGAAAACAGGCTGATTTGCTAGTGATGAAAGGGTGAAGGTAGTCTGACGGGAAGACATTTGATAGTAAGTCATAAGTATTTGTACCAGGGAAGATCTTTCAATGGAGCCCACATTGTCACTTCTCTTATTAGAAACTAAAGACGAGAATGTTAAGCAGACTGTCGAAGATTACATGGCTTGTCAGTGGCAGAACTTGGACTAGAATTTGGGTCTTTTTGCACTTAGTTCTGTGCTAGTCTAATAAAAGCCCAGAGAGAATGCCCCAGATTGGAGATGAAAAGACATTGAAAGCTGAAACCGGTTTGGCTCGGTGGATAGAGCGTCGGCTTGCGGACTGAAGGGTCCTAGGTTCGATTCCGGTCAAGGGCATGTACCTGGGTTGCGGGCACATCCCCAGTAGGAGATGTGCAGGAGGCAGCTGATCGATGTTTCTCTCTCATCGATGTTTCTAACTCTCTATCTCTCTCCCTTCCTCTCTGTAAAAAATCAATAAAATATATTTTTTAAAAAAGACATTGAAATATAGGTCAAAGGGGCTAGTTCACTAGGATCAAATGCCCATCTTTGTTTTCCATTCACACCCTCCCCCCAAAAGCAGTTCAAAAAAAAAAAATCTGGGCTTGCTCTGAATCAAACTGGCTAATGAGAGTGGTAGAGAAATTATTGGCTCATGAAAAGGTCATGTGGAGCTTTTAGATTTTTCCAGAAGTTAGAAGCCATATGACTGGAGAAAAAAAGTAAAAGACATCATGAACACACGCCTTCTAGTAATTGTGCACATAGTATATGCTAATTTCACACCATTTTGCATCTAAATCTCACAATGATAAAGGAATAATAATTGTTATCCCTATGTTACCTATTTTGGAAAACCGAGGCTTACATGACTGACTAGATAAGTGGCAAAGCAAGCTGTGAAACTCAGATTCATCTGTCTTCATATCGTATGGTTAGAATGTCTGGCCCTAGGCAAAAAGAAAAGAAAAAAGAAAGAGCAGACAGAACTCATTCATCTTTCCCACAAGGCATTTTTTACAATTATAATAACCAGAATTTTAAAAATTATTCAGCCTTAATCCTGCTCCACTAACATAGAAATTTGCTATTTTTCTCAATTCCTTGTAAACTTTGTGCATATGGACACATAAGCTCCCAGACTGGTTTTTCTGCTGATATCTGGTCTGTGCACGGCTGTCATGGCGATAGGCACCTCTCCCTCAAATGCAATTCAATCTGGCCGTTCCCACCCTGGCCCAGCATCCTGCCTTCATTGAAACTCCCTCAGTTGGACTGCAGGACAGGCCTCCCAAATCTTATGGCATGCTTTCTTCCTCCTTACTCTCTAACTCATTCCTTACTGGCACCCTCTCATGTTCTTGAACGCACGTTGTCCATCCTTTGCCTGTGCTATTCTCTCTGCCCTAAACATGGTTCTCCACTCTTAAATCAAGCATCATCAGGTCTCTCCTCTGCATATTCTTAGAATCACATGTACCTCTCTTCTCGTAGCACTTCCCACGGAAGTGGTGTTCCTAGAATTGTTGGGTTATATGATGAATACCCATCTCCCCTGCTATGTTGCAAGTGTGGTAAGGACAGGAAGTCTCTCTCATTGTATCACCACTTTGTCTTTGCTTCCTACTATGGAGCTTGGTATTTTTACCAGATAAGAGGTACCACCCAGACTCCCTTCAAGAAAGAACTTGCTACCCATCTGGGGAGCAGAACCAGCCGTCACCTTCCAGCTGTCAACAACTGGATTCTGCCTCAGTGGCATAGAGGGGCACCTCTGAAAATCATCCCCTTCTTGAGGCAGTCCACATGGGCTGACTGAGTAAAGCAGGCATTGTTGGTTGAATGATGGCTCCCAAAACATATGTTCATGTCCTAACCCCCAGGACCCGTGATCGTGACCTTATTTGGCAAAGGGGTCTTTGCAGGTGTAATTAAGTTAAGGATTTAGAGAGGAGATCGTTTTTGGATTGAGAATGGGGCCTAAGTCCAGTGACAGGTGTCCTTCTGAGGAAAAGGCAGAGAGACAGAGTTGAGACTCGGACAAACAGAGGGGAAGGCCATGTGGAGACAAAAGCAGAGAGTGGAGTGATGCCACCCCAAGTCACAAAAGGCCTGGAGCCACCAGCAACTGAAAGGCAAGGAAGAATCCTCCCCGCAAGAGCCTTCAGAGGGAGCATGGCCTAACACCTTGATGTTGGACTTCTGGTCCCCAGGACTGTAATCCATCATGGCACAGAGGCAGAAGGCCAGCATTTGGGCCACCATGTCATAACCCTGATGAGCTGTCCCTGCTCCAGCGTTCACTGTTGGGTCCTGAGGGTCTGAGGCCTGAATCGTGTTCAACTTTTTCATCTCCCCAGTCTTTCTTTCTTCCTTCCTCTTTTAGTAAATGTTAAACTCTAATCACTATCTCCCACTCCAAACTCTGTCCTCACCGCCGGCTTCCAGAGATCCCAGCATGACACGCTATAATAAGGTATTTGTTAAATAAACAAAATTAACAGATAGGGAGTTCCTGGAAGGCAAGAACTATGCATTATTCCATGTTTACAACCTTAAAGCTTAGCACGGCGTCTCAGACATAATATATGTGCAACAAATTTGTTAA
>NW_006299479.1:599613-601098 GCF_000327345.1 Myotis davidii | reverse complement strand
GAAAGAGTGCATGAACATATATGTAGACTGAGCAGAAACCACAGATTGAAATGAATTTTGTAAAATACTTTTGCATAATTCTTGTGAGCCTACTCTTGGGAAGGAAGGGAGGGAGGGAAGAAGGAAGGAAGGGAGAGAGGGAGAGAAAGAAGAGAGATTGATTGATTGTTGCTTGCTGTGTCATGAACTCAGCTAAGCATTGTCACCGGGCCTTTGTGAGGGTGGGAGTGGAGAGGACACAACCTCCACCAGGACAGCTTTTCCCCTGAGGGCAACATTTTTGTTCTCGCAGAACTCAGACTCTCCCTAGAAACATGCAGAAATCATTTCGCGACCCTGCCCCTGGCCATTCTGACATCAATCCTAATGGATGAACACTTTTAGTGTAAAGAGGAAAAATAAAACAGGAGGGACATGTTCAAACAAGGCAGTGGAATGTGTGTAAAGGAGAAAGAATTGCCTCTATTTTCAACAGTTGAAATCTCCTGAAGGAGACAGGGTTTCAGAACCACTTTCCATCACAGAACATTTCCGGGGAACGGTGTAGAGTCATCCTCTGGCGGCGCCTTCTTTTTTAAAAAAATATGTTTTTATTGATTTCAGAGAGGAAGGGAGAGAGAGCAATAGAAACATCAATGATGAAAGAGAATTATTGATCGGCTGCCTCCTGCATGACCCTACTGGGGATCGAGCCCACAACCCAGGCATGTGCCCTTGACCGAAATCAAACCCAGAACCCTTCAGTCTGCAGGCTGGCGCTCTATCCACTGAGCCAAACCAGCTAGGGCTGCAATGCCTTCTTTTACAGGTGAAAACACGGAAGCTCAGAGCGAGCAAACAATTGGCACAAAATCCCCTTACTAAGTTGTGGAGAGCGGCTACAGTGTTTGGACAGGTTCAAGCCTCGGACTAATGAGAGGGCACGGTCCTCTCATGGCAAAGCCACGAGGAAGTCCCAGGTTGGAGGGCAAAGCCCTCCCAGCACAGTTATAACCAAAGGCTACAGTTGTAAGCTTGGCCTGATGGTCCGAACCTGTGGTCCCAGTTGGCTGAGTGGTGTGGGCTGTGGGAGGTGCAACAAGTGCTGCTAAAACAAAGCTTGATGGAGTTCAGGTGCATGTAATGGAGTAGATGTGAAACCCATGAGAACATTGTAAACATCTTGACCACGCCCTTACTTTGCCTCGTGGAACCTGGCTATAAAATAAAGACGCGGCTTGCAGGCTGTGGTGCCGTCTCTCCCTCCGCGGGCAGCCTCAGCTCTACTCTCTTGTCTGTCTTCTTTAATCCTTCACCGCCCCCGTCAGGTTCAGCCCTGGCCGTGCTGAGCACGGCACACTAAGTTAGTGGCTTAGACGAGGCCAGAACCTTCAAATTCTTTTCAATAAATTTTTGATTGGGTGGCAGAGAGAAAGGAATGAAATGGGGGCGGGGTGGGGGGGCGAGAAGAAAGGGAGGGAGGGGCTGCTGGCAAAATGAATGGGG
>NW_006299479.1:592329-599531 GCF_000327345.1 Myotis davidii | reverse complement strand
GATTATACCAATTTTTCTCTACAACAACTGTGAGACAAAAATCCACTAGCTTTGTTTTATCCTCTAGAATGGTCAACTCACACACTGGGCAAATTCCCCTAATAAATGGTAGAGCTAGGTAGAATTCAAACTCTGGTCTGTCTGACTCCAAAAGTCATACTGGTCCAGGAAAACAGGTTACAAGAGAGATTCAAGTGAAAAGTCAGTTGAAACCATACTCCTCTCCTCCTTCTACCTTCCCCATACCTTCCCTTCCCCTCCCCACGCTCGTTCCAGATGCCTCTTATAAGCTTTGAGTCTCATAATCTCAGGGCTCCTCTCCTGCAGTACAAATCTCACAGCACAAACAGGTAAACACCTGGCCCTCAATGGTGTTGCCTGGAGGGAAGACGAGCCTGGGGAACAGGTGTTACTGAGATGCTTGGTGGGAAAATAAAAGAGGCTCTCATCAAGGGATCTTGTGTCCGGATAGACAAACATAAACACATAAACATTTAACAAAAGTCATCTGCTCTAGATCTCTACTGTCTGTTTTCCTAGAGTTGTCTGCACCAATAATAATGGCACTATTAGTGAAACTAGCCACAGTTATTGAGTGCATCCTCTATTTTAGGCCCGGGACTGAAGGATGGGTGCCTTCACACAGGCGCAGGCGATGCTGCATTCAGTTAGCTTCTTTCCCAGAGAGCGAGGCAGTGATGGGCATGTTGAACAGAGCACAGGTGAGCCAGCCGGCTCCTCACTGGTAGGCAGTGATGCAAAGTCACAGATGGAGGAAGTCTACAGAAACAGGAGCTTTCTCTGCGGGACACGATTCCCTGTTAGCCGAGCTGGTAACCTTTCCCATTTCTCGCCATGGGATTCTCCTGGAACGAGACTAATTACTGTGTCAGCCCTCCTTTCGCCAAAAGTATGAGGATGCTAAACCTGCCAGATGGTCTCCCGTGGCTTCCCCTGCTGCTCCAGCCAGTGACAGCTTAATGTCCCATTAGCGAGAGCCATACACTGAGCTGGACTCCCAGTGCTGGGCCACGGGGGTGGGGGGGACCTCAGAGTGGCCTTGAGGTGGGTGGGTGGGGTGTGATGGAAAGAGAGGAGATGGAATGGGACCCCCCTACCCTCATTCGCTATTTCTCCCCTCCCCCTCCTCCTAATAACATGGATGGGATGCCTCCCTGACAGCACTCAGTGAGCACGCACTGAGCACGGGCCCTATGCTAGTCACTGCTCCCGGCACAGACGGCACTCGCTCTGGCCTGCACCCCTGTGCTCACGCCACGCCTCCCTCTGGAATGCCTTCTCCCTTCTCCACAGCACCCCAGTTGCACTGGTTCATAGGTTACACCTACGAAGTTACACTGACATAGTTTGAAGCCGTTCTAAGTAAGAACCTTCACAATATGAGTAACCTGAACGTGGAACTGGCTGCCTTGTAAGGGAATGAGCTCCCTGACACCACAGGTGCCCAGGCAGAGGTTGGGCAGTGGGTGATGGGGGGGTGACATAAAGGACATTCAGACATTTGAAAGAGGGCCTGATAGTCTCAAAAACCTTCCGACTAAAATTCTCTGACTCCATTCAGGTTGAACCACGTGCAATTGCCACTCTCCCTCTCTCTGGCCACTAATGCCTCTTTAACATGAGAGCACTCCAGTCAATTCTCAGTCATCTGCACCGAAGGAGGAGCCATAATAATACAAAACATCCACATTAATAGCACATTGTCAAACCAATTGGATTTGATCACAGAGTATGTTTGGTTTGGGGCCATCTCATGAGCATTTGAAGACCTTTCTTACCCCATTGGCTCCCATGCTGTGTATTAATGTTGCAAGAGAAAGACTACCCATTAATAGCAAGACCTGCCCACATTCCTGGCAACTGCCCCATCTGGCTCAGTGGCTGAGAGGGCTCTGCACTGGGCTGAATTCTGAGCTAAGGGGAGTGTCACTTTTTCGGGGAGATCCATGCCAAGGGACCACTGGGAAGGTCGAGGTGGGCTGTGTTGGAGACAACCCCAGAAGTATGTATTGCCTGACTGAATCTGTGGGATTCTTCAAACCCTTAATAGGGGGTAGGTGCAGTTTGAAATCCTTCTCAGAGCGTGGTCCTAGACCTGGGTCAGCTCCATTCATGAAAAGCAAATATTCCTTCTGCACACGCTTCCAGTGCAAAGGTCCACTCAATGAGTAGGAGGAATGGCAAATAGAAAAGCAAGGGGCACACACATGCGTGCACACATAGCTTTGGGTCACTGTTGACTTTTGAAACTGAAATGAACTTGATCCATAAAACCAACAGAAACTCAGACTCAAGAAAAACACACAGCATATCCACATTAAAAAAACAGGTTTTAAATGGAAAGAACACATTTCCTTCATCCTTGTCCAGCATTGCTGCTATCTTTGGCATTGCGTAGGGAGTCTAAGTGATGTAGTGCTTAAGAGAGTTGGCTCAGGAATCGAACTTCCTGAGTTCCAATCCTGTCTCTGTCACTTACTGGCTGTGTGACTTATGGCAAGTTATTTTACCTCTCTGAGCCTCAGTTTTCACATCTATAAAAAAAAGATGCAGATGATAATATAGTATCTACCTCGTGAAGTATTGTAAAACTTAAATGTCAAGTACTTAACATGGTGGCAATCATGTGGTAAATACTCAATAATTTCTAACTAAATGAAATACTCAATTTCTTATTATTATGTAATATTATAACAGTTCATCTTCTCACAATGGGAAATCAAATCCTAGGTACTCTGGAGGAATAGGTGGGGTAGTGAAGGTGGGTGGATTTTTTTCTGATAGTTTCAATGACAAAATGTGGAGTTGAGGTATTTGATCAGAGCTGTAGTTGTCAACAATTGCTGCTCACTATAATCTGCTGGGGAGCTTTTTCGACCAAGACTGGCTGAACCCAGGCCAAGTCTATAGTAATACTTGGGAGGGAAGCCCAGCCGCCCTAGTTTCAAAAGATCCCCAGGTGATTCTAGTGTGTGGTGAGGGCTGTGGTCTGCTGGGCTAGATTCTTGCTACTGGAAGTGTGGTTCAGAGTCGGCAGCACCGACATCACCCGGGAGGGTTAGCCATGCAGAAGTGGGAGGTGGGCGGGTCAGCTCCCACCTCGTCCAAGACCTACTGAATCAGAAGCCATGTTTCAACAAGATCGCCTGGCGGCTCCCATGCCCACTGACAGTTGAGGAATACTGGAGTAGGGGACGGCCCAGTTTCACTTCTTGCTCTGCAGTAGGTGTCCCATAAACATCAAATGAAATAATGGCCCAGTTCTCTGAAGTCCCAGAGATGTTCACAAAGGCTTTTGGAACCTGGACCAGGAGGGATGCCATCAGAGCCAAAACCTGCTCCTCCCCCCAGGCATGGAAACCTTGACACAAGCACACCTGTGCTCGCAGGCCAAGGGTAATTAATTAGCGGGGTGCCCCTGGCACTGAGGCTGCTGGTGCCAAGGGCAAGGGATGATGGGAAGTGACATAGATTGATAGAGACAGAGAGTACGAGAGATAAGATAACTTTGTTTTCCTGAGGTCTCCGTGAACTCTGGTTTAGACAGTTTGTGCTGTGGATGGCTCATGTGAGTCAGCCACACTGAGCGCTGGCAGCCTCGATGAGGTGTGCTCCCCATCCCACGGGGATCCTGAGCTCCTGCGTACTGTTCCTATGTTCCCTCCTGTCTCTTTCTTCACCATTTAGAGCACAGCTTCGCACTCCTACCATCCCAATTACTCCTGTCCCCCTAGTTCACCTCCCAAATCCACCTTCTCTCTCTCTCTCTCTCTCTCTCTCTCTCTCTCTCTCTCTCTCAATATATTTTTATTGCTTTGAGAGGCAGGCTTTTTTTTAAAAAAAAATATTTTTCATTGATTTTTAGAGAGAGGGGGAAAGGAGAGTGAGAGCGCGAACATCAGCTGGCTGCCTGCTGCACACCCCCTACTGGGGGTTGAGTCTGCAACCCAGGCATGTGCCCTTGGCCGGAATACAACCCAAAACCCTTTAGTCCACAGGCCGACACTCTATCCACTGAGCCAAACCAGCTGGGGGTCCACCTCCTCTTAACCTGAGTTTCCTAAGCACCTCCTTTACGGGCTGGTGAGTGAGGCCCTGTTCTGTGTGGCGAGAGATATCAAGAACCCAGGGATGGCCACCATACAAAAAAGCATCAAATACTCAAAACTAAGTATCAACATATCCTAGTCACTATGCAAATGGGAACTCGCCAGACCTGGGGATGAGCACAATAAACAAAAGATTAGCAGGCTTCCAGAACTTGGCAACCCGGCTGAAAAGGCCCAGTGGGAACTAAACCAGGCTCCTTGAGCAGGGATAGAGCACTCAAAAAAAAAATTGAACCAAAGGACCTGTATGCATGCATATAAGCATAACCAATGGACACAAGACACTGGGGGGTAGGGGAGGCCGGGAGAAGGTCAAGGGGGCGGGGGAGGAGACATATGTAATACTCTTTGTAATTCTTTAAGCAATAAAACAAAATTTTTAAAAAATGGTGAAATATACACAACATAAAATCTGCCATTTTAACCATACAGTTCTGTGGCATTAAACACATTCGCACTGTGTGCCACCAACACCACCATCCATCTCCAGAAAGTTTTCATTTTCCCAAACTGAAACTCTGTCTCCATTGAACACTAGCTCCCCTCCCCATTCCTGGAACCTCTATTCTACTTTCTCTGTGAATTTGTGTAGTCTAGGGACCTCATAAGTGGAATCATACAATATTTGTCCTTTTGTGATTGGCTTATTTCACTTCATGTCTTCAAGGTTCATCCACATTATAGTTTGTCGGAATTTCTTTCTGGTTCTACCCAACATCATGCCGCTCTGAGAGACAGTGAATAATCCTTTATCTAGACCAGGTCCTGCTGTGTTGTGGGGAGAGGACATAGGGAGGCATACAACTAGGCTCAGCTTCATCGACAAAGGCCATCCGCACGAGAAACGGTTCCTGGAGGAGGGGTGAGAGCCTCCATCTATGAATGTAATTGGAAAAGATTGAGGGATATGGAGAGCGGCTACAGCGTTTGGACAGATTCAAGCCTGGGACTAATGAGAGGGCACGATCCTCTCATGGCAAAGCCACATCTAAGTCCCAGCACAATTATAATTGTAAGGTTGACCTTATGGTCTGACCTGTGGTCCCACGTGGCTGAGTGATATGGGTGCGGGAGGTGCAGCAAATAAACAAAGCTTGATCAGGTGCATGTAATTGAGTAGATTGGAAATCCACGAGAATGTTGTAAACATCTTGACCACGCTCTTACTTTACCTCGTGGAATCTGGCTATAAAATAAAGACTCGGCTTGCAGGCCATGGCGCTGTCTCTCCATCAGAGAGGGCAGGGTCTCACCTAGCGCCCAGCTCTATTCTCTTGTCTGTCTTTTCTAAACCTTCACCACAACCTCCCACCCGCCTCAGGTTTACCCACGGTGGTGCTGAGCGTGGCCCAGAGGGGGAAATGGGACCCAGAAGTGTGTGTGAAGCTAGTGGGTGTGCATGTGGGTGATAGGAAGCCTCCTTCTACAGTTAGCTTCCGAAATTCCATCTGCACATGGGTCAAGCATGCAGGGCTGCCTCTGGGGAGAACCATTTGTTCTAGAACACTCGTTTGCAAAATGACATCCCTGCCCTATTCGCAGCCTGCTGAGTGGCTATTCTCAACGTGTTTGCATCTGGGTCTGTTGCTGACTTCGCTTGACTCAGTCCTCCTCTCTCCCTGTCCTCGCCCCAGGCCCCTGCTCACAGGGTAATCCAAGGCAGGGCCTGGGACAGAGTTAGAGTCCCCAGTCTTCCCGGAGCTCACGAGCTCACGTCTCAGGAAGGAGCCAAAGTGGGAAGTTTATTTCTCTTGCTCAGAGTCTCAGAATAAGATGTCAGAGCTGGAAGGAACTTCACCCGTGCCATGCCCTCATTCATTCTGAGGACACGGAGGCCCAGCAGGGTGGGGTATCTTGCCCAAAGTCACACAGAGGAGCAAAGACAAGAGTCTGAGTCTCTGCTGTCTCCTCAAGCCTTTGTTTCTTCCTTTAGTTGTGATGCTTCAGCAACAATGACTTCTCCTCCCCATCCTTGCCAGCCTTTGGGCCCACCTACCCACTTACTACCTCTGCCCAGGCCTCCAGGGTTGAAGATGTGAAAACCCATTTCAGAGGCAGCCCGTGAAGCCTCCCCCCACCCCAATCATTTCCTATTTGTCCCACTCTCTCTGGGTTGCCCCTTCTCCCTTACCCTCTGGGGCCCCTCTTCCTTTTGTTAGGATTGCTTACTTTTTCAACCCAAACTTCTGCGAGGCCTTGGGCAAACCATCTGCGTAATAAAATCCCAACGAGACTAAGAAATTAATGAGCAAATTGAACAGTGCCCCATAGAACTTGAAATACCTTTTCTATGGAATACGCCCCACCCCCCTCTTTACACACTGTTATTTCTAGGCCCCCCTCCACAGCTCTCTTATTTCCGAGAAATGACTGAAATGCCCTAAAAGGGACAGCTCAGGATTTGTAATTACTACTCTATTGATTCAGACAAGTTCTTACCTTAGGAATTTTGGATTGATGGGGAAAAAAAAAATTTTTTTTTTTAAAGTTCCAACACACCTCCTTTAATCTCATTAGTGCACATTCAACAGACAGGCACGGAGGCTACCCTGGGGGGTGGGGGGCCTGGCCAGGCAGACACTTACATGGGGCAATTTCCTTCGCACCTGGAGATGAGAAATCACAGTGTGTCAGGCCTCGCTTTGAAAGACAGGAAGATTGGTGATAAAGCCAGACTTGCATTGGGAGAAAGGACACATTCCATTCCCTCCCGGGGAGGGAGCAGCAGCTGATGGAAACAGGGAGTGGAAGGGAGCACGAGAAAGAGAGACAGAGCAGGTATCTCAAACAGTGCACACCTCCCAGGAAAGAGAATAGGAATTAAAGCCATCGAAACGAGTCAAGCTGCCCCTCCTCTCCAGTCCCTAAAGCCTCCGTTGGCCACAGGAGCTGTCCTCAGCAGAAATTACGAAGAAGCCCTAAGCCTTTGCCGGTCCTGCTAAGAGTGAAACCAGTATTGCACTTGCTCCTCCTGTCCGTGTATCTCCGTGACTCTCAGCAGTAGCTCCAAGAATCTGGTCCTGGAAGCGTTATTTCTGACTGAGAATTGGCAAATCTTTATTTTGTCAAGTC
>NW_006299479.1:565914-590926 GCF_000327345.1 Myotis davidii | reverse complement strand
TTAAGGCATTTTAAGAGTAAATGACTGCATTAAGCTCTTTACATAGCTCTTAATTTGCTCGTGTTGACGTGGGCCCAAAGACCTAAAATGCCTTTGGATAACTGAAAACTTCATTTCCTAATCCAGCCCCTCCCCGTCTCTGATCTGAAAGAGCAACAACTGTCCTCACCATGATTTTTTAAGGCATTTTAATAGTAAATGACTGCATTAAGCTCTTTACATAGCTCTTAATTTGCTCGTGTTGACGTGGGCCCAAAGACCTAAAATGCCTTTGGATAACTGAAAACTTCATTTCCTAATCCAGCCCCTCCCCCTGTCTCTGATCTGCTTCCCCCCTCTGAAATAGGCCCCTTAATCCATCTCAACAAACCAGAGTATTCTTCATCTCCTCACCTCTGCACCCTCTGAAATGTTCTCTCTCTGGTAACTCTTGCTCATCCTCAGCTCCTCTTCTCCAGACCCTGCCCCTCCTCTGCAGACAGAAGGCCACCGTCCTCTGTACCTGTCTACACAATCACACTTGTCCCCCTTACCCATGGGTCTGCTCTCTGTCTTAGTTACCCGAAGTCAATGGTGCTCTGAAAATATTAAATGGAAAATTCCAGAAATAAACAATTCATAAGTTTTCCACTGCACACTATTCTGAGTAGCATGATGAACTCTTGCGCTGCCCTCTCTGTCCCACCCGGGACATGAATCATCCCTTTGTCCAGCGTCTCCACGCTTTAGGCTCTCCCCACCCCTTAGTCACTTAGCAGCGTATTTTCAGACGGTCAATAGTAACCTAAGGCTGCATCACAGTGTCTATGCCACACGCCCCACTTTAGTTCATCGTGTTGGCTATGTATCATCTCCCATCGTCACAGGAGGAAAGGTGAGGACAGTTCAGTAAGCTATTTGAGAGAGAGGACACAATTCACATAATCTTTAGTACAGTATGTTATTATCATTGTTCTATTTTATTTTTAGTTATTGTTGTTAGTCTCCCACTGTGCCTAATTTGTAAGTTAAACTTTATCATAAGTAAGTATGTATAGGAAAAAGCGTAGTATATTTGGGTTCAGTACTATCTGTGGATTCTGGCATCCATTGGTTGTCAGGATTGCTGGAATCCTATTGCACTGCAATTCCTTATGCAGTGATGGCGAACCTTTTGAGCTCGGCCTGTCAGCATTTTGAAAAACCCTAACTTAACTCTGGTGCCGTGTCACATATAGAAATTTTTTGACATTTGCAACCATAGTAAAACAAAGACTTACATTTTTGATATTTATTTTATATATTTAAATGCCATTTAACAAAGAAAAATCAACCAAAAAAAATGAGTTTGCGTGTCATGGTTTGCCATCACTGCCTTATAGTAACACATCTGCCTCTCTCCCTCTGTAAACTCCGTGAGGGAAGGGGTGATGCTCACCCATCCTCCTGGTCCTATGCATCCTGCAGAATGTCCCCTCCCCAGCAGAGGTGCTCAGACACTGGCAGAGGAGGGAATGACTGGCACAGGGGCCCCTTAATCCATAGCCGGGTACAAAGGCAACTCCAAAGTGGAAAGCAGGGCCCTGGCCCTTGGGAAGTTTACTTTGAGGGAATTGAGTGAATCCAACAGACTTCAGGGAGACAATATAAAGCATTTGGAATCAGTGTGACTCAGATGATGGGCACAATAGCTGAGGGAATTTTAAATGGAGAGGAAGTCATTTCAGGGTGGGGTTTGCCCGAGATGGTTTCATGGAAGAGTTGAGTTTTAATCAGGGCCTTGAAAGAAGTATAGAATTCAAATTGGCAGAGGAAAGCAGGGATAAGCAGGGAAGGGTGAAGAGTAGGAGTGAAGGCCTGAAGGAATTACGCCATGGCAAAAAACAAAGCAGGAACTAGTCCCTGGGGTGAGGGCCCAGGTAGGAACTAGGAACCAACACAGGAGTTCTGAGATGGGAGGCAGGGTGGGAAGACTGGGACTCGCCAATAGGCAGACCTAAATGCCAAGCAGAGTTAATAGAATTTTATTGCTGGAAATAAATTTTTATTTTCTTTTTATTGGAAAGATTAGGCATCATCTAATCCAACCCACTCTGTTTCACAGATGAGAAAACCAAGGCACAGAGAGGGAGCGTCGCTTCCCCAAGGTGGTAGAAATAGCAGCAGCAGCAGCAGCAGCAGGAAAAATCAATGCAATGGCTGACGCTTAGAGAACTTTTAAAAATATATATTTGTATTGATTTCTAGAGGAAGGGAGAGGGAGAAAGAGATAGAAACATCAATGATTTGCGAAAATCATTGACTGGCTGCCTCCTGCTAGGGATGGAGCCCACAGCCCCAGCATGTGCCCTGACCAGGAATCAAACCATGACCTCCTGGTTCATAAGTTGACGCTCAACCACTGAGCCACTCCAGCTGGGCCTTTTACAGAACTTTTAACAACACGTTGAGCATGGCTCTGAGCACTTTCTATGCATCTCTCTCTTCATTCTCACAACAAACCTGTATGGTAGGGACACTATCCCCATTTTGCAGATCTGGAAGCTGAGGAGGTTAGCAGCTTGCTCAAGTTATAAGGTAGCATGGACAAATGACAGACGCGGCACTCTGGAATTGATCTCATAGGTGGTAGTGCTGGTAGAAGGAACATAGGACTGAAATCAAAGGACATGCATTCAAATTCTGGCTCCACCCCGGTAGTCATGTGACCACAGGCAAGTTACCTAACCTTGCTGAGCCTCTGTTTCCTTATTGGTACAAAGGGGGATAATGATTCCTACCTCACAGGATTTCTGTGGGGATTAAATAAGATTATATGTGTCAGGTTCTTGGCACATAGTATGTGCTCAGTAAACATTG
Source organism: Myotis davidii (assembly GCF_000327345.1). Lineage (NCBI taxonomy): Eukaryota > Metazoa > Chordata > Mammalia > Chiroptera > Vespertilionidae > Myotis > Myotis davidii. The sequence goes on along the minus strand of NW_006299479.1, from coordinate 588,088 downwards.
GTTCCCTCCCCTCCCCGTCTCCTTCCTTCCAGGACCCCTCACATCACCTCCGTGGTCCTATGGCTTCAACTCCTCCTCTCACCCCCATAGGTCCCCTCCAGACACTGGTCTTCCGTGTCCTGTGTTGGAGCCAACTGTGGGGTGGGTGTGAGGGTAGAGGAGGAGAAGGAATCTGGCTTTCCTGAGAGATTGGCACTGTTCTCATTTGGCTCTGCTGATGCTAGCAGCATGGGTGGCAGAACAAATCTGCTCCCCTGCTTGGGGTGAGGTCTGATCAGGAAGCCCCATCATGAACCAGCGGAAAGACAAAGCTACACTTCCCCACCCCTTTCATGGAATGATCTCGCCCTGGCCCCAGTCCTTGGCTCTTAGGTTTTTTGCGTTCCTTATTCCCTCGCCACCCTCTTCACTCAAACTACCTCACATGCTGAGTTGTGCTGCTTCGTTGTTCAATAGGAGGCCTCCAACAGTATACATCAGGAGGCTACTCGGTAGGGGTCAAGATTTTGCTGCAAGAACTTTGCTCAGAGCAGGTTGCTTGAGATGGAGAGATAAGATGCATAGTTTAGGCCCTGACTACGAGATGGGAGAGGAGGAACATTCATCTCTCCTTGAAAACATCCCTCCGGTGTCTGGGTAATCTAACAGCTTCATGGCTTCTTGGCTGCAAACCACCGTCTCCTACCCTCTCACGTGTCAGCAATTTTGAACCCATTTGCAGATTAATGTTGGGGGTTATGGACATGATTGAACTGGGTGACGACGTCCTCCTGAAGGAAAGGTCACGGTCGGGGAACCAGAAGTTAGCAAACCTGCACACTGCACACCCTCTCTCTATTGCATGTAAATGAAGGGAAGGCGGACGCAGGGGAGACATTGGAATAGGACCCGGCATTTCGCAAGGACCTGCTGTGTGCGCAGCGCTGTGCGAGCGCTTTGTGTGTGTGTTCTTGCTCAATCTTTCCAACCACCCGCCAAAGCTGATGAAACCAAAGTGCCCAGTCAGCCAGTCCTGGGTTTCAATCCCAGTCTCCACCGTGTAACTGAGGCCTATTAACCTCTCTCGGCCATAACTCCACATTGAAAAGCAGCGATGACAGCACCCGTCTCACCGAGGAGTTCAGAGGCTGGAAGCTTGTCAAGAACAGCACCTCTGCCCAGCTGGTGTGGCTCAGTGGTTCGGCGTCACCCTATGAACCAGGAGGTCACGGTTCAATCCCCAGTGTGGGGCATGCAGGAGGCAGCCAATCAATGATTCTCTCTCCTCACTGGTGTTTCTATCTCTCTCCCTCTCCCTTTCTCTCTGAAATCAATAAAAACATATTTTACAAAAAGAAGAACACAGCACCTACTGGCTCAAGGCTGGTGGCTCAGGATTGGCTCATGCGAACAGGGAGTAGAGAGGCCTGCGGCTCTGGGCCTGGGAAGGGTTCGGTTTTGTCTTGTTGCATCTAATGGGCGTTTGTTCCGGTGAAAATGAGGGTGAGCAGTTTGGTCGGCTCTGGAGTGTTTTGGAAAGTGTGAGAGGCCCTGGCGTGGCAGTCAGCTGGCCCGTGGCTGTCCTGTCCAGGCGACGGGCCTTCAGTTTCCACATCTGTGAAATGACACGGCTGGGCTCGGTGATCTCTAACCTTCCTTCCCGCTCTGCAAGGCACCTGGTGTTCCCAAACATCAATTCATCTGTATCATCTTCACAGTCTCCTGCTGGCCTTTTGAATGTGACAGGCAGCTGAAGAAGTAGAAGGAAAACATCTCTTCAACAATTTCAAAACAAAACAAAGCAAGCTGCAGGCACTGCTCCTGGAGTGGATACGTTTTCCATTTCTTATGCTGTTCACCTGCATATGGAACGAAAACAAGAAACGTGTTTTTCTCCTTTCTTTTTTTTTTTTTTCTTTTAACAACACACACATTGTCTTTCTACCTGGCTTTTCATGTGGGCCTTGTGCCAGCGACATGGATAAGATCTCTCAGGAAATTTCATAATGTCACATACTTATGCAAATCGGCAAAGTGTTTATAGCAACAGGTACCACAACAGCACCCTGAGGTCCCAATTAGTACAGAGCAGCCTGGTACCCCGCGCACTTTGGGTGCTGTGAACGCGGGAGGACAGCTCTGAAGGAAGAGGGTGGGGAGAGAGCCATCAGAGACCTTCTGCACACTCCAGGTTTCACCCTGGCTGCTCTGGTCAAGCCGCACTGGTCAGAGCCACTCCATCGCTGAGCCTGGGTTTCCAATCTGTGCAGGGAGAGGTGTGGCTGCCCCATTTCGTGGGCCCCAGGAGGGCTATGGGCCCTACGCTGGGTCGGCTGGCCACTGATTCCATTCCATCTGATATCACGTAGACTCTGGAGTGAAGGTCACGCTTCGGCAACTACTCCAAAGGCCCTACGCTACACAGTCAGGCCTACAGGGCACAGGCCCACATTAGGTTTCAGTGATTACCTGGATGTAGACCACGGTCATGGGTCAACTCTACCACTTACTAGCTCTGTGACTTTGGGTAAAATACTCGCCTTCCTTGAGTCCCATTTCCCTTCTTTTTAAACAGAGGTAGCCAGGCCTGAGTTTTCGACGCAGTCCCACTTTCTAGCTGTGTGTAATGCAGCCACCTCATTGGGTCCTTTGGGAGTTAAATGTTTATAAAGCACTAGCACAGTTCCGACGTATAGCAAGCTTTTAATCAATGGGCATTGTCATCCTCCTCCTCATCATCATCTTCTTTATCACCATCATCATTATTTTGGGACATTCCCCAAGCTGTATTGCAGGGAGTGAAGGGAGGGGTGGGTGTTAATAGGCAATATTTGAAAACTGGGCAAATTAACTAGGGACGTGCTAAGTAATTAAGGAGCAAAGGTGGACAAGCTTTCTTCCTGCAAGATTTCTGCCCTCATGAGAACTGCGACTTTCTGAAAGGGGGTTATAGTGCTCATTATTTCTCAAATTGGTTTGTCCTCAGGACTCCCTTTGGTTGTGGGCCATTTGGGGCGACCCATTATTCGTGAAATACCTTTGGGAAATTCTAATAAAGGCTTAGGCTGCGAGAAAAGGAACCTCAAAAAAGACGAACCTGGTGAGAAGTGAGGAGTGGGAGGGACATTTGAAGAAGGAGGGAAATAAAGGACTTGAAGAGAAAAGATCCTGACAAAGGTGTTCACTGGAGCCACCTGGGTGCCACTGTGAGGTCCGAGCATTCAATGCAACCCCTGCTTCTCAGGGGGCTCTTGTTACATTAGCTTGTTCTGAATCTCTGCACCAATCTTTGGGGGAGCCTGGTTGATTGTTCCCATTTTACAGATGGCCATTGTTAGTCACCAACAGGTGAAGCTACTAGCCCAGGACCACATAACTAGCAGGTGAAGCTACTAGGCCAGGACCACATAACTAGCAGGTGAAGCTACTAGGCCAGGACCACATAACTAGCAGGTGGTGCCTCTGAGATATAAGCCCACTGTCTCTAAGGTCAAGTTCTACTTTTCTGTGGGAGAAGAAGGTCGATTTACATCCCAGCATGCAGGTTTTTCTAACTCCACTTAGCCCAGAAGAGTTCAATACTCAGGATCAGTTTTGGCTTATTCTCAGCTTTAGATGTCACCTGGTTGTTTTACTTGTAGCCTCTTTCCAACGTTTACATTTGGAACCTTGTAGAAATTTGCTCTGTGGAGAAGCATAATTGGACCTTACCAAATGAATTTTAAAAGAATCTTAGCTTTCGTTGACTCAAATCCCACCCCAACCCCTTTCTGCCTGTCTTCCTCTGTAACCCCACCTCTAACTTTACAGCTCAGTGGTCTTGGATTTAGACGCCTGCGCTCAGGTAACCCTTTTAGAGCCCTATGACCTCATCACCGAAATTGCTGGAGCCAGCCTGTTCCCTTCCCAGTCCTTTAGGAGAAGGAAAGTCTGTGGGGCCTGTTAATAGTGCAAGAAACAGCACCCCACCCAACACTCTGTTTAGCTTGGATGAAGAATGGACGCGGTGACAATGCAAAGCGCCCTGGGCAGCGACAGGACCTGGTGATATTCCTAAACCTCATCACCTGATTAATTACTAGGCCGCATGCACAGAGCGCTGCCTCAGTTGTGGCCTTTGAGGTGGTGCTGGGTGCTGTGGGCTTGCTCCCTCCACTTCTGCGGTGTGCGCCCAACCAGAGAACACTCCCTGCCGAGGGGTAAGTACAGGCAGTAAACAAACATTCTTGTCAGGTGATGGCGATCAATTAGGGCCCGAGTGGGAGTCCGCCTGTCACACCCAAGCTTCTGAAAGCCAGCTCCAGGCACCTGGGAGCCTGTGGAGAGAGGCCTCTCTCGCCTGTCTGTTTTGATGGCTGGCTTTTGTTTTCTGTTTCTGTTTGTCCTGGGAAGCCAAATGCCAACCAAACCAAAAGGCTCCCTCTTTAGTCCAAGACCCTGAGATCAGAGACTTGTGAAATGAAAAAAGAAAGCGAACGTACAAAATGGTTTGGCTGCAGCCATTAAGCCAGTGGTTCTCAACCTGTGGGTCGCGACCCCCCTTTGGCGGTCGAACGACCCTTTCACAGGGGTCGCCTAAGACCATCCTGCATATCAGATGTTTACATGACGATTCACAACAGTAGCAACATTACAGTTATGAAGTAGCAACGAAAATAATTTGATGGTTGGGGTCACAACATGAGGAACTGTATTTAAAGGGCCAGAAGGTTGAGAACCACTGCTCTGGAGGCAGCTGAGGAGGAGGACTGACCACCACAAGCTCACAGGCCGGCTGTAGGGACAAGATCCTCAAACCAAGGAGCAGGGGAAACGGACCAGAGCAGATACTGTCCTCAGAGGCTGTGTTGGATGGAAACAGCAGCACTTCTGTTAGTTCTGTGGGGATGGTCCATCTGCAGATGGTCCTGGAGTCGCCGGCCACCACAGCCTCCGCTGCCCCAGCCGCTAGCGGAGGAGCAAATGAGTGAGGCAGCCCCGTTTCTGCCAAGGATTTGTGTTTTAAGTGGGACACAGAGGGAAGACGCTGAGGTTCAGAAAAAGTTTAATTTCTGCGAGGTTGCTATGGTAGAGCTGAGCCTGCAAACCAGGCCTGCCCGCCTCTGGGCCTGTGCCATTTTCCACAGCGTCATTGACCCTCCAGAAAATGAAGGAAACAAGGAATAAAGAAGTGGAACTCGGGCCCTAGCCAGTTTGGCTCAGTGGTTAGAGTGTTGGCCTGCGGACTGAAGGGTCCCAGGTTCAATTCCATTCAAGGGCACATACCCGGGTTGCGGGCTCGATCCCCAGTAGGGGGCATGCAGGAGGCAGCTGATCAATAATTCTCTTTCATTGATGTTTCTATCTCCCTCTCCCTTCCTCTCTGAAATCAATAAAAAAATATATATATTTTTTAAAAAGAAGTGGAACTCGGGGCTGACCACGGGAACTGCTCTATGGAGCTGCCGATGCCCCAATAGGGCCTGGAATGTGTTAGCATGAAACTCCTAAGTCGAAGAAATCACTTAGAAGAAGGACCCAGTGTGGCCCTCAGCTCCTGATAGCAGTCAAGGGCACATACCTTGGTTGCAGGCTGGATCCCCAGCCCAGGTCAGGGCCCATATGGGAGGCAACTAATTGATGTATCTCTCTCACATCAATGTTTTTCTCTCTGTCCCCATCCCTTCTACTCTCTCTAAAAAAAAAATTAATGGAAAAATATCTTCAGGTGAGGATTAGCAACAACAATAAAAAAAGAGGCAAGGAAATGACAGGCATGGCAACTCAGGGGAGTGCTTATCTCTGGGAAGGACACAGGGGGTATGAGAAAAGAAAACACAAAGGTTATTGGTAAGTTATTGGCAATAGTCCAGCCCTGGTTTAGGTGGTGGGTCCAGAAGTGTTTGTGATGTTATTCAGCGAGCACACATACATAAAATACAGTCAGATCCAAGATGGACTCCAATAGACTGACGGGGACACTGTGCCATGAAGCAGTGATTATGACTCATCCAGTTCTATGAAACTAAGGTTCAATCCGTCAACTAATAACTAGGAAATCCTGGGTCCATTACATGCTAATTATATGGGCCAAGTTAAGTTGCTTAACATAGCTTAATCTCCGTTTTCTTGACTGTGGGGAACTAAAATCCATGAGTCATTATAGAGATTAAAACTGAGCAATAAATGAGAGCTAATATATTTTATAAGAGCTTTCTTAAGGTATCATTCACATCCCATCTAATTCACCCATTTCAAGTCTACAAGGTCGTGCTTTTCAGAGTATTCAGAGTTGTGCCATCAGCACAATCAATTTCAAAAACATTTCATCACTCAGAAAGAAAAGAAAGACACCTTTTGCCCATCACTCCAGCCTGAGGCAACCACTAATCTGCTTTATGTCTCCGTGACTTTGTCTGTTCTGGACATTTCTTATAAATGGATTCATGTAACACATTGTCTTTTGTGATGGGAGCTAATATTTTTATCCTTCCCTAGAGGGGAAATTCTTAGAGGGTAGCCGTGTGAATCCCTGTGAGAGAAGTTAGCTTGAAATGCAGGCAGATAGGGCAGGGACTCAGCGGGAAACAAAGGCAGGCAGAACATAGACAGGGGCAGACACCAACCATGCTGAAAAAAACCCCACAACAACAAAATGTTTTTGGATACACAGCAGGAGGCATGGGAAACCAAGGGAGGGCCTGCAGTAACAAGGCGTACATACACATAGAAACAGAGAAAGTTCAGGTCCGTTGCTGGGCAAGAACAATGTAGGGAATCAATTAAGTGGTGACATAGACAGATATGGAGCAGGCTTGGGGCAAATACGGTACATACGCCTGGACTATGGGGCTTTAATGGGCAGACCATTATTGGGTCCTTTCGGGGGAGTCTGAATCTGCTTGTAATAAATTTCCCACGCTTTTGCTTAAATCTTCTGGTCTGGGGAGCTCATTCTTCGGTGTCGAGAGACCGACCCCAGGTAAACACCTGGGATTACCGTTCCGATTATCACTTGTTGGCATCCAAACATCTGCAGCTCGGCTGCTCGTGTTAATGCTAGCTGCAGTCCTGACCACGAAAATAATTTTCCTTTCCATGATGAAGCACTATCTATCATCAAAGTGTTGCAATATGCCGTCTTATTGACCCAAGTCTAACAGTGCCCTGGGAAGGAGGCGTAGAGAAGCCTAGCCACTTGGTCAAGGTCACATGAGTGGTTACTGGTTCAAAGCAGAGATCCCTACCCAGGTCTGTCTGACTCCAGCATCTGGGATCTTAATCATACCCTGGCCACGCCCTGTGCACGACGAAATGCTCTACCTTTTGGGGAGAGGGGGAGTAATTAGCTTAATTTTTAAACAATGGCTTTTTGTTCTGGCTGGCTTGCTGTTTCCATTGGAATCAATCAGGGTTACGGGCTTGAAGGATTCTTTCCCTGACTAATGTTATTCATACTGAACCTTCTTTTCTAGAAAAATGTACCAGTGGGAAGAGCAGCAATTATCACTTGAGAAAAAATGTGCCGCCCGGCCAGTGTGGCTCAGTGGTTGAGTGTCGACCTATGAACCAGGTGGTCACGGTTCCATTCAGTCAGGACACATGCCTGGGTTGCAGGCTTGATCCCCAGTGTGGGGCCTGCAGGAGGCAGCTGATCAATGATTCTCACTCATCACTGATGCTTCTCTCTCCCTCTCCCTTCCTCTCTGAGATCAATAAAAATGTATGAGGGTGGGGGGGATGTGCCAGTGAATGAGCAGGAGGCTGTTGACTTACAGGTTAGTAAAAACGATAAAGCGCTCCTAAATCCTTCATTATTGGTGCTCAGTTAGGATGCACCTTCTGTTCTGAGTTCCTGTGGGTGTGAAGGAAGCGAAGTAGGAGCTGCTCCTCCCTGGGCAATGGTGGGCTTTCTCTGAGTGCTGGGCAGCTCCCCCTGCCTATTGGAAAGAAATGACAGGCAACAGAGAAGTGCGTGGGGGACCAGCTCCACCTAATTGAAGTAATACATATATTTAAACTGCTGTGTATATTGCTACTGGGCTAGGCCATGTGATTCTAGAATTTCTACAGGAAAGGCCAGTGTTTTTGTTGGAAGAGGGCACCCGGGAAGGTGTTTTTGTACTAATTTTACAAAGTGGAGAGCACTGTTTTTTCTTTGATTACACAGTTGTTCGGAGAAAGGGTTGTTGCTTTTGGAAATTACACTTTCCCACGGAAAGACACAAACTTCATGGCCCCTTCTTCCGTACTTAGCCTGAAGGGAGCTTAATGGGGCCTGATTAAGCAGAGAAAGTCGTCAAACATTCTTCGACAGCTCAGAAATCCCTGGGGTGGAGTTGAGTTGTAGGTGACGGGTTCATGCCGGTGTCAAACGCATCCCCACCGTCTCATCACTGTCCACGCATGGCACTCACGCTGACAGCCAGGAGACAAGCCTTCATGCCTGAGACCTGAAGGGAGAAACACCTGGCTGCCATGACCTACAGCCACACAGTTACAGTTTTATTAAATACTAGAGGCCCGATGCATGAAAGTTCGTGCAAGAGTAGGCCTTCTTTACCCCACCTGCCAGTGCTGGCTTCCCTCCGGCACCTGGGACCCAGGCTGCTTCCCTCGTCCAGCCGCCTGCAGGCATCCGGGACCCTGGCTGGCTTCCCTGAGGCCCCGGCTTTGTCAGGAAGGACGTCCGGACGTCTGGAAGGTCGTTCGGCTGTCTGGTCTAATTACCATATTACCCTTTTATTATTATAAGAAAAAAAGAATCCCCAGTCAACTTCAACGTGAGTCCACCATTTCCATTTTAATGTTATAATTTGTAGGATTGGTATTGTGGGCTACTGTTATATTCTTCTAGAATTCATGTCAAGTTTATATATGTGTTTTCCGATGGTCTTAGGCGATCCCTGTGAAAGGGTTGTTCAACCCCCAAAGGGGTCGCGACCCACAGGTTGAGAACCACTGGTGTAGACAGACATAGAAAGATCAAGAATCCAGCCCTCAAAGACTATTTAAATAGTTCCATCATGCCCTATCCTTACTGATGGATTATTTGAAAAGATTATGAACCATATTGTGCCTACCCTGGAAGTGATAAATCACCATATAATAGCCAGATTATATTCTAACACATGCATCAGGCATTATCAATGCATCCAGTGATTTATCTAGCCAAACATCAGTCTTCTAGAAAAGAGGTGACATGGCATGGTAGACAGATATCCAATATGAAATGGCAGGTGGTCTCCTTGGTTTGCTAAATACCACATGATGTTGCTACAAAAATGAATACATCTCTTGTCATTTGGTAAAGGGCACAAGGCAGAACTTGGGTGATAAGATCTACTGGGAAGAAGATGAAAACGACCTTTCTTCCATCTCCTCTCCTGGCCCTAGCCTAGGCTCTCAAAATTTGTGACAATGGCTCCCTTAGCACCGTAAGCAATTAATGAATGAGTTAATTTAATTTTTAAAAAACTGCCTTGACCCACATTTTCTTCCACATAGTCACCCATCTCTCTAATCACCTTCTTGGCAAAGTTCTTCAAGGGTTGTTTGTATGAACTATCTCTCCTTCCTCTTCCCCACGTCTCTCTTGAGCCTCTGAAACTGATCTTGACATGATCACTGGTGTCCCTGAGCTGTCAGGCTCACCAGGGTGTGGCTAATCGTGATAGCCAGGTTACTGGAGACTCAGACACGAAGGGCTCAGGAAAGGAACTACGGCCTCTGCTGGCATTTCTGTCTAGGTCTAGGAGAAATCTGCCCCTCCAGCTCTCACCCTGATGCCAGACAGTTCAGTTCCTCCCCATAGGTCCCTGGTGCCTTTTGAGCTGCTGCCCCTGGGCTGGAACTCAGAGCAACTTAGTCCTGAGTGATCCTAGACTAGATCAGATTATGTCACCCTCTGTTTTAGAAAACATTCAATAATAGCTTCTCGGTGAAAAGTCAAAGTCCTTACAGGAGTCCACAAGACCCTTTGCAATCTCTCACTATGTCTTTCACCTTTTGCCTAGTACAGGTTCCTCCCTCATTCATCTTCAGTTCCACTAGCCTCCTTTGCTTTTCCTAAACATACCAAGCCCACGACTTCTACCGGAAATGCTTAGATGTTCACATGGCTCATTCACTAACTTTGTTCTGGTCTCTGCTTCAGTGGTGCAGCCTCGGGAAACCTTCTTAGAAAAATGCTATTTCCTTACTCTGTGTCCTCTTAACTGGCTTTATTTTCTTCACTGCATGCATGAGCAGTTAGCACTTTCTGTATTTATGTGTCTGTGTGATCTGCCTGCCCCTGCTTCCTTGTAATCTCTATGAAGGCTGGAATTTGGGGGTATTTTCTTCACTGTTGTATCCCAAGTTACTAGAATAGTCCCTGGATCATAGTAGATGATTAATCAGTATTTACTGAATGACTGGTTCACTTCCTAGAGGGAGGTGGATCTTAAAGAACAGGTAAGAATTACCAGGCAGGTGAGAATGGAAGATTCTAGACAGGGAGAAAAATCATCCCCAGTCAACTCCAACATGAGTCACAAAGACCTGTGAGAACTTAGAAGGTTCAGTAATTTACAAGTAGGTCTAAATGACTCTGACGACACCCTCCATTCATACCCATGTCCTTTCAAGGGTCTCTTGCAAAATGGGGACCCCTTCGCTCCAGGGTTCGGCATCATGTGGCTAGTTCCTGGGAGAAAGTCTTGCAGTCTGCGCTGGCTAATTGCTCTTTCTTCCCAGCTCAGGAGCTCCCACCTGAAGGGCAGAAGTTGGGAGTGGGGACAGGGATCTGGGGAAGGAAAGGGCCAGGGGAAGGGAGGAAGTGAAGACAGAGAGGAGGGAGGAGCTCTCAGATTCATCTTGTGGGTTCATTACGCCCGGAAAGGTGGGTCCAAGAAAGCCATGATCAGCAGGTAACGGGCCTTGGCTGTGTGACTCAGCAGCCTCCAGCATGGCAGCCAAGCGGAGTCGGATGGAGGAAGCACAGTCCCCCAAGGCCTGAGTGAGGTTGTAAAGAGCTCACTGAAACGCAGAGCATAGCCGTCCATTGTCCCATTGGCATGCCTCAAGACCGGGCTCAGAACCCATCCAAGAAGAGGGTGCCTTGATCCCAGTTTACAGCGTACGCGAACAAGTGGCCCAGCATCTGCCAGGAGGCCGTCATTCCATGCGAGCTGGGAAACTCACAAAGTGCTGCTGAGCCACAGCCCATTAGTAAAGGGCTGCTGGCTCCCAAAGGCTCTGGGATTTAGATGCTCAGCCTCCACAATGCGGCTGCTTCATGCTCCTCTGGCTTCTTCCACTGAAGCGTCCCCGAGTGCTTTCCCAGGGCGGGTCTCTATCCCATTAGGTGGATGAGCCTCAGCGAAGCCAAGTCTTGCCTGCAGCCACCCAGCAAGTCGGTTCCGGAGGGCGGGATTGAGACCCAGACCTCCCAACCCAGTGGTGTGACCATCGGTGGCACCCCCCACCCCGCCTCCCCGAGGGACTCTAGAGGACAGCAGAGGCCATGGGCAAGCCTCCTTGTGTGGGACTTCTTGAGACAGACAAAGGGGACAGGGCAGGTGCCAGGGTGGAGCACTGCCCGTCCGCCAGCCCGGCAGGGAAAACAACTCCTAGCACGCGTCCTACGTGAGGTGTGTCGGTGGCATTTTCTCTGTGAATGAAGGACATCGGTGCTGAGATGAGTAGTTGCGCAACCATAAAATGCTGGAGCTGGAAGGAGCCCTGGGAGAGCATCTCACCAGTTTGTTTTGTTTCTTGGTGAGGAAATGGAGGTCCAGAAAGATTGACTCGCTGCTCAAGGTCACGCAGCTGGCTCAGGCCCGAGTGAGGACTGGAGCCCATGTACCTTGGCATTGACCTTGTGCTCCTTCCGAATGCCAGAAATCCTCACCAGAATCACCTGTCCTTGGACAGCACCTTGAAACCAAGTCAGTCAGCCCCTCAAGCAATGGCCTCAGCACTTCCCCTCTGCTGTCTTGCCATCTGAACTGGAATGGCGTGAAGGAACCAGAGCGAAGGGGCAGTGGGCCCTGCTCAGACCTGTGATCTAAGACTGCAAACCTCCCCAGTCGGCTACTCATTTGCTTTCTGAGCCAAAATGAACAGAGCTGTGGAAAGACCAGCTGGGAAGGCTCCGAGAGCCAGCTTCGGTGCTGGCGAACCTGGTCTCCCTGCCCAGTCCACCCCTCTGGGGCAGGGGCCTCAGGGAGACGTGGCGGGAGAGGTGTTCTCAGACTTCTTGCCTGGGCCTTCCATCCACTGCGCGATGATCGTGGCTCTTGGCAGAGGGGCAGCTGCCAGCCGGAGGCTCTCCCATCCCTCACCCACCAGGTGTTCTTCCCAGCAACCGCATCAGCTTTGCAGGGAGTGCCACACGGGTGCTGGGATGGGCAAAGAGGTGCAGCTCTCTCTCCTCTTCGGTCCAGGTGTCAACAGATGGGATATAGATGTGCCCCTCCCTTCACAAATAAAAAGGACTTTTATAGGCTGATTAATCCACAGGGGATGAGCCAGACTGTCAGTTACCCAGGGTTTCCAGCCAGCGTCTGACCTCAGTGCTGGATGGGTTCCTGGGAGCTGCGACTTGTCCTTTAAGTCCCTCCCCCTCCCTTAGGCACAACATCACCCCAAACTTATTCTCCTAACGGCTTTCTGACCTGCGAAATGGGCCAGAGACGGGCTCTGGGGTCCTTTTCAACTTGGGTTCACTGCCAATGCCCGGCCTCTGAGCGAGAGGGGCAGTCTGCTGGGTCCCGACAGGTGAGGAGGGGCCTGCAGGTGGACAAGTCCAGGTGAGAAGCCAGGTCTCTGTGTCTGGCATGCCCTCCTCCCAGCCGCCTGGGAGAGAGCGAGAGCTCGTGGAGGGCACATGCGAAAGGCACCAGGCTAGGACACGGAACCCCAGGGCCTGACACGCTTATTCAGGCGTCACCAAACCTTCCTGAACTTGTGTCTTCATCTGCAAAATGGGATGGACACACCTTCCAATGAGTTGGGATAAATGAAAGCTTTGAAAGGCTGACGAGTACTCAGTGGATCCCTCATTTCCCTCCTGTCGGGGGTGGGGGGTTATAAAGAAGTGGGTCCTGAGGCTTCCGATTGCCCCCCCTCATTCCTATAAATAAATATTCTACTAGCACTGGGGCAGGCATTGCTCAGAGGTGCAGTGCACGAAGTCCCTCATTTCAAGGAGGGCGAGTAGAACAACTCCCTGTAGCCCATGAGGGCGATGTGCCCATTGATTGGGACAACGCTGCCTGGGCCTTCAATGAGCCCATGATAGACCATGACAAGAGACCAACAATGACGAGAGACCTTTCCGGACCTTTCTGGCCCAAATGCCAGCTAAGAACCTGGGGGAACCAGCAACCCAACCCGGCCCCTCCGAGTGGTCGCCCACCTTCCAACTTCTGCCTTCATCACAAGCGCCCGAGCCTTTGACACCTACAAGCCTGTTTCTTAGCAGGGGGTCACGGCGGGGTCAGCCGTCAATCCCCAGCACTAGACAAACTCACCTCTTAGTCAGAATCTCCAGATTTTTTATCTGCTAAGCAATGAATTGGCACTTTTCACCAAGGAGTGACTCCCGGGCCCTTTATAGCCTCATTAAGCTCCATGGCTTACTGACTCTCCTGTTTAATGGAAGCCAAAGCCGGTTAAGTGGTCACAGCTGCCAGGAACTCGGTTCAAGAGGGAAACTTTCCGAGCAGGTCGGGAGTAGCTGCACTAATCTCCGCGCCCGCACCCCTCCCCTGCCCTTATCTCAGGCTTGTTTTGACAGCTCAGAGCCGGGTCCCATGAGAAGAACCTCAACATCGCTCCTTTCCCTTTTCACGTCTCTCGCTCCAGCCCAGCGTTTGCCGCAGGGGGAGGGAAGAAACAACCAAGCATTGTCTTGTTCTGGCCCGTGTGTCAGGGCCTCACGGAATAAATATTATTTGCCTGGGAGGGGAACTGGCCGGGAGACAGCTCGCGGTGTAAAGTAAGGGCTGGGGAGGATGAGAGGGAGGGCAGCGATGTTTGGATTTGGGTTTGGTTTTAGGACGAGTTTAATCTTTTTCTCCTGTAGTTCTGCGGATCCCCCCCACCACCACCACCACCACACACACCAAATAGGCCATTAAGCATGATGCCTGTGCTGAGCACAGAGCCCCTGCCAAGAAGGAACAAAGGAGTTTTTGGGCAGCGTGTGCCGTTGGTCACTCGCTGTCCAGCTATGGATGAGCAAGGTGCGCATTCCAGGGGCTGTCAAGGGCTGAAAGAACCTCTTGGTGCATCCCACCTGCGTGGCAGCCCCTCGGCACCCAGACATCTTCCCCACTGTGGCTGCGGCTCTGTCCCTTCATCTCCACAGGCTAATGTCGGGACAGCAGCCCCTCTGTGGGTCCAAAGGGGCCGGGCCCCAGATTTCCCAGTGGGTCAGCGTGCATGGAACTCCTACCGTGTGCAGTTCACCAGACACTCTGGTGTGCAGCCTTTCCCTTGTCCTTCCTGTCTTTTTCCCCAAGGAAGCCTCATGTCTCCCTGGAATAAAGAACTAAAGGAGATCCAGAGACATTGAAGTATGGAACAGACTTTGAACCTCAGAGGGAAGGAGGGAGAAGGTGGGTGAGTGGGAAAAGATCAACCAAAGACCTTGTATGCATATATACATAAGCCATGGACACAGACAATAGGGTGGTGAAGGCCTGGGGTGGGGGTGAGGGAGGGCTAGAAGGGGTCAGTGGGGGAAAGGGGACATATGAAATACTTTCAACAATATTTTTTTAAAAAAAGAAAGGACTAAAGGCCAACCATTGACTAAGAAACACATTTGAAGAATAGAGAGAGGCCACACCTCCTGGCCATCTCGGGGGAATTAGCAACACCAGGGCCATCACAGCCACACAGCCGCGAGGCAGTACAATCAAAAGTCCCCCTTCCCTAGCCGCAGAGCTTTCCCTCACCCCAAAACTCCAGCTGGGGTACAAGCCACCTACCCCATCGATGTCATAAGAGCTGCTTCTGATGGAGAACTCATGGCCTGTCGGGCCTGGTGCTGAGCGCTTCCTTGGAGAGTCTCACTTAACAGAGTGACACCCCTGTCAGCCCATTCCACAGGCGGGACCAGCGTGAGAGAGGGCTTCCCGGAAAGTGTCAAGTGAAATGAGCAATGGATGGAGCCACAGGCACCAGGCCAGGGGACCTGGCAGTTGCCCCTTTCTCTGTCAGGCTGGAGGCCAGGATACTGGGTTTGGGTGCAGGCTTCGCCGCCTAGAAGATCCTATGGGTCTGAAATCTTAACTCTCAGTGCCTCAGTCTCTGCATCTGGAAAATGGGAACAAGTGAATGTTCCAAACTGGTCCAAAGGCAGGTCTTGGGTGGGAGAGAGAGCTCAAGGGCCTCGGCCTCTTTCTCTTCAGCCTAGACCTCGTGGACCCTTAGAATGGTGCCTACTACACAGTCGTTATTAAACAGAGATAGTGTAGAAACATTGCTGCTATTACTATTATTCCCTCTCAAGGTTTGGTGGCGAGTAAATGAGATCAGGGGTGGGAAAGCATGTTTTCGCTGCAGAGGTCAGGGGTGAGCACTCACCTATGCTGAGAGGGTAACAGGAAAAAAGACTTGGCCTCAGACAATGTATGTGAACCGTTTCCAATTCTTCAACATGAAACACAGAACTACTTCTCCAAAAAGCAATCGCTCACCTTCTGGCTTTTTGTTTGTTTGCTTGCTTGCTTGTTCTATTTCCATTTTAGAGCAGGTCTTTTCTCTCTAGCTGTGTGCACTGCACGCAGTTTAGGCCTGGTTAGGAGCCGCGCCTGGATATCACCTCGGATATCTTAATGGGAACGGAGAATACAATTATGCTCTGTCTCGCTGTCCCAGGTAATCCAGGTGCAATCATTCTTGACAGTCTGGAGGAACCAGGCAGGTCAGCCACCCAGTGAGGAGGAGTGGCCGCTGGTTGATTGATGGCTGAAAGCCCAATAGTACCTCCCGTCAAGATTCTGAAGCAAAAGCTCTTTGGCCCTCCAGTCGGCCAGGTTCAGTAAGCGTCCAATCAATTAGCCAGATGAGAGCCAGTGAGTCCGGCTTTGTGCCCAGCCCCACGCGTGGTACAATGGGGTGCATCAGGGAAGTGTCTTGTGCCATGGTCCCTGCCCTTATGGAGATCAGTGTGGCTGCTGGAATAAGACCGCTGGAACCAAACCAATGATGTAATGGAAGGTTAGATTTCACAGCACAGAATGTAAACTTGGGAGTATAGAGTGAACGCAGCCGGATGGAAGCTAAAGGGGGCAGGAGGAGGCTTGTTAGCTGGGCCTTGATGGGTGTGTAAGAGCTGCCCTGTTGGAAGGGAGAGGGCATTCCAAGTCAGGGAAACTGTGAGAGAAATCTAGGAGGTAGAAGAGGACTGTTTATATGAAATTGGCATGACTGCCATGGAGGGAGTACATGCACCCTAATTCCCAAACCCACCCCCTGCGTTGCAAGAACCAGGAAAATAAATCCCCATTGGTGATAAAACTAGTCCAAGGTGGTCGGGTATGTCCTGTTTTGCCTCCCACATGGATAGCTATCCATGCACTTCAACAGGTCACTTAACCCCTCTGAACTCATGCTCCTCCCCTGCAGAATGGAGGTGACGACGCATGTGCAACAGAGGCCCAGGGAGAACTAAAAGGGGTGCTATGTGGAGGCTACCAGGGCACATGCTAGGAGACAGTTAATGAGGGGAGCCCAGTCTCCCTCCAACTCCAGGTCAACAGCTCCAGGCTCTGGTACACCCCGGGAGGAAACGCCTTCCGTGCTCCCACAGGAGCTAGTGCCCATCTCTCCTTCTCAACCATGTTGGGGGCAGAGGACAGAGGCAGAGCTCTCTTTGCTCCTGGGACTTGTGCCCATGCCAAAGGGAGACCCAGACTCTGTCTTAGACTCTCGGAGTTGACATTGAGCCATAGGAGGTGCAAAAAGAGAAAGCCTCCAGCCCACAGACCCAGAAAGCATGACCGCAGCCTGATCCTGACCTTGTGGGGGCCTAATAGACACCTGCCAACTTGGGGGCCCTTATGAATGCAGCCAGGAGTCCTATGGGACGGGGGCGCTCTTCTCCTGCTTTGTGCTCCCTTCTTTCTCCTCCCTGAGAGGACAGAAAGGTAGGAATGGCCTTCGGAGAACCTCTCAAAAGTGCTGACTGGCCCAGGAAACAGAGGTGACCTGGTAACAGCTGGGGGCGCATGGGAAAGGCTGAGTCTCGGATGGAACTGGGCACACTGTCCTCTGTGCAGACTCGTGGGGGCTGTTCTGCGCTGGAGAAGCAGAGGCAGGCGGTTGCTAGGGTTAGAAACAAACAAACAACCGGCGGAAAATGCCTTGGGAGGAAGGAGCATCTAATCCATCACCCAAGAGGCACACGTCCGCACCTCCTGACGGTGCTCCTCGGCCTGGTTTCAGGCCACTGAGTCCAAGTTTCTGCCACAGACCCAGGGCCGAGGCTGTTTCCAAATGGCTCGATAATTGTTTTCCACCTGTGCCTTGCCCAAGAGCTACTGCCGAGCACACCTTCCCTCTCTCCTCCCACCAGGCCGGGCCCCAGAAATCATTACTAAGAAGGGAGTAATCTGGGTCTGGGCGGGGAAGCCCTGTCTCCCTCCAGGCGCTGCGGCTGTGGACCTGGGGGTGACCCGGGACTACCTGCCTGCCCCGCAGCCAGCCAAGCGGGACCCCACGCTGCACATGGACCCCTGGAGAGGAAGCTGGGCAGGTGGTGACCACCCAGAATCAGGTAGTCATGCGGCCTCTTTCCTGCGCAACCGGCCTCAAGGGCTGCTGCGGGCGAAGTGTCTGGGACCCACCGCCGCCTCTGCGCTACCTCTGTGTGGCGCAGGTGCCTGTGCGTGTGAGTGCACACACGTGTATGTGTGCCAGTGCGTGTGCATGTGAGCGTGTGCACATGTATGTGTGTCAGTGCATTGTGTGCGTGTGTGCATGAGCAAGAGAGGTTTGCAAGGCAGGAGGCATGGCATGTGTGCGCGTGTGGGCGTGAACAAGAGAGGGGGCTGCAAGGCAGGAGGCATGTGCACATGTGCGTGCGAGAACGCGTGTGTACTTGCATGTGCATGTGAGGGTGCCTATGTGAGCCCCTGCATGTCCGTGTGTGTGTGCGCGGGTGCGCATAAACAGGGACCAGAAGGGGGCACCCCAATGGAGAAGTCTAAGCAGCCTAGAGCCAGCCTGAAGCCACTGGATAGAAACCCCTAGAACTATTGCTCTTTGAAGGAGGATTTTTGCTTGGTGACTGCCATATCCCCGGTGCCCATTAGGGTAGCTGGTACCTAGCAGGTGCTTATTAGTAAACTAGAAGCCCGTTGCACAAAGATTTGCACAATAGGCCTTCCTTCCCCTGGCTGCTGGCACCGGTTTTCCTCCGGCACCTGGGACCCAGGCCTTTGGTCCGGCCACAGCAGAGAAGCCAAGCCTCTTCAGTCTTCAGTCTTCAGTCTTCACTCCCGCCTGCATATGCAAATTAACTCCCATCTTTGTTGGGTTAATTTGCATAGTTGCTCTGATTGGCTGGTGGGTGTAGCGGAGTGACACCAATTTGCATGTTTCTCTTTTATTAGTATAGATAGTTGTTGAGTTGATGAGTGGATCCCAGGGTAGAGGGAGGCCATCCTGGAACTGGAGAGAATGGGAACAAGCTACGTTTCACCTACATGGCTATTATTCTTGGTACCAGCCCTGGCTCTGCCTCCCAGGCCAACCCTTTTCCATATCCAGGTTGCACCACGTTTTCTTCTCTGCTCCTGCTCTTACACCCTCTCCCCTTGACCAGTTTCCCTGCTGTCCCCTTCTGGTTAGCCCACAGCTGTCAGCGTGGAAGGCAGGGATGCAGGGGAGCAGAGCGCTGCCGATGGGGTACCATGGTGGCCTCCCCCTCCGGAAGCACATGGTATGCTGGGGTGAGATGGGGCACAGTGCCCCTGCTCCTCCATTGGAGAATTTAGACTTTGAGCTTCCATTTCCCCACTTTAAAATAGCACCTCTACCATCTGCCTGACAGGGTTGTTGTAAAGAGTCGAGGAGACAGTGGAAGGAAAGTTCTGGAACCCGTGGCAGGTCCTATAGAAATGTTCATTTCTTTTCCCGACTAGTCCAATCTGGGAGTGCCCCATGCAGGTGGGGATTGGTTGTGGTTTGAGAATCGCTACCTGAACACACACACACCCCCTTTCTTTTTTCGCAAGATGCCTTGGGGGGAATTGAGTGGTTGCTGAAAACCAAGGCAAGCTTCATTCCTAAAACATTCAGGAGTTCATATGCTATGAGTCACGTATTCTGCCGGGGCCTCGCCACACTCCGGAGGAACATTTTCCAAGCAATTAAACCATCCAGTGGCAGCTGACCTGAAGTGCTCAGATCTGGCCTCGCCACTTGGAGACCTTCCCCTGCCCATGCCGGCTGCCCCCACGACTAGCATGGAGGAGATTCGCAAATTCTCCCTTCAGCTGTAGAGGGAGACACTATGTCAGTGGTTCTCAACCTTCTGGCCCTTTAAATACAGTTCCTCATGTTGTGACCCAACCATCAAATTATTTTCGTTGCTACTTCATAACTGTCATGTTGCTACTGTTATGAATCATCATGTAAATATCTGATATGCAGGATGGTCTTAGGCGACCCCTGTGAAAGGGTCGTTCGACTGCCAAAGGGGGGTTGCGACCCACAGGTTGAGAACCGCTGCACTATGTGAAAACCGAAGCCTGCAATAACATTTTTCATCGCTTAAAGGAAGAATCAGGTTTCACCTTTCTCGACCTGATTTCAGGACTCACCAGAAATAACAACCTTCATGGGGTTGTTATTAGGAAACTATCCTCTTACAAATTAGTAGATGTCTCCTTTCTTTTCCTTGGACAAGACGGGAAGGATGTTGTTGTTTTTACCATGGGGAAGCTGCTGGATTAACCACGCCACCTGGGTAATTGTTCGCTTGTGGGTAAGCGGATAGCTTGCCGTTCCAGGGTGCGCCTGCCAACACTCTGCAGAATAACATGTTCCGTCCTCCGTGCAGCCCTTCCTGGTGAAGGGAGAACGTCAGTCATATTTAGTTGAAGGAGCCCTTTAAACCTGGCCTGTCTGGAGGTGGAGAATTGCACCAAGTTAAGAAAAGGTTTCCGAGAATTGGCTGGGCATGCATTTATCTGAAGGGACTGGGTGCATTCAGTCTGACCCTGATCAATATCGCCTGTGTCTGGGCTTGTGGAAAACAGTGCCGAGGTTCCACGGGGAACCCAGGAAGTCCCCACAGGCCCCAGGAAGCCTTTTTATTTGATAGCAAGGAGAACTGTAAGATCTTGCTCTGTTTTAATTTAGTCATCTTCTAAAATGATATTGCCTACAAGAGCAGAAGCCCAAGGGCTAGAATGGAATTACATCAGCTTTCTCCTTCCATGCTGACTTATTCTCATTCCTCCCTTTGTGTCACTTAGACTCGGTGGCTTTAGGTCATGTACTTGGTAAAAAAAGAGAGTCGTTTTTGGCTACTTTGTGGCACATAATTATGCCAAACACCCAGAACAGGCAAAATTCTTCCCTTTTGGCTGTGGAGCTGTGACGTGGTGAGGTCGCAGGCTCCCTCGGTTATCTCTGCATCTCTCTGTGTTCGCAGTTATATGTGGCACCGACCTATCGCCGTGGTATCTAGACCAATGATCAAACCATTTAAAATGCCCAGGAACCAATTTGTGGCAGCCAGCAATTAGTTCCAGTCGTGTTTTCCATTTTTCTCCCTTTGAAGTTTAATGGGTGGCTATTCTGATGTCGTCTGCCCGCCTCCAAGTCTGCAGGCTGCTTGCAGCCCAAGTCGGCAGCTCGAGAGGATGAGACTCCGGAGGGAAACTGCATGGGACCTAACACAACGTTCTGGATTCCTTTTTCCAAGTCTGTTGCTTTGCCTGGGTCTTCCTTCTCCACGAAGAGAGTCAGGATGACAAAGTATAAGGAATCTACCTCAGGGGTCCATTCAGGCAACACACATTGCCTTACCACGTGTAGGTACTGGGGATACACGGAGAATCAGACATGGTACCCACCGTCACAGAGCTCCGAGCCTCGTGGGGGAAGCCAGGGCTGTGAATAGGAACTTACGCTGTGATACAGGAAGCCCATGGAAAGGAGGATATTTAGGCTGAGAGTTTAATCAACTTTTCTGGGAGATTGGTGGTGATATTCACAAATGTGGGGGTTTTGTGTGAGTAGCCCTTAGCCAGTGGAGACAGAGGAGTGTCCCAGGCAGGGGAAGCCCTGAGTAAGAGAGGAAGGCACTCCTGCAGAGCCAAAAGCAGTTTCCATGGCCAGACTCATTGTGACAGATGTCGGTGCTGCGTGTTGGGTGGGTGCCTTGAAATCGAGTAATGCACCAGACGCCGGGCTGGGAAGGACGGAGTGGATGGACAGTCTGGTGCTAGGACAGTAGGGAGCATAGTGTCTCCACAGCACCTTCCTTAAAAGTACTAGGCACAGACAAAAGTTTGCCCCAAATATCTTTCGTATCAAGGAAAATCTCTGTCTCTTCAAGCCATTTGTGGTTTTGGGGACTAAGAAGGTTGCAAGAGACAAAGAAAAGGATTATAATTCATCATGATTGTCAATCTCTTCCCCTTTGACCAGCAACTTCCCCAGAGCTTATAAAACACACTCAAAGTCTCTTTCATCCTAACTAAATATAAGTCCTTGCTCACCCTGTGATAGGTGCAAATTACCTTTTTATCTCTTTGCTTCCTTGTTTTAAAAAAAAAAATGTTTATTGATTTCAGAGAGGAAGGGAGAGGAAGAGAGAAATAGAAACATCAATGATGATAAGAAAGAATCATTGATCAGCTGCCTCCTGCACGCCCCCCACTGGGGGGTCAAGCCCACAACCCAGGCATGTGCCCTGACTTGGAATGGAACTGTGACCTTCTGGTTCATGGGTTGACACTCAACCACTGAGCCACACCAGCCAGGCTCTTTTCTTCCTTTGATAATCAAGTCCCTAAAAAGTGTGTGCACTCACCCTCTCCAACAGTGCTTGTTGGCAATGATAAAATGTGATCGACCTTCTGGGTCATGGGTTGACACTCAACCACTGAGCCACACCAGCCAGGCTCTTTTCTTCCTTTGATAATCAAGTCCCTAAAAAGTGTGTGCACTCACCCTCTCCAACAGTGCTTGTTGGCAATGATAA
>NW_006299479.1:559445-564540 GCF_000327345.1 Myotis davidii | reverse complement strand
GAGTGTCCGTATGCGTTACTCTTTCCTCCTAGTTGTAGGACTTCCACTCAGCCAGCGTTCCTGTGGGTCTGGGTGATGTCCCTTCCGTCTTTTAGTTTCACTTTTGAAATGGTTGTTCGAGGCGGCAAACTCCGGCGTTAACCTATGCCGCCATCTTGGTTCTCCTAAAATGTGATCTTTCAAGCAAAAATTAGAAGTTTAGAAAATATACATCTGCCACTATAAGCATGACAGTTTCCCAATATTTAACAACTTTTCTGATAGGTTGGTGGGGATATTAACAAATGTGTGGGGTTTGTCTTGGATCTTGTATAATGAGATGTATCAACATTTGGAAGGTCTACATAACTCATTAAGCCAATATTTTTCAAATAGCCAGTGGTTGATGTTACAAAATTATGTATAAGTAAAAAAGATCTATTCAGGTACAAGACGGACCAATGGGTTTTAATGTAACAGTTCAAATGTTCATTGATATGGTTTCAGATTACACATTGCAACTAACCTTGAAGAAACTACCACTTATCAAATCTTAGTGTATTACCAAAGAATATCCATAATGATCTAAAGAGGCTATTAAAATATTTCTCCCTTTTCCAACTACATATTTATGTGAAGCAAAAGTTTCTATATATATACCTCAACCAAAACAACATATTGTAAAAAACTGAAAACAGATATGAGAATTCAGCTATCTTCCATCAAGCCAGACATTTCTTACAACTTTTTTGTATTGAACAATCCAATATGTTATTCGTGTTAAAAAGGTATGAGTTTATCAGTATTTTTAAATGATTAACAAAATATTAAACATTCTTAGTTTTAATTTTGAATAAAATAAATATCAAGGTTTATAATCCACACAAACACAAAATTCTTTGAATCCTCAATAATTTTTAAAAGTGCAAAGGAGACTGGGTTTTAAAATTGCTGACCTATAGGATTTAGGTCCAAATTGGTTTTTTCCTCAGTGTTTTTATTTTTTTAAGGTTTATTTTAATTCTACAGATTAATTTGACTTTGAATGTTTAAGGTCAAAAAGCTAATGGCTGATAAATAATAGTAACTTGGAAAAGCATTTTGACCACCAAGTTAAATCTCCAAATCTGAGAAATATTCATCCTTAAAATAAATGATAATTTGCCTTACTGATAAAGAAGAAAGCTTTTTTATTTTAATATAGTTCAATGAACCTATTTTTTTTCTTTTGTTGCCTGTGCTTGATCTCACATCCATGAAATCGTTGCTAAATCCGTGGCATGCAGCTCTTCTATGTTTTCTTCTAAGAGTTTTACAGATGTAACTCTTACAGTAATTTTGTTCATGGTAAAAGGAGGTTCCAGCTTCTTTGCCCAGCGTATCAGGTCATTCATTCTTTGGCCTCCACCAATCTTTCCAGCCTCTGCTGTCAGTACTGTGCTGTCGCCAACACACCAGCAGGCCATGACCTCCCCTCCCAGCCCTGCCAGGCCGCATCCACCGTCCCCATGTGCCAGGCTGGCTCCTGCCTTTATGCCTTCGCTCGCCCTCTGCCTGAACTGAGTTTTTCTCATCTTGTTTTGTCTTGTCCTTTTTCTGCCTTTCATATTTCAAAACACACTATTGTCTTCTCCTTTAATGAAACAGCCCCCTCCCCCAAGGACCCCATCAGAAAGACTCGATCACTCCCACCTTTGTGTCCCTAGCTACTTCTATCCAAGCATTGGTGACATTTCAGTGCCGGCTCTCCAAGCCATCCTGCAGGCCTGACCTGGGTGAATTGTGGACAGTTCCGTAATCTTAGGCAAATGAACTGTTTTACATACATTATTTTCTGTTCCTAACAAAGCCGCCTTGGACGTGCTGGCACATGTCTTCTGGGGCACTTGTGCAAGAGGCTGTCGAGAAGAGATTCCTGGAAGGGGAATTTCTGGGTCACAGGGTTTGTGCCTCCTCACCTTCACCAAGTATTGCCGAGTTCTTCTCCAAACCAGTTGCACCGACGTATACCACCAGCAGCAATAAATTAAACCTCCTGATTTCCCCACATTCTCATCAGCACAGTGTAATCAGACGCATGTTTTAAGCTGATGGCTGGGAAATAGCATCTCATTGTTATTTTAGTTTCCAATTTCCTAATTACAAATGAGGTAAAAATCTTTCCATAGCCCTGACCGGTTTGGCTCCGTGGATGGCACGTCGGCCTGCAGACTCAAGGGTCCCAGGTTCGATTCCAGTCAAGGGCATGTACCTGGGTTGCGGGCACATCCCCAGGAGGGGGTGTGCAGGAGGCAGCTGATCGATGTTTCTAACTTTCTATCCCTCTCCCTTCCTCTCTGTAAAAAATCAATAAAATATATTTTTCTAAAAAAATCTTTCCATAACCCACTCAGGTTTCTTCTGTACATTGTCTGTTCAGAAATAGCCTTTGTGGATGTTGGGTTGTCTTTTTCTTACTGATGTGTAGTCCTTCATGTATTCTGGACACCAGCCTTGTTCTGCTGTGTGCATTGTGGATCTCTCCTCCCTGTGTGTGAGGAGTCTGTTAAGTTGGTCTGTGGAGTCTCCATTACACAGAAGCTTCAATATTTAATACGATCAAATGATCGATCTTTTTCTTTCTTGTTTAAGCTTTTAGCATCATGTTTAACAGATTCTCCCCCAACCCAAGATCATAAGCTATTCCATCTTTTTTCATCTAAAACTTTTAAGAGTTCTGCTTTTCACATTTAGATCCTTAATTCTTCTAAAAATGTATTTTTTGGTAGGGTTTAAAGAGGCAATTTACTTTTATCTACTCCCATATGTATAGTCAATTGGTCTGAATCCATTAATTAAATATGTCATCCTTTCCCAATTTTTTGAAATGCCATTGGCCTGTTATTTTATTTCAATGATCTTCTTCTAGGGTCAGCAAAATTGTCCTACAAAGGCCAGACAGTAAATATTTTATGGTTTGCGGGCCATAGAGTCTCTGTCAAATTACCCAACTGTGCTGTTGCAGTGTGAAAGCAACTAAGTGTGTGTGGCTGTGCTACAAGGAGGCTTTCATTACAACACAGGCAATGGGCTGGGGTGCACACAGGCCATGGTGTGATGACCCCTATTCCATTTCTATATCCTTGCACCAATAGGACACTGTTTCAATTCTGTGCAGCTTTTTAAAAATATATTTTAATGTATTTTTATTGATTTCAGAGAGGAAGGGAGAGGAGAGAGAGATAGAAACATCAACGATGACAGAGAATATTTGATCGGCTGCCTCCTGCACACCCCCACTGGGGATCCAGCCGGCAACCCGGGCATGTGCCCTTGACCGGAATTGAACCATGACCTGGTTCATAGGTCAACGCTCAACCACTGAGCCATGCTGGCCGGGCATTTGCAGCTTTATTTGTTTCCTTTGTTTGGTAGAGTCAATTTCCCCTCCTATGTTTTTTTAAAAGTGTCAAAGCTATCCTTGGCCCTTTATCCTACCAAATAAATAGGATCGCCTTTTAAAAATCCCATCAAAATCCCTGATTTAAAGTGAGGAGGGGTTGCTTCTATTTTACTTTTCTAACTTCTCGAACTGGACAGCTAACTCTTTGATGTTTCACTCTTCTTGTTACTCATTTTCTTTAGCTATTGCCTTAGGTATGTCTCACAGGTTTGGTTGCTGTTATTTTAATTGTTGTTGTTATAAGTGCTAACAACATACTACCCATTGTGATTTTTGTTTGAATTATAGATTATTTAGAAGTATGCTTTCATTGTCCACCTGTAAGGGAGTGGTGAGGTTTGTCTACTTGTAGTTATTAATTTCATATCTAATTACACTGAATCTGGTCCAATTATATAAATTAGGTTTTTTGGTATTTATTAAAACTTGCTTTGTGGCCTAGTGCACGGTAACATTTTATAAATATTTCAGAATGCTTTGAAAGTATATTGTTGAGAGCCAAGTTCTAGATCAAACTTATCGCCTGTCCTGTTCTACACTTTGCAACATGGTTATAGAGTCTCATTGTTTCCTCATACATCTGTACATGTTTGCTCTCTCGCTCTCTCTCTCCCTCTCTCGCTCTCTCGCTCTCTCTCCAGGAAGCTGTGTGATTTGTCTGGTCTGAATACACTGAGAAATAAAACAAAAAGCAAAGATGTAGGTCAAAGCATTCGCTAATAGAGGCTAAACTGAAAGACATATCTTGGTATGAGACCAGAATGGGCTTGCAAATGAACCCGAAAATGGGCCAACATCCTCCCCCAGCGCCAGGCAGCTCTAGAGCAGGGCGGTCCTCCCCCATGGGGAGCAGAGCCTTTGAGAAACGTGGAACAGACACTCTCCTCAGGCAGCTTGCTTCCACAAGCGAGAAGGCGCGGGCACCGCTGAACTACCCGTGCCTTTATCAGCGCCCAGGTACCCATCAGACCAGTTAGTCCCATGGGTGGAGTGAGTAGGAGGCCGAGGGAGGTGGAGCATGATTCAGGAACTGTCGCCTCGTGGAAGTTAGGAGCCAAAAATTGTTCCCTTTAGCATATGCCTACACGTTTAAAATGCTGTCATCTTCCTGGTGAACTGCTTTTTCTATTATTGTGTATTGACTTTGCTTATGACTAATGGTACCTTTTGAATGAAAATCTATTTTGTGTGACATTATAGGAACTGCACAGCAACTGCAAAAAAATTAGTTTATGCCCGGTTTATCTTTTCTTTGGCCCTTTACTTTTAAACTCTCTGTGTTGTTATATTTCACTTGTATTGTTTTCAATAGCATCCAGCTGAAATTCTGATTGTGGTAAGAATTGTTGAGTAAATTTATTTACAGTGGGGCCTTGACTTACGAGTGTCCCAACTAACGAGTTTTTTGAGATACCAGCTGTCTCTCGGCCGATTTTTTGCATTGAGTTGATAGAGTAATTTGAGTTAGCGAGCTCCTTAATGAGCTCCTTAACAAGCTCAGTCTCAGAACGAATTAAACTCATAAGTCAAGGCCCCACTGTAGTTAGTTTCTTTTTCTTTTGAAAAAAAAAATGTTTAAATCTATACAGTGAGCACCACTATACCTCTCAACTCTCAACCTCTCACCACTGCTAAAGTCTTGCCAAATCTGTGTTCCCTCTCTCATTCCCTCTC
>NW_006299479.1:558891-559308 GCF_000327345.1 Myotis davidii | reverse complement strand
ACATTCCCAAAGAACAAAGTCATTTTTATACAACTTCATCATCACAACCACACCTAGGAAAACAACATTAATTCAGTAATATCTTGTGATATTCAGATTTCCCCGGTTGGTTTTCCCCTTTGATTTAGGATCCATTCAAAATTTAGGAATTGCTTCTGGCCACTATACCTCTTTAATTTTCAACAACCTAGCTATCCCACGCACACAGACTTCCTTCTGCTTTCTATGATGCTGAATCCTTTGTTGGGTCTAGGCCTAGTGTTCTGCACTAAGTTCTACACTGTGGATCTGTCTGACTTTCCCCCTATCATTAGATTAATTTCAAGCATTCCTGGTGAGAACACCAGACAGAAGATGGTGTCTCTCTGTGGGTAATGCCAAGCTTGACTCCTTGGTGAAGTAGCTCCAAGTTTCTCC
>NW_006299479.1:551095-558721 GCF_000327345.1 Myotis davidii | reverse complement strand
TTGATTTAGGATCCATTCAAAATTTAGGAATTGCTTCTGGCCACTATACCTCTTTAATTTTCAACAACCTAGATATCCCACGCACACAGACTTCCTCTGCTTTCTATGGTGTTGAATCCTTTGTTGAGTCTAGGCAGCCGTGGGATCATCACAACCACACCTAGGAAAACAACATTAATTCAGTAATATCTTGTGATATTCAGATTTCCCCGGTTGGTTTTCCCCTTTGATTTAGGATCCATTCAAAAATTAGGAATTGCTTCTGGCCACTATACCTCTTTAATTTTCAACAACCTAGCTATCCCACGCACACAGACTTCCTTCTGCTTTCTATGATGCTGAATCCTTTGTTGGGTCTAGGCCTAGTGTTCTGCACTAAGTTCTACACTGTGGATCTGTCTGACTTTCCCCCTATCATTAGATTAATTTCAAGCATTCCTGGTGAGAACACCAGACAGAAGATGGTGTCTCTCTGTGGGTAATGCCAAGCTTGACTCCTTGGTGAAGTAGCTCCCAAGTTTCTCCACTGTAAAGGTACAAGTTCTCTCTTCTCACTAAAAAGCAACCTGTGGAGTTTTACCTTGAAAACAAGTACCTTTCACTCAATCATTTTAGCATTCATTGATGAACTTTGTCTGCATAAATTATTACACTAAGTTCCAATAGTGATTTGTGGCTCATCATTCCTTCCATAGTTATCAACTGGCGTTCTTCCATCAGATACACTGCATGTGTCCAACTTTATGATTTAGCCATGTCTCTGATGGCCAGTGGATGATGAGGGGACCAGAGCACAGCCAGCTTATGATGGTGTTTCAGGTCACATAGTTACCTGGTCCTCCTGGTCAGACACTCAGCCTCTACCAGAGCACACTCTCGAGCCAAGAACTGCTCTTTGTCGTTCTCAGCAGAAGGGGAACAGTCTAACTGGCTCAGGGATTGAGTGTCGACCTATGAACCAGGAGGTCACGGTTCAATTCCTGGCCAGGGCACATGCCTCGTTGTGGGCACGTGCAGGAGGCAGCTGATCAGTGATTCTCTTTCATCATTGATATTTCTGTCTCTCCCTCTCCCTTCCTCTCTGAAAGCAATAAAAAAAATAAATTTTCTTAAGTCTGAATATGTTCAGAAAATATATCTGAAATTCGCTTATGGAAGGGCCCTTCCTCTCTGAAAGCAATAAAAAAAAATTTTCTTAAGTCTGAATATATTCAGAAAATATATCTGAAATTCACTTATGGAAGGCCAGTTCCAAGGACTTTTTTGCTCATCACACCCTCATAGCTCTCCCTCCACGGATTAGAGAAGCAATGTGGAGATTGTTAGTGACTAAGCATGTCTAAATTCCACTCTACCTTTATGGATTGGGGAAATAAATATGCCAGGTTCCTTATTTCACTAGACCCACCATGAGGTGAGCGGGAGAAAGGGCTCCATCGCCTGGCATTCATACGTCTCCACTCTTACCAGTGGGTGCTGGGGGCATTTTGGAACTCGAGATATTAAAATCAGTTCAAGGTCAATATCTAAGAACACCCAGGAGGTCTGCATGCTGTTCTTTCACCTCCGCACAGTCATCCTGACAAATGGGTACTCGTTTCTCAGGAAAAGATTTGGGGAAATAAATATGCCAGGTTCCTTATTTCACTGACTAGACCCACCATGGGGTGAGCGGGAGGAAGGGCTCCATCGCCTGGCATTCATACGTCTCCACTCTTACCAGTGGGTGCTGGGGGCCTTTTGGAACTCGAGATATTAAAATCAGCTCAAAGTCAATATCTAAGGACACTCAGGAGGTCTGCATGCTGTTCTTTCACCTCCGCACAGTCATCCTGACAAATGGGTACTCGTTTCTCAGGAAAAGATTTGAAGGACCCTTTTCCTAAGGGACTCAACGTTCTCCTTCACTAAGCGACTCCAAGTCTTTTGAACTGAGTGAGGCCTGAGAAACAGGTCAAAGGCTATGAAACCCCTACAGTATCTTGAGCCACTTGGTGGTCCACCAGTCCCAGAATGCTTCACTTACACATTTCGATTAGCACCTTAGCAGATGGACTCTCCATGCTATTCCTTGGTAAGCCTCATTGATTGGTTATGGTACAGATTCATGTGGAAACATTTGCTGGGAGATCTGTAAAAGCTAGCCTGCCCCTCTCTCCCAACAGCTTGTAATGGTAATTTTGTCCAGCATGTCTCCGATGACCGCGCACCCCCGCCAGGCCTCCACATGCCAAGATCCATTATTTCCACCGAAATCAGGGAACCTAGTTGCATTGACACATCTGCCACCATGACCTTTGACCCAATAATTCTGGTGCTTTCTTGAGCAATGCAGTTCTTTCACCTTCATGAGGGGGATAGCCTCTTAACCCTCCTTGAGAGGATAGGTGAACAGTGGCTGAGCAAGTCACTCATAAGTCCACTCCAATATTCCCATCTCCTGAGCCTTTAGACTCCGTTCTCTACCATTACTGGTTGGACGTTTCTGCTATTTAAATATGATCCATGAATCAGAACTTGTCCTAAATGCATAATCCCAGGCCCAGCCCAGACCCAGAGATTCAGAATCTGCATTTGAACAAGAGAGTCAAGTGATATTCTTGCATCTTAAAGTTTGAGGAACCCTGCTGTCTGCCGTTGTTGAGTCCAGGCTACTGTAAGTGCTACTTCTAGATCATTGAGTCAATATATTACATCTAGAATTCCAGGTGAGTGCTCTAATACCAATAAATCCAGCCTGATCTAATCTTATATTCTTAGTCTCACACCTTCAGAATCCATTATCACACATTCTATAAGGAAACAAGCGCCTTCACATATGACCTGGCAGAGAGGAAGGCAGGAACCGTGCCACCCCAGGGTAAGCAGGGTCCTGGGAAGATATAGTAGGGGTTTTGTCTACATAAACAAACTAATTTTAAAAAGAATTGCAAAATATCATGGGCACGTGTGAGCTGAAGTAATGTATAATATATCCACACCCTTTTGGAACCTGTTCATATTGTAACATGCAGATCTTTTGCCTCTGCAATTCCTAGAACCACTTATCGGATGCTGGTTACATCACTGTGATATCTCATCGTCCATCGTGAACTCTGCTGCCAAGGCCTCTCTTGAAAATGGTTACTGTGCTTTACTCACAGTGACCATAAGCACGAGTCTCTCTAGAGTCTGTAGAATGAGAAGGACAGTTTGTTTTCTGGTTATGTTAACTTTACCGTTCAGAATTTAATACTGTAAATCTAGAAGAGCACATCTTCCAGCCATGGCTTGGACTCTTTAGGCCATAACAACTGCACTCCTAGAATGTAGTCTCTTTCACTGTTGCACACTCTCCTACCCCAACCCCACCCTCACAGCACCACCAGGAGGGAGAACAGGCAAAAGGCCTATGAGCAGAGTGAGACTGTGTGCATTGAGGTCTAGCCCTCAGTCAGCATGGCGTAAGTCTCACATGGGAGAGCGTAATGACGCCATGTCGATCAAGGACAATAGAGGGTGTGAATTAGGACATAGACAACAGTCTCAAAAACCTTCAGAGGAGACAAACACAGCCATCCTGGATTTCCTGGCCTGTGAAAGGGGTGGGTAATCACCCTGAGAGCCAGCAGTGAAGGGTACACAGGCCAGAGGACACCTGTTGTCATCCCCACT
Source organism: Myotis davidii (assembly GCF_000327345.1). NCBI lineage: Eukaryota > Metazoa > Chordata > Mammalia > Chiroptera > Vespertilionidae > Myotis > Myotis davidii. The sequence goes on along the minus strand of NW_006299479.1, from coordinate 555,067 downwards.
GCCCTTGGGTACTGGTGATTATAGTGCTACAGGCAGAACACATTCTGTAAAGAAGAAAAAGATAGACTAAATAAGTGCTTGGTTATTACTTGTATGCACCCAAATATTGTGACAAAATTACTTCGTTCAATAACATGTAGAAATAGCCTCTACCTAATATAGACATTGGATAATAATTAGAAGATAAAATTAGAAGCAGGGAACATTAACACAAAATAAATGCTTAGTAAAATCATTTTAAAAATTGAAAGATAATATTGCAAATATTATTGTACAACCTGAATTTTAGAGGAATTCCTTCCAGAGTGGTCCTGCATTTGCTTTGCCAAATGAGTTAGATTTATTACTGGCCAAGTTCCAATTTTTATGTTAACTTCTCACCCTTGAAGTGAGAAGTTAACCATATGGTTCAATAATATTTAGACTCGAATCCTGTGCGTGGTGCAGGCTTGGCCTAAGAATAATTCTTTAATTTTAAATATTTTCTTTACAGAAAACCTTCACATTTTTAGTATAATCTATCATAGAAAAACTATTCATTGCTTACTACTGTGACCAATCTTTATTATTTAAAAACACATAAGTAGAGAGCTATGAAAAATACAGACCAACATGATTTTGAGAATCCCTTGGGGATTCCAATTTCTTTTTTCTACATCACAAAAAAATTGCTATCTGTCAGGAATTTGGAAAGACTGGCCTGTACTCAGACAGACAGAGTGGAAGTGGAGAAGAAAGAAAAGAACAGAGAGGTTGTAAGAGGTAGAATCATCAAAGTTAGTGGCTGAGTAGATGTGAGAAATAAGGAAGAAAGACTCTAAAATAACTCCAAAGTGTCCAGTTTTGTTGACTTGGTTGATGAAGATTTCAGGAGAAAAGCAGTGTGGGGCGGTGAGGTTATTGGAACATACAGAGTTTAAGGAGCCTGAGTCATTGGGCTGGGGTGTCCTCTGGTATCTGGGCTCAGCAAAGAGGTGTGTTCAGGAGCTGAAGACTCAGCAGCGAAGAGATGGGAGTTAGAATCATGGGCAAGTTAGTATTTGTTTCCAACTACTTTGGACTTGCTTGATGCATCTAAAATATAACAGAAGAGGTGGGTGTCAGGGAGCAATATGGGAAGACATATTTTATAGCTTTCCCAACCTTACACATCATCTTAGTCATTTTGGCAAGCAAAATCTGACAGCTGGCTGTGGCTTTTAGCCGCAGAACCTTCCAGAATTACAGATTTATTTTTTTTTCTTTTGGTTTTATTTTAAATTGAAACGAAAATTTTAGTGAGGAGGAGCATTCTTCCTTACCCATCCCTTTTCCTTTAATCCCAACAACATTTGCACAAAGATAGATGGAAAGATGAGGAAAAGAAGTTCAATAAACTAGGAAATAATGTAGCATAGAGATGAGATGAATGTTGTGTTAATATCAAATGGTAAACTTGTGGGCTGCAAGCACCTCATTCTACCTAATTTTTAAAACCTGAACATGTGTGACTACCTTCTGATTTGCTTGCTCTAGAGCTCAGAGTAAAAAGCGAAGGCTCCAGAGTTAGACAAACTGTGGTTTCAGTCCTGCCTCTGCCGCTGCCGAGCTACCTGACCTCAGATGAGCTGTGAAATCCCTCTGAGCTTCAGTTTCCATCTTACGCAAAATGAGTCACCCTAGACTTCTCCCATTCTTAACCCACCGCCTGTACCTACTACCCATTTCTTGTGTCTGCTACTGTTTCCCCGTCCCCAAGTCCAGGCTATGTAAACATCTTGCGTCTGGACCATTGCAACAGCTTCCTGATTGGTCTTCACACACTCAGTCTTGCTCCCTTGAAATCCATTCTTGATCCTAAACCAGACCGATTTGAAATCATAACCCTGTACGTGTCATTCTGCTATTTACAACTCTGCACTCTCCCCATTGCCTTTAGAGTTTTCCACCCCCTCTCCCTCTTCCCCCCTCCCTCTTCCCTTCCAGTGGGGCGCCTACCAAGGCACTCTCTGAGCTTCCTCTGCCTCTGGGTCTTTGCTCGGATTAAAGACAACCTTCCTCTCCTGCACTCCCTGGAACTTGCACTTGGACTTCCTAACCCCTTTTATCCTTCAAGTCTCAGCTGAGAGGTCACTTTCTCTGGAAGTCTCTCATCCTCCATCCCCCAGCTCTGGATTAGGTTCCCATCGTAGGTGTTCCTGTAACAAATACACTTCTCTTATTCATTCTGCTTTAGTAAGTTTGTATTAAATTGTGTGTAATTACTTATTGCATGGGTTCAGGGTTTTATCAGGAAAATAGAAGCCACTCTGTCTATTCCAAGTGCTGGTATTAAGAGTTTTAAAGTGGGAGAAGTAAGACTTATGCAACCACTGGGCAAGCAAAGACCCAGAAGGCCATCATCCATGCAGCACTGAAGGACATGGCTCTGAAGAGCTTCCCTGGGAACAACAAAATATACGGATCTCTAAGATGATGCCACTCACTCTTCCAGCATGTGGACAATTCTCAAGAAGTCCACCTGACAGCTCTTTGAAACTTGCATTTCTCTGTGTACCCGCCTACGGTGTCTGCCTCCGGAGAGCAATGGTCTCTCCTTTGCTCATCTAGGTGCCTCTCATTGGATGCTCTCTCCTGGAACCAGACAGAGAGAAGGGATTCTGGGAAATGCCACCACCAGCTTCTCTTCTGCAGAGTGGGAAGACATCAGAAAGGGTGTCTGATTTCAGCTGACCACCACAGTTCAGCTCACTTGTCCTGTGACCACTTAAAACAGTGATGCCAACGAGACTGGATGATACTGAACTTAATAGATATTTTGCTTGTTTACTGGATACCACTGCTCATTTTCCTGTAAAGCCACACACACACACAAATTGCACAGTTAATCTGGTCCATGCGATGAGTGTTATGACTGAAGCTGAGTTGTTTGTGTAATTCTTTATGACTGTCAAGTGGATAGGTGAGTCACACCCTTGTGTCCTACACATAACCTATTAAAACCAACAGGCCTCTACAGAAGAACAGGGCAGCCTTCCATCCTAGATTCCATTCCTGGCAAAGGTGCTCTAAGTCAAAATGATGTAAGCTGAGTCAGATTTTCCAGTAGCAACGCAGCCACGTGCATTACCAACCCCGGATGACCAACATTTTATAGGAAGATGACCACAGATGCCACAACTAACTGCGTTCTAATTATGCACCCATGCACAGTCAGCATAAAGCTTTACACAATGTATAGAGAGCAAACAGGACAATATAGAAGCTAATCGCTGCAATCTAATATTCCATTAAACTGTTCATGTCTTTTAATGATTTTTTTTTTGGTATATTACCACAATGAGTAGAACGTGAAATTGCATTTCTCTAGGGAACATTTGGGTAGATTCTGATGAGAATCTTTACATAGGACGTTGAGGAAACTTAGGAGTTTGAGATGATTTTTGAGAAATAAATCCAGGGATGTACACCTCAGCTGCCAAGCTGTTGGTGCAGATCTGCTGCCAGCCAGCAAAGGTATGAAGTGACAAATGATTGGTCATTCCGTGTGTGAATTCAGTGTGTCACTTTCTGAACTACAGTTCTGCAAGCACTAGCCACTACCTTCTACCTATCTTATGCTAGGCATAATTTTTTTAAAAATTGCTTTTAATATGCACAAGCTAATCTTTGTTTGCACTGGAATTTCCTTCATTTTATCACTTGCCGCATTGTTTCAGAGTGTCAGTGTGCTCAGGAATTACAGCTATACTCATTAATATGCATCACTGGGGTGGCCCAGAGTCCAGAGAGATCCTTTTGTAGCTATAGTTGAATTGAATTCTCTAGTGGAGAAATGTACTTCTATTTAAAAAAAAAAAAAGACTCTTGCCCTAGTTGGTGTGTCTCAGTGGACAGAGCGTTGGCCTGTGGACTAAAGGGTCCCAGGTTCAATTCTGGTCAAGGGCACATGCTCGGATTGTGGGCTCAACCCCCAGTGGGGGGTATGCAGGA
>NW_006299479.1:550368-550815 GCF_000327345.1 Myotis davidii | reverse complement strand
TCCTACGTCTCTCTGAGCTGTGCTGTCCGCTTGCTGAAAGAACACAGTAGGTATAATTCACCACTAAAATGTAAATATGTGCCGGAGGCCAGTGCAGATTTAGGCAGAGAGCAAATGTAACCTGACCATTTGCATTCTAACACCATAGGCCAAGGCAGAGATGCCGGCTCTGAGTGGACATATCCTGGGAAGGCCTTGTGGAGGAAGTGGGATTTCCTTAGACGTGGGAATAAGGAGAGAAAGAAGTCAACTTGGCAGCTTCTCCATTTAAGCAGCCACACAGGTTAAGGCCCTGGAACATGCTGGTCTTCATTGGATGAGCTTGTCCACTCTGCCTTGAACTACCTCCCGGCACTACCTCTTCTCCTCCCAGTTGCCACGTCAAGTCAACCCCGTTGACCTCCTGGAGTTCCTTCCAGCAGGGAAGCTTTCCTGACCCTGGCCCAG
>NW_006299479.1:543849-550327 GCF_000327345.1 Myotis davidii | reverse complement strand
CCCATATCTCACCCCACAGCCCACACCCCATCCTGAGTATATCAAGCGCCTGACCTGATCTACTCAACATCCACACTGGGCTCAATGCTCCTGAAGGCTGTGCGGGATTGGTGGCCCCCATTGGGAGTTTGTGCTGTTTCATTGAGATTATAGACTCTCGGAGGGTAGGCGGCACCTTTGTTTATTTCATTTGGTTGGACTCTGAATTCGTGCCCTTAACAGGCTCCCTTTGGGTTAACTGTTGAAGAAAAATGGCCCCGGGCTTAATAAAGATTCATCATAGCTCTTATCATCCTCCAAGAGTATGGTTGTTGAGTTAATCTCTGCAGGCCTTCCGCTGGACACTCTGAAATTGTAAGAGTAACCAAGGCCCCATGGGGACAGGTGGGTAGATGCCCACTACCCTGTGGTCTAGGCTGTCCTGTGAGGTCCCACGTGTGAGTTACTCTCCTCTCCTTTGTTTTCTTCTTCCGAAAAGAGAAAGTGTCCCCTGTTGCTCTTGTGGCTCTTCCTCTCCAGATTTGGCTGTGCTCTAGAGATTCTTCAGGGAGAAATGGACCAAATCGCCTTTCCTGTCAGATGCTCCGGCTCCTTGCCAATCCTTATGGGAGGAGAGGCCAATATAGGTGTCCCTACTTTGCATCTAGAAAACATGAAATCAGAGAGACATGGAAGCACTTGCTGTGGGGTTCTAGTAAGTGAGGGGAGAGATGAAAATAATCTAATAGGTCCTGTCACCCACTCCGCTGAGGATGGATGGGCGGGTCACTAGGTAGAGCCTGCAGAAAAAGACCTTAGTCATCCAGGCCAACCGCTTCATTTTACAGGAAACTGAAATCTGGAAAGAAGCAGTGACTTGCTTTCTTAAGCTACTAGATTCAATCTGATGCTTTGCGCTTCTGCTTTAGATAGAGTTGAGCTAATTCTAAAACAACGGCGTGCCTCCCAGGGCCCCAGGGAGTCAAGGGGCACCGGCAGGCCAATATGACTTACCCCACACTCATCTACTCAACCTCATACCCAGCGTCCCAACCATTTCAGTCAGCAAGTAAGTAAAATAAATAGATATGTATTTTAAATCCCCAAGTCTATGAGGTCACAGAATAATATAGAAAGAAACTAAGCCATGCAAATGGTATAAAATACAACTAGAATAACTGACTATAAAAAAGGAAATCCCAAATTCCATTTCCCTAAAACCCATGGGTGTATCTCATTGATGTACACAAAGTATTTTTTTCATCAATGGTACTTTGACATTTGTTTCCTTTGTGATGATCATTTCTAATTAGCTAACCTGATGGTTCATAAAAACCCAGCTTTAAGACAAACTCCCTGGCTTTGCTCCTACAGAAATTCCAGAGTCGCCATTATCAGAAAAACATGGGGCACACTCCAGAGTTCCAGGGCAGTGGGCCGCTGTTCACTGGGCAGCCCATCTGAAAAAAATTTGTAGAAACAGATGTTTCATCAGAAGGCTGTGAAAATTGGGGTTGTCTCTCTAAACAACACAACCCCTAGTGCTGACAGGAGCCCCTAGAGCTGGTGCAAGAGCCGGAGCCGTTGTGAAAATTGTCCAGTGGAGTCAGGATCCCCACCTTGGAGAGCAGGAGCTGACTCGGCTCTGCTGTCCGCTTGCTGAAAGAACACAGTAGGTATAATTCACCACTAAAATGTAAATATGTGCCGCAGGCCAGTGCAGATTTAGGCAGAGAGCAAATCTAATCTGATCATTTGCATTCTAACACCATAGGCCAAGGCAGAGATGCCGGCTCTGAGTGGACACATCCTGGGAAGGTCTTGTGGAGGAAGTGGGATTTCCTTAGACACTTCAGAGTTCCAGGGCAGTGGGCTGTTGTTCACTGGGCAGCCCATCTGAAAAAAAATTTGTAGAAACAGATGTTTCATCAGAAGGCTGTGAAAATTGGGGTTGTCTCTCTAAACAACACAACCCCTAGTGCTGACAGGAGCCCCTAGAGCTGGTGCAAGAGCCGGAGCCGTTGTGAAAATTGTCCAGTGGAGTCAGGATCCCCACCTTGGAGAGCAGGAGCTGACTCGGCTCCCTGTCTGCCTGGCCCAGTGGCATCTTGGAAACTTGTCGGCCACCCTGCCTCTGAGAAGGGCCTGTCGCCCGTTGGAAATTTACTCCAGGGGGCCAGGCAGACAGAGGAGCAGAAGGACTCGTGTGTGAGTACTTGCGAACCTCGATTGACAGTGTTTGTATCTTCCTGGGGCGCGGAGGGCTCCGTAAATCAAGCCTTTCTCTCTTTGCCAGCCTTGCTAGTGTGTGCTGAGTCCTCTACTCAGAGGCAAGTTGAAACAGTGCGGAGACTTTGGCAAAGGGCTTCTGCCCCCCTCTCAAGCTCCCCGTTTTAATGAAACAATTCTAGGGTGAGGTTGGCCCTGGGAGTTATTTCTCTGACTCACCTTCCCTTTGCTCTTTTCACACACTCAGAATGCAAAGGACTCGGAGCACCTCATAGCCCTGGGCAGAGAGAGGCCAGGGTTGGGGCAGAGCCTGCTGGGGCCCACTCCCAAGGCTGAGAGACAAACAGGGAGGTGTCTTTCCCAAACCGATTTCTGTCATCACCCCAAGCTATTTGGGGACACCATTGCCACACACCTCACGAAGAAGCTCAAACTGGTTCTAACTCTCAGAGGTGGAATTAGGCCTACTGAACCGCCATGCGCACAGCTGACAGGGAATTAGCAAAGGAAGGGGGGAGGGACTGCTTTGGCGTCTGTCCTTTTATTGGGAAAGGGAGTAAGGGGGATCCTTACTGCGTGTTCAGAGGCTTGGACTGACATGAGAGACAGACCCTGGCCCAGAAAAGCAGCTGGACTCTCTCAGCGTCTTGTCCCAGGCTTTGCGCCTGATCATGTGATTCAGCAAAAATTGCTCTGTGGACACTGAGGGTGCAAAGATGATAAGGACATGGTACACACCTGCAAGGAGCTCACAGTTAGCAGGAGAGGCAGACATAGGCAGCCTCAATGTGACGGCAAGTGCCGAGGCAAAGTTACGTGTGGAGGACACAGGCAGTAACACACACTCCCCCCCACACATGTCCACACTGGTGCACACGCATGCTCACTCAGAACATGAGCTCTGTATTGTGCTATACCCCCATTGGTGACTGGAAGAGCAGGAACATGTGAGGCGGAGCAGGAGAAGCCCTGGCAGCGCTGAGAGTGGGAGAGTTTGCACTAAAGCCACCTTTGTTCCACCACCTTCTAGACAGGGGTGGGCAAACTTTTTGACTCGAGGGCCACAATGGGTTCTTAAACTGGACCGGAGGCCGGAACAAAAGCATGGATGGAGTGTTTGTGTGAACTAATATAAATTCAAAGTAAACATCATTACATAAAAGGGTACGGTCTTTTTTTTTTAGTTTTATTCATTTCAAACGGGCCGGATTCGGCCCGCGGGCCGTAGTTTGCCCACGGCTGTTAGAACACGCTCTCGCTCCTGAAATGTCAGTCCAAAACAAACCATCAAGCGTACAGATCCTGTAACGGGCACAGCTCAGCGGACCTGTCCTCTCCCTTCTTAGAGAACAGAGGCATCAGGATGTCAGCTCTCTGGGCCGCAGGATTCCCAAATTCCCTGCGCTCCTTGGCTGACCTTGAACCCTGCCTTTCTGTACCCTTGGAGCTCTTTGTATAAAAAGCAGAAATGGGGTTTTCTTGGAAAGCACATGCGGAGTATTAAGATGATGGTGCCAGGTAGCATTCATTCATTCATTTGTTCATGCATTACATCTGCATCTCACAATTATATCCAAATGCGTATTATGTGTTAATGTTGGTGCAAACGTGGTGTGTGTAGGAGACAAAGATGAATACAATGTGCCTGCCCTCAAGGAGTTTGCCCTTAATGTGAGACTTGAGTTAATCAATGAACAAACATCCAAGGAGGAATGATATAGATGCACGACTAAAAATGAATCAGTAGAATTTCTAGCAACAAGCCTGCCTACACTGGAGTGGGCTTCCCCCCTGTTTTGTCTGCACATAGAAATGCCAGCGAAACCAAAGAAGGAAAGAAAGAACGCAAACCCAGAGAGAGTGGAGAGTGGGAGCTAATATCATAATGGCCCGAGAGGAGTTTAGGTCTGCCTGTGGGCCCCAGGTTACATTGGCACAGGGCATGGCCTGGGGCGGGCATAATTGAATCCCCTCGATAAAGCACAATGACTTGAAAGGTTCCCAGTCCCTGGAAAGGAAACTTCATCTGCCATCTCTGGAAGTGGCAAGGAATCTTGACATCCATTTGAAGCTTTGATGGAGTTCAAAGAAAAAAGTCGTGTATGAGAAGGCCAAATTCCAGGCCTGTGTCATGGGACGGTGTGGGGTCTAGATGTGTGCTGTACGTGCACATGGGAACTCCAAACCAAGACATCAACATAACATAACACAAGTCCTGAACCCTAGAAATTCCTGTGGCTCCCGTAGAAGCAATTGAAAAGTTGCTTCATAGAGGCACGTAAGCTATAGTAGACGTTTCCTGGGGGTTGGGGGGTGGGGGAATGTTGTGATGAAGATAAGCTCAAAACCAAAGTTTGTAAACCTCATGAAGAAACAAACAACCGTGGGGTGAGCGAGTGTACATGGACCTTAAGTAAATGCAGCAAATCGACTTAGCACCTCAGTCCCCGGAGACAATGACACAATGCGAATGAGATTATAATATATGGATGTTTAAACTGATTAGAAAGGCAAGCGAAGAAATAAAAGCTACAAAGACCGTGAAGATCGTTTGGAAATGTAAAAGCAAATCCGACAAAGAACTGCATCATGCTTTTACAGGTGAGAAACATGGTCACTGAAAATGAACAACTCAATAGACGGGTTCCGTGGCAGATGTGTGTGGCTCAACCGCCTAGGAGCAGAGCGCAGCGCTATTTTGAAAGTTGAGCATTCACACCGTCTACCTCTCGGCAAATCCATTTCTTGGAACAAAACCCAGTAAAGCCAAGAGACATGAATAATGGTATTTACAGTAGTGCTGCTCACAATTGCACAGACTTGGAAACAGCCCAAAACGCTGCTGACAGAACTGTGGATAAATAAACTGAGAGTCACACAATGACACAACGGAACATTATAGAGCAGTCAAAACAAATGAATCAACCACATGCAGTAAGATACGTGACTTTACCATAACTGTGAATGAAACAGTAAGTCCTGGTAGACTATCTCAGCATAGACTATTTTTATAAAGTTACAAAAACTTTTAAGTTAAAATAAAAAACTGAAAAGTGTGCTTTTAGAAACAGAGATGTTCTTAAAATAGAATCTATTAAAATTTAAGTAAAGGACTGATAATCACAAAATTCAGGATAGTGGTTACTTTGGAGGAGAGGACGTGTTGGGACAAAATGGGAGGGAGCACGTAGGTTGATATAATGTTGTTAACATGCTAGTCCCTTTATTTTTTATGTTATTGATGAATAGATTGTCATATATCAGGCTGTGACTAATTGCAGAAAATTAGCATTTTTCTGTCTGCAATCTTGTCTTTAAATAAATATAACAATTCTATCTTTATAGCTCCAATTTTTACTACCCTATTTTGGAATAAGGTACACTTATGTGTGATGCTGGAACAAAGGAATTTCATTTCTGGGGTGCTCTTTGTGCTATCCCAGGAATGGCTTCTTTCTCCCGGATTTTGTAAGTGGTGGTGGAAGAGGTCCCACAGAAGTCCTTAACTTTGTTGTTGTTAATCTTCACCTGAGGATATCTCTTCCATTGATTTTTAGAGAGACTGGAAGGGAGGGGGAAGGTAATTTTCCCTGTCCTGAAATCTACCTTTTATTATATAGCCACTCCAACACTCTTATAATTAGGGTTTGCGTGGCATATATTTTTCCATCCCTTACTTTTAAACTCTTTTTTTAAAAAACCTCTTTATTGAGATAAGGTTGACATACCAAAAGCTTTACTTACTTAATGTATACAACGTGATGAGTGTGGAGGTAAGAATATACCCATGAAACCATCGTCACCGTGATCTGTGCATTAAACACAGCCACCACCTCCAAAACTTTTCTCCTGCCCTCTTTATTAGTATTACTAGAGGCCCAATGCACGAAATTCATGCAAGAGTAGGCTTTCCTTCCCCCCCGGCTGCCGGCACCAGCTTCCCTCTGGCACCCGAGACCCGGGCTTCCCTCGCAGCCCCAGCTTTGTCTGGAAGGACAGAAGGACGTCTGGAAGGACATCTGGTCTAATTAGCATATTATGCTTTTATTATTATAGGTTATTATTATTATTGTTTTGTGCAAGAACACATGATAAGATCTACCTTCTTAGCTAATTTAAAGTATGCAATACAGTATTGTTCTGTATTCTGTGAGGTAAATCTCTAGGGCAGTGATGGTGAACCTTTTGAGCTCGGCGTGTCAGCATTTTGAAAAACCCTAACTTAACTCTGGTGCCGTAGCACATAGAGAAATTTTTTTATATTTGCAAC
>NW_006299479.1:540757-543666 GCF_000327345.1 Myotis davidii | reverse complement strand
GCTCTTGGAAAACCGTGGATTCGGAGAAGTTAACTTGTCCTGCAGTTTGACTCTCTCCTCGCACAGCCCCAGCAGGCAGGCCCACCCTTGGCTGTGGGTTTGAAAGCCTTTGGCTGCATGGCGCTTTTTTATTTCCAACAAGGGTCTAGCCTGGGGTCACTTCCGGCCCTGAACACCTGGCCAATGGGGACCTACTCGCTGGTGATGGAGAAGGGGAGGTGATGGTTTGTGTGAGGTGCCTAGGACCAAAGGCAGAGATGGCAGCTAGGCAGGGAGAGGGAGAAGGGAAAAGGAGCCCTGAGCACCCTGGTCTCCTCTCATCCCATCTGCCACCAAAAGGGAAGTTCCTCCCTTCTGACCAGCCTGCATCGAGTCTTTGGCCGCTGCTCCAGGCAATCAGATGGGGAAGGTGTGCCGCCTCCTGGCTGGGGTGCTGGTCTCATACCCTCGGAGTAAAACAAATGCAGCTCTGGTGACAGGCAACTTCCCAGCCTTCTCCGCACAGCCGGTCACCAATGCTGCAACCAAATCCTGCCACTGCCCAAGGAAGGACTCCCCTGCCACATCCTGTCCCCTCCCAGAGGGACCTGTCCTAGCCTGTCGCGGATTCCCTCTCCTGATGCTACCCGCCAGCCGAGCAGGGGAAGGAGGGGGCAGGCCATGGGCTTCCCGGCCATGGGAAACTGCTTCACTGCTGGTCACAGCCAGGAGAAGGACTGCCGTGGGAAGAGTGGCACTCAGCTCCCGGGGGCGGGGCGGGGCGGGGAAGTCAGCCCTCCCTCCCAGGGGCACTGGCTCTCACTCTCCATGCACCTGGGCACCTGGGTTCGCCTCTGACTCACCCATTTCGCCCGAGTGTGAAGATGGGTTTGAGAGAACCTGCTCTGCTCTGCTCTTTCCCAGCAGAGACAGGCCCCAGAAGTGACGAGCCCAGAGCTCCGGGCCAGTGGCCCTTCCAGACCGAAGATGGACTCAGATGTCTTGCTCCCTCCGGCCCTGGAAGGGGGTGGCCACAGCTGCCTGAGAGGAAGGCGGGCTCTGGCTCAGTGCCTTGCACAGGGGCACAAGCTGGGAACAGAGCCCCAATACAGCTGACCCTTGAGCAATGCACGTGTTAGGGGCACCCACCCCAGGCTGTCAAAAATCTGCATAGAGCTTTTGACTCCCTCAAAGCTGAACTACACTGGTATGGACGAGGGATTGGTTACAGGACCCCTCACATCAGCAGATGCTCAAGTTCACTCTCTAAATGGTGTAGATCAATGCATATGCTAGTAGTTGGCCTCTGCATCAGCGGTCTCCCAACCACAAATGGAGAGCAGTATAGGTTTATATTAAAATAAATCTGGTTTTTGTTGTTGTTGTTGTTGTTGTTAATCCTCACCAGAGGATATTTTTCCCATTGATCTTTTAGAGAGAGTAGAAGGAAGAGGAGGAAAGAGAGAGTGAGAGAAATGTGAGAAAGACACATGGATTGGTTGCCTCCCTCACACACTCTGACCCGGGCAACCCAGGTATGTGCCCTAGACCTGGAATCAAACCCATGATCCTTCAGTGCACAGGCCAATGCTCTAACCCAGGGGTCCTCAAACTATGGCCCGCGGGCCACATGCAAATACAAATATTGTATTTGTTCCCATTTTGGTTTTTTACTTCAAAATAAGATATGTGCAGTGTGCATAGGAATTTGTTCATAGTTTTTTTTAAACTTTAGTCCGGACCTCCAACGGTCTGAAGGGACAGTGAACTGGCCCCCTGTTTAAAAAGTTTGAGGACCCCCCTGTTCTAACCACTTGGCAACACTGGCCAGGGCTAAAGGAAATCTGGGTAGAAGTGGATCCACACGCTTCAAGCACATGTTGCTCAAGGGTCCACTGTAGTTTCAGTTATTCCACGTGTGGGTTCTCTCTCTCACTGCTCACCTTCGGCCTAAACGTTGGGGAAACTGTGGGCAAGCTGCTCCCTGGACACTCTGGGGGAGGCCGTGGGGCTAAATGCAGAAACCCCAGGCAGGCAGGGTCACGGCCTCCGAGCAGGCGCTGCGATGCCAGGACTCGCCCAGCCAGAGAGCTCCCTCCTGCCTCCCTGTGTGGAGTAACCAAGCACCCTGTGCCCTCAGGGTGGCCTTGACCCCTGGAGACAGATGTTGGCTCTTCCAGGCAGGACAGAAGGGCGTACACACTTTGCAAGGTTTTTTCTAGGAGGGGAAGCTCTTGTGCTGGGCCAGTCTCTATCTCGCCCCCTGGTGGTCAGAGGGGTTATTGGCAGGGTGGGTGGGTTCAAGAATTGAACCAAATTACTCCCCATATGGGAATTGAACTCCTGTTATTATCACAACCTAGGGACTACTGCTCTGACCCCACCATGTGGGGCCTCCCAGTGACAAGATGTCATAGGACATTGGCTGACATATTTAATGTATACAACCTGATGAGTTCTTTCATAAAATAGAGGACCAGTGCATGAAATTCGCACACTGGTAGGTTCCCTAGCAGCTGCCAGATGCTGGCTGGGGCCTCCCTCCCTTTCCTCAGGTAGTCCCACCCCCTGGTCAAACTCCTGGATGAACTTCGGTTGAGGGGACAATTTGCATACTATGCTTTTATTATATAGGATAATAACTCCTCCCAATTGTAATCATATGGTTCCAGAGTCCATTTCTGTGGAGAAAGCCTTGACCCTGTTATAATGTTGGGCTCGAGAACATTACTGGGGCCTCCCTCCCTTTCCTCAGGTAGTCCCACCCCCTGGTCAAACTCCTGGATGAACTTCGGTTGAGGGGACAATTTGCATACTATGCTTTTATTATATAGGATAATAACTCCTCCCAATTGTAATCATATGGTTCCAGAGTCCATTTCTGTGGAGAAAGCCTTGACCCTGTTATAATGTTGGGCTCGAGAACATTA
>NW_006299479.1:534572-540695 GCF_000327345.1 Myotis davidii | reverse complement strand
GTCTTGGGTGTCCCAGCTCCGTTGTATGAAACCCCTCTGCCTCAGGGAGAGCCAGGTCCTTGTCAACAATGGGGCCAGCGATGTGAGCCCTGCCCTGCCTCCAGAGAGTCCCTCTAAAGGGCCTGGCCAGCTATCATGTGCCTGAGCCTGGCGCCCTGAAGGCGGGCCTGGAGCAGGACCCGCCAGGGGTGTGGACAGAGCAGGATGGAGTGGAGTGAGCCCAAAGACCCAGTTCACTGATCAGACTCCGTATATCTCAGCAATATCCGCTGACAATGTGGGATATGTCAGAAACCCTAGGCCAGTGATGGCGAACCTATGATACGCGTGTCAGAGGTGACACGCAAACTCATTCTTTTGGTTGATTTTTCTTTGTTAAATGGCATTTAAATATATAAAGTAAATATCAAAAAATATAAATCTTTGTTTTACTATGGTTGCAAAGATCAAAAAATTTCTATATGTGACATGGCACCAGAGTCAGTTAAAATGCTGACACGCCGAGCTCAAAGGGTTCGCCATCACTGCCCTAGGGTAAGGCTTCCGATAGTCTCATTGGTAACAATATTGCATAGATAGCACTTTAGAGGCACCTCAAAATATTAATTAATTAGTTAATTAATTCTTCACAAGTTATTCTTCCTAAGACAGCCCCTGACTAGCAGGTTTGTCTTTAGTCAAAAGAGCCCCCCCAACCCACCGGCCCAGCCGGCGTGGCTCAGTAGTTGAGCGTCGGCCTGTGAACCAGAAGGTCACGGTTTAATTCCCGGTCAGAGCCAGGTCAGGTTGCAGGCTTGATCCCCAGTAGGGGGCATGCAGGAGGCAGCCAAATCAATGATTCTCTCATCATTGATGTTTCTATCTCTCTCCCTCTTCCTTCCTCTCCCTAAAATCAATAGAAGAAAAAATTTTAAAGAGCCCCCCCCTCCCCTGTATTGAGCCCACATGTGCAGGGCCCACTGGGGAAGGGGGAGGCAGATTCCCACGACGTGCAGTCATTCAACCCAGCTTGCCTCTTTGGGAGTCAGAACTGCAGGCCTGGGTTGAAGGTCAGGTTCTAGAGCTTCCTCCTCCTATACAGCGGCTGGAAAGATGGAAGGATATAAAGGTGGACGCCCCTATATTTCTCACCAGTTGTTTTGGCAGCCCTGGAAGAAACTGTTAAAAGTCACTCCTTGCTTTCTAAAGGATCGTCTTCCTTGCCTGCCGACGATTGCATGACCTCCACGCAAAGGCGGAGAGCAAAGAGCTGAGATTGTGGGAGCGATTAATGTCCCCATACAGGGAAATCTTCCCCCCTCTTTTGCATAGGCAGCAGTTCAATAAATAATTAATGCTTGTTAGTCTCCTGGCTATTTCTCCCATTGTTAAAAAATTAATTGGTCTTCATCATGTATTGCGTTGTAACCAGGAGGGATTTGGCCCCCAGCCGCCACCTGCTGGAACACGCTCCTCCTGAAGCTCATTGGTGTGTGGCAGTGACACTTGGCAGCCGTGCCCAGCCCCCGGGTTCAGGGCATGAATGGGAGCGCAGGGAGCTGCGCAGGCACCTGGGGAGGGAGCGCCGCACACAAACACTGCCTCTTTCTTCCCGGGCCGGCCGTGTGCAAGCGCGCTTCCCACATCTCCTCCCTCGCTGCTGACAGCCCCGTTTGCAAAAGAGGTTGAGCAAGATTTGCGATGGGGTGGGGGAACAGCAGCCACATGTCACTCTGGGCCTCGGATTACAGACAACAAATGTCCTGGGATCTCTTTCTGGCCTTGGCCAGTGAGCTGTGCCTCAGTTGGCCTGAGCAGGACTATTAGACCCGTGGGAGGTGAGATGAGGAGGGTCAGGGTGGGAGGGAAACACCCTAGGTGGCTCAGTTCCTCCAGCCTCAACTACTACATTCTTCTCTCTTTTTATATCATCAATCAATCATACCACCTCCTCCTCCAGGAAGTTTTTCTAGATTAAACCAGTGTGGCTACCCCCACCCAATACCTGACTTGCCCTTCCCCCTCAGTGCCCTTAGGTGATTTTCCTAATGACAAAGTTCTGTCATGATGATTGCTGCCTCCTTTATTTTCTCATATTACTAGAGGACTGATGCATGAAATTCACACGGGGTAGGGTCCCTAGGCCTGGCCTTTCCACTTCTCTGCCTCCTCCTTCCCTCACTCCCCCCACCCCGCCACCACCACTGATCATCTGCCATGTTCCGTGCTGCCCCCTGGTGGTCAGCATACGTCATAGTGAGGGGTCAAACTCCCGCTCCCCTGGTGGAATTCTGGAGTGGACAATTTGCATATTAGCCTTTTATATATATAGACTAGAGGCCCGATGCACGAAATTCGTGCAAGGGGCTCGGCCCTCACAGCCCTAGCTGCCTCGGCCCTCACAGCCCCGGCTTTGTTTGGAAGGTTGTCTGGACAGTCGCTCTGCTGTTCGGTCTAATAGCATATTAGCTCTTTATTATATAGGATAATGTAAGCCCCGAGAGGGCAGAAGTCATGTTTGCTCTATAACAAATAGGCCAAGCACTTGTGTGCCTAGGAAGAATCTTAGAGGAGAGAGGAGGCAGTGAGCTGGAGTAGCCAAGAATGAGAGCAGTCCGGAGCCAGCACTTGGAATGGTGCCCCCCCCCCCCCCGGAAAAGCCATGCAGCTACGTGAGTCCAAGGGACAAGCAGGTGTCAGGGGCTCGCTCAGGTCTGTCCCAGCCCTGCTACCTCTGCTGCTGCTGAGTAATATCACCTAGCCTCTCCCAGCCCAGCCTCTCATCTGAAAAATGCCTCTCTCATCCAGCCGGTGTGGGTTACATGGGCTGATGCATGTGGGCAATGTTTGCAGACAGCGGACACTAAGTAAGTGTGCAGATCCATTGCTCACATCATGTGATCTTCTCACTCTACTACCTGCCCTAGAACTGGCTTTAGAGACACCTCCCGTGCCCACCTTGCCAACAGCCTGAATTCCCAGATGCTAACTTACCCCCCTCCTTTCTCAAGGCAGCTTGGTGACAGAACGCTGTAATGTCGGAGCCAGGACGAACCCAAGGTCTGCCAGCTTCTCGTTTCATGAGTCGGAAAACTGAGGTTGGAAGGACTCATGCAACTGACGAGGGCTTGGGCGGCTGCTCAGCAAAGCTATCTCAGACCATGTGTCCGACTCCACCCTGCTTGAGAGGGGTTCCCTAATCAGAGCGTGTGTGTGTGTGTGTGTGTACTTGTGCCAGGCTCTATGCTAACTAAGCACTGTGCATGGATCACTCATTTAATCCCCATGAAGCTCTGTCAGTCAGTACAATCTTTATCCTCACTGGGTAGACGCGATAACTGAGGCACTAAAGGTCCCCAACAGAAAGTGTCAAAGCTCGGTTCTTTGGTGGTCTCACTCAGGGGAACAGTGACCATGTGAGAGGATTCTGTTTCTTTGGGGGAGTCTTGTTTCTCCCAGGGTATCGGAGGTCTAGGTGCAGGGGAAATGATCATATCCTCAGGGATGCCGGACCAATGGGCGTGTCATGGCTCACAGAGCACACGCCTCTCCTCATGCTCGGGACACAGAGGAGGACCGTGCGGGGCGGCCAGCAGGAGCGCTTGAACATAGGCATGAGATTGGGATCGCGAAGGTGTATCCATGGAACAAACAGTCAAGTTGGCCAAACGACAGGCCACCACACATGACTTTCTCTGCGGCTCTGAGGAAGACTGCGATGAGGAATCAAGAAGCTGCGGGCTAACGCGTGTTTGTACCCCTGGGAGGTCCCACCCCCACAGCATGGCAGGACAGTCACGGGACCACCTGGGGCATATTACCGTGGGCAAGGGCTGGGGAACCTTTGTTCTGCCAGGGGTCCTTTGATGTTTAGAATGTCATTCTCGGGCCATACAAAATGACCACCTTAAAAATTCGCCTGCCATGTATGGTCAAACATTTAATTAACTCACCCCTCATGCCTTGGCAGGGCCAGACCAAGGGATTTCAAGAAGACAATTGTCTTCACAGAGGATTAGCTCTTAAAACCTCAATGAGGGTTCACCCTCTCTTTCTAGACTAGAGCATTCTTTCTTAGTCATCAATAATTGGAGTGGGTAATGATTGTTGGATGAGTTCGTGTTCAGCAATTACTTGATGAAAGCTAAATTTAGCTTTAGACCTGAGGTGAGGTTTTGAAGTGTGACCCGATGAAGCCGGGCTCCACGAGCACAAAACAGGTGCAGCCTTGACGTCCAAGCAGGGTCCGGTGCCCAGCCCCAGCCCATTAATCCCAATCCACTCGCACAAAGGGCAACGTTAGTGCAATTAGTGGACAGGATTAGGAGGGGTGATCATCCCAGAGAAGTAGAGTAATTTGTCTACAAGGAAAACAGCTCCCAGGGGCCCCGAAGGCCCAGCCGGTGGCCTGCGTGTGCCCTGCTGGCATCTCTGCCCATTCCCAGCACCCGCAGGAAGCCAGGTCTGACCTTGGGCAGATTGCGCAACCCCTGGCGATGAAATTCCTCATCTGTTACCTGAGACCGCGAGCCTTTCGTGATGGACAGGTGGTCTGGCGCAGAGGGAGCAGCCATGGGTTGGAAGCAGGCAACAGGGAATTTAAAACCAGCCTTGCCACCATCGGTGCGATGTGACCTTGACGGAGGAAAGCTCTTCGTTTGAAGCTGTTTCTCTCTCTCTCTCTCTCTCTCTCTCTCTCTCTCCTAAAGAAGAATGGAGTTGGTGATGGGCTAGAATGTCACAGGATGGCCGTGGTACCTCCCTGGCCTGCAAACATTCTCTTGAACCTGGTCTAAACCCCAGTTCCTTGGCCTGTAAGAGTTCAGAGGCAGGCCTTCACATGGTTTCTGTGAATTCGCCTGCCACCAGGTAGGCACCTCACTGGTGTGTCTTACCTCTGTTCTGCCCCACAACCACCCAGATGTCAGCCCAGCCCCCATTGCCAACTAGAAACTGATGTATATACAAGCACGTTGTGAATGCAGAGAAACAGAATATGGGCGAGGTGGCCATGGAGCCAGTTCCTGCACCTCTCAGCCTTTCACCACCCCTCCCCCGTACCCCCTTATGAGCCGCAGTTTGCCGACCACTGTGCTAGGGGACAGAAAATTGACCTAATAAAGGAATACGCCGTATTGTATCTTAGGGGATGATTTAAGCTTTGAAAAAAATTGAGGAGGGTAGGTGGGACCACAGTGCCTAGCACCTTCGAAACACCGGGCAAACACCAGCCCGTCAGTAGACAGGCGTATAACTCACATTTTACAGGTACCCCCTCCTGAGGCCCAGAGAGGGATCTGACCCGCCCCAGGCCACACAGCTAGCGAAGGCCGAGCCAGGACTCAGAGCCCTTCTCCTTCTGACTCCCATTCCAGTGCTCACTCCCTGTGCAGAGGGGAGACCAGACCAACTGCTGAAGGAGAGGTCACGCTTAGAGGGGACTCGGCCGCAGCAGAGAAGCTGGTGTCCCCTCTAAGGGCTCTGACACCTCCCTCTCGCTGCTTAGGACAAGGTACAAACATTCCCAGGCACATTCCACCCAAGCCCAGGGGCCCCTAAATATGAGCTTCTATCCCAAAGCACAGATCAAACTATTTCCCCAACTAGCTAGCCTTCTCCTCCTGCCCGCCCAGCGAGCTGCCTGAACTTGCTGAACAGGACACTCCGGGCAGCTGACAGCAATGGAGGCCAGGGCTGGAGGGCCCTGAGGAGGCCTGTCCCAAAAGGAGGCTCCTGCGGAGAGTTCCCACGCTGGGGAGGCTGTCAGGGCGCCAGGGGGAGACGCACCGGCTGGTTTTATGGACTCCTCCTGCGGTTAGGAGACAATGAACAGGAGGGCAGAGGCATGGCCGCCTGCAGCTTGTGGCTGAGCCGCAGCCCACGCAGACACGGCCTTCTCCCAGCTGGGACGCGGCCCTGAGTGTCCCAGGGTTGTGCGCAGGGCTCCCCTGGCCAGTCCTGCCCAGGGACTGTGTGCAAACAGGCAGGGAACAGGCATCACGCACACACAGTTCAGAAGGGACCCATCTGGGTTGGGACTCTGACAGGCTGCGAAGTGGGAGGGAGGGGTTCGTTTCCAGTTCAGGCCTCAGCTCTGTGGGCACTGGCTTATTCTGAGACCCCACAGCCCTGCTTCTCCACAGC
>NW_006299479.1:530205-534323 GCF_000327345.1 Myotis davidii | reverse complement strand
GGCAAACACTGAGTTACCCTCGGTACCAGGTACCATTGAGACCAACCAGTGACCTGCCTGCCACCTGGCTCCTGCTTGTACTGTGGTGGATGGCTTTCTCTGTTTCTCTCCATGCCCTAACAACTCGCTACCCTCTAGAACAGCGCTTCTCAACCTGTGGGTCGCGATCCCTTTGGGGGTCGAACGACCCTTTCACAGGGGTCGCCTAAGACCATCAGAAAATACATATATAGTTACATATTGTTTTTGTGATTAATCACTATGCTTTAATTATGTTCAATTTGTAACAATGAAATTGGGGGTCACCACAACATGAGGAACTGTATTAAAGGGTCGCGGCATTAGGAAGGTTGAGAACCACTGCTCTAGAAAGTCCTGATTGCCCAACTGGTATGGCTCAGCAATTGAGCCTTGACCTAGGCACCAAGAGGTCATTGGTTCGATTCCCAGTCAGGGCATATGTAGGGGTGTCAGTCCCCTTGGAGGGACAATGCCGCGATTCCCTGGGGGATGGGGAGCTGTCTCCCTGGTGAAACAAACAGGCTCGATGTCCGATGTCCGACCTCCCCTTTGCTTCCTCTCCTCCATTAATATCTAGCGAACTCTGGTAACAGTCGCGTTTTGAAAACCTCCAACCAGTCCTGTGTGGCCCCCTCTCCTCAGAGCCTTCACAGAGGCCAGGGACTGGCTCTTGCATTGAATGACCAACTCTCCTCAGACTGTAGCCACAGCAGATGTTTGGATGGTGACCTTGGCATTGTTCCTGCACAAATTTAGGATTGTATGTGCTCATGGCTGATGCCCCATTATATCTTCAGGGCCCCTGACTGCCCCAAGCTCCCCACCAGCTCTCTGGTTACCTCATCCCCCCACCCCCCAGAAGGCTCATTGCTTACTTCCAGCCTAGATGATGTCTTGGTGCCCTAAGTTACCAAGACGCCACTGAGCGCTCAGTGTGCTTTGTTGCTATTGCCTCCTTATCGTCTGTCTCCCTCACTAAATGATAAACCCTTTGAGGGCAGGGACCTGGTCCACCTTGTTCATGGTTGGGTTCTACTGCCTAGAATGGTGTTGGACACATACATGCACTCAGTAAATAGTTGTTAAATGAATCCCCGACTTCCATTTAATAATGCATTCATCATCCTAGCCAGTTTGGCTCAGTGGATAGAGTGTCAGCCTGTGGACTAAAGGGTCCCACTTTGCGGGCTCAATCTCCAGTAACGGGTGTGCAGGAGGCAGCCGATCAATGATTCTCTCTCATCATAGGTGTTTCTCTCTCTCCCTCTCCCTTCCACTCTGAAATCAATAAAAATGTATTCCAAAAACAGAAGAAAAACTTAAAAAAATAATTCATTCATCAAAAATTTTGACATGCTCAGCACAGAACAAGGCCGTGGAGATTCAGAGGTCGATCCATGGGCATCACTAACGCTGTAGCATGCCCTCCACCTCCTCCCATAATACATTGAGCCACGGGGCCAGGGCTCCCACCACCCCAACGGGGAAGCAACTAGGTGAGCAGTGAGAAGCAAGATGAAAACTGTGGATTCCAGCTATAAATTATACAAATGCTTGGCATTAAAAAGGTATTTGAACACATCACATATTAAGTCATTCGTGCGCTCTGCAATTACTTTATCTGTCATCAGCATATTCAAGCCATTTGAAGTGGTGACAGATGGGAAGGAGCCCATGCCAATTTTTCCTGCAGGTGTGCATCTGGGCTCGAGGGAGAGGACCTGTACGTGCAGGAAGGGAGGGGAGGGGAAGGTGACCGAGGTTATGAAACGGGAGCTGATGCGAGAGGCTTGGCAAAAACATAAAAATTACCGATTTGCATCCTGGCGAGCTGCAGGCCTCGCGATCCCTGGGAACTCAGAGGGACCATGCCCTGGGCAGCTCGAGGGAGGCGAAAGGACATGTTGCCCATTTTACAGAAGGGGAAGGTCAAGGCCCAGTAGAACTAAGGGGGTTAGTAAGGCAGAGCTAGTGACCCAGGAGCTCCGGCTCCACTCACCTTGTTGGAGCCTAACCCACTTGACTAATCAATTCTCTGGGTGCAGCAACCTGGAGAAAGGCAGGTACATGGCAAAAGAGGGGAGAAGGGGGTACAGATGGCATGTGGACTAGGGCTCCTCAGAGGCCCCCAGATGAGGGATTGAGGGAGCATCAGGTGTGGGATGGAGGGATGGGAGGAGCACCATATACCAAATGCCTGACCCAGGCCAAGGAATTTTCTAGAAGAGGTTCTGGTACAGGGTGTGAGATCCGGTCTGAAAGAGGTGGAAGTGCACCTCTAAACCTGGAGCGAAGGCAGAACTTCCCGGGTCTGAGAAGATACTCCCGCCAGGTGGCTGTCACCTGTGCCCATGTCCACATGCCCCTCCCCCCCCAAATTCCCAGAATCCGGGGTTCTGCTTCAGACACAGCTGCTCTGAGAAGGCCTCGAGGCCAGGAGGGCGCAGTTTACTCCGCCTCCTCTTGTCACTCCAAACGGGGTCCCCCCTCTGCTGCCCCACAGCCCACCCTCTTCCGGATCGCACTCTCCTAACTCTCTTAATTGACTTGGGTATCAGAGCTCCCCCCTCCCCTTTCCTTCTAATCCTATCCTCATAAATCTGGGCCAATCAAAATGCCCCCTTAAGCAGATGAGCCCCTACCTGAGCCCCACCCCAGCCACACACACACACACACACACACACACACACACACACACCCTCCCCTAGGTGTTGAGGCCAAATGTAGAAGAGAATTCCCTCTGCAGGGCCCCTTCCCTGCAGGGATAGCCTGTCGGGCAGGAGATGATGCTGGTTTCCTTCCCTCTGCCCAGGCAGAACGGCCAGGAACGACCCACAGCCTGGCAGGGAGGGTCAGGTTGATGTGCGCATGACTTCCAGCCGGTGGAAAGGAGCTCTGAGTGCCTTTTCCACGTGGGGCGCAGGGAGGAGACGCTTGAGATCTGGGGAAGCCTGGGCAGGGCCTTGCCTGGCAGACAGGTGAGGTACCTTCCCCATGCCAGGCTGCTCTCGCTCTGTGATGGGCAGTGGGCCACCTTGCTGAAAGCCAATTGCCAGGCAGCCTAAGTGCCAGAAACCGTTGACTTCCAGCAAACTGGCTTTCGGGGAACTGACCGAGAGCCACACAGTGGGGCCAGGCAGGCCAATGACTGCTCAGGGGAAGGGCAGACTGGGGTCTGAAGGGGTGACTGTGCGGGTGAAGGGAGCACAGTTCCCTTGCTTCTGTTTCGTATCATAACAATATCCGGTTTGTTTTAAAATGTTCATAACAGAGAAAGGGGAAAAAATATGTTTCTCAAAATAGGGCATGGGTTTTTCAAAATGGGGAAGCTTTGTTCTTGGATAATGTGCATCTTTTTTTTAATATATATTTTTCTTGATTTCAGAGAGGAAAGGAGAGAGAAATATCAATGATGAGAGAGAATCATTGATCGGCTGCCTCCTGCACGGATCTGGGGATCGAGCCCAAAACCTGGGCATGTGCCCTGACCAGGAATCAAACCCTGACCTCCTGATTCATAGGTCAATGCTCAACCACTGAGCCACGCCAGCGGTGCAATAATGTACATCTTTATTGGAATAAAGGATGGATTGAGATTCCTGCTTTATTCATTCTTGCGTTTATTCATTCCTACAAGAAATAGGGACTCGCTCCCCACTGAGACAAAGGACTTGCCGGACCTGGGATTATAAAGATGAGTAAGGGCCAGTCCCCAGCTTTGAGGAGGAACTAATCTGGCGGGGGAGCTGGCATGAGAGCAGAGAATTACCACCCAGGGGTTTCTGGGATGTGGGTGCTCTGGGAAAAGAATGGAGGGACCCCGGGCCTGGGAGGAGGCAGGAGGCCTTCCTGGAGGGAGCAACCTTTGAGCAAGGGTACGAGGAGCCAAGCAGAGGACGAGTTTAGGAGCTGAGAGTCCCGGGAGCAAACAAAGCATGTGGAGGCTGAAGCGGCATCATTATTCCAAAAATGCCCCCGAAGCCCCCAGGACTGAATCACATGGACCAGCAGCAGGGATGGGGAGGGCGGGGCCAGGTCAGGGCCAGGCCTGTGTACCAAGCTGAAGACTTACAGGTAAAGTCCCCTGTGAAGGACAG
>NW_006299479.1:528454-530113 GCF_000327345.1 Myotis davidii | reverse complement strand
AGTCAAGAGATTACTGCATAATCAGAGCAGGAGAGGCCGTGTCCTGGAATCTACTCCATATTGGAGATGAACGCTGCCTTACACGTCTTCATCATCTACCACAAGTGTGAATCCAACAACCTTAAACTTCATAAGATTCCAAGTAGAAGTTGAGACTAAAACTGAAATTCAAAATGCAGAAACTGCCCGGCCAGTGTGGCTCCATGGTTGAGTGCCGACCTATGAACCAGGAGGTCACGGTTCGATTCCCAGTCAGGGCCCATGCCCGGGTTGCAGGCTCGATCCCCAGTGTGGGGCATGCGGGAGGCAGCCATCGATGGTTCTCTCTCATCACTGATGTTTCTATCTCTCTCTCTACCTCTCCCTTCCTCTCTGAAATCAATAAACCTTTTATTTTAATGCAGAAACTCCAGGGGCAAACATATGCAGCTACTGCAAGACGGAAATACTCGGATGGATAAAGAACAATTTCAGGAAAGAACTTGAGGGTACGAAGGAGTCGGGCAGAACTATGTCTCCCCTTCCCGGAGGAACTGAGAGCCAGATTCCGACAGGGTGCCCAGGAGCCTCAGTGTCTGCATTTAAGGAGGCTCTGCCACTGAGGCATCTACCATGTGCCTGGAAGCCTCGCCCCTGTGGCCCCTGCCCAGGGCTGTCTCTGCTCACTCTCCACGCAGGTCATGCACAGAACCACCTTCCCAACCCAGTGGCTCCGGCAAGATCTCTGCCCCCCGAGGCCAGGCCCCCGGCCGGCACTGCCCCTCGCCACGCCTGATGTCAAGAGAGGATGATGCATGCTCCCGAATGGACTGGGCTGAAGTGGGGCCCAGCCCTTGCCGGTCAAGTGCCAACAGGGCAGCTCTGAACCTGCCAGGCGGAGTTAGTCATCACCCTTACAAAATAGAATACCCCACTGGTTCATAGAAGGAAGTGGGAGCCCCGCAGGGGCAGGGTCCGCTAGGAACTGGGGGAACATTATTAGCCAGCACAGCAGGAGGGTTAGGGAGTGCCCCTAACTCCTGCTTTCCTGGCAATAACTAAACCCCCAAATCTAAACCCCTAGTAACTAAAGGTCAGGAAGAAAAAGAGTGGGGACACATGAGATGACGCCCATCCTCAGCCCCTTTGCCCAGTCATGTCAGCCATCCAAGAGTTTTCTAAGCATCTCTGTCCCTCAGCAGGCTTCTGCCTACATAGTTGGTAGGAGAAGCAAAAGTTAGGGCCATGAACCCCATAGAAACCAAGCCATTGCTTCAGGATTCCTTCCCCACCTTTCCAAGTAGAACTTCCTGGCTCAGGGTTGAGGGGGACCCCAGCTCTCTGGCATGGATCCACATCCATGTGAGAGAGATACATCAATTGGTTGCCTCCCACACACACCCCAACCAGGCCTGGGGATTGAACACACAACCCGGGTACCCGCCCTTGACCAGAATTGAACCCACAGGTTGAAGTGCAGGCCAACGCTCTAACCATCGAACATCAGCCAGGGCTAGCAGTAAGTTTTGGGGAGAAAAAGAAATCCCCGTTAGTTCTTCAGCTAAAACCCAGTGCGACTACCTTTTAAATGTTTCAGTTCCCTCCACTTCTCTCCACAGTACTCCGCCCACATCAGCTCCCAGGTGCCCTGTGCCCAGCCTATGGTCTTGCTCTCTTTCC
>NW_006299479.1:521443-528329 GCF_000327345.1 Myotis davidii | reverse complement strand
TGCTGTGAACATTCCCATCACTCACCTCCCTCCCTCCTTCTCTCTCTCCTTCCCCACTGCTTTCAACCACCTCTTCACTTCCGCACTCCTGTTCAGCCTTCTATCTGCTGCCTTCAGGAAACCTTCTCTGGCCTCCAGACCAGGTTACATCCCCCTGTTACCTATTCTCATCTGTCTACACTTAGCCCGTCTTACCCAGCCGGCATGGCTCAGTGGTTGAGCATTGACCCAGAACCAATAGGTCACCATTCGATTCATGATCAGGACACATACCTGGGTTGCCCAGTGAGGGGGCGTGCAGGAGGCAGCTGGTCAATGATTCTCATGATCGATGTTTCTATCTCTCTTTATCTCTCTTCCTTCCTCTCTGAAATCAATAAAAAATATATTTTAATATAAATAAATAGATAAACTTAGCCCATCTGACCCTCATTAACACTTTCCAGTGACAGGTTTCCCATGACTGAGCCAGCCCTGGTCGGTCTCATTTGCTCACCACTGCTTTCCCAATGCCCAGCACATTCCTGGGTCAACAGATGTGTGCTAGGTGGAAACTAAACCCATTTTCAAAGCAGCTATGACTCTCCGTCTCTCTGTTGCCTCCCCAGAACCCCTGCCCAATGTCAGCCTTTAGTTCTGAGTTCATTTCATATCTGGGATCCTCCTTTTAGTCAATTGCACTAGACCAATTTACCTGTTCTATTTCCCTGAGAAATATCCGCTGTTGTCACTTTTTCTTACTCCCCCCACCCCCCCCACTAACTCAGTCTCCTACTCCTTCCCTAGACAGTAAATTCCATCTCACCAAGAAACTCAGAAGCCCCCAGAGCATTGCGAGATGTTGAGGAATTAGCTACTTAGCTTTTCGAGGCTGTACGGAGGGCTGGCGCGCCCCCTAGAGGTGACAATGAGTGCTTCTCTAAAAACCATCTGGATCCCTGTCAGCAATTTCCAAAATCACGCCCAGAATCCCTAGGTGTAAACCTGGAAGCACTGTTAGGAGTCCTCTAGCCCAGCTGCCTACAGGTAAAGCTTGACCCCTGAGCTCCCAGAGTTATTCAAGAGGGAATAGCATTGCAAAGCTTCGTTTCTAGCGGACCTCCGTCACCCACATAATAAAACACAGGCGACACTCTCTCTGGTCAAATTTAGTAATCGTATGAAATGGGAGATATTTGCTTGTAGACATTTTACGGTACCTACAAAACAAATGCTATTTTAAGATATTCTTTTTTTAAAATATTTTTTATTGATTTCAGAGAGGAAGGAAGAGGAGCCAGAGATAGAAACATCAATGATGAGAGAGAATCATTGATTGGCTGCCTCCTGCACGCCCCCCACTGGGGATTGAGCCCACAACCCAGGCCGGGCATGTGCCCAGGCCAGGAATCGAACGGAGATCTCTTGGTGCATAGGTCGATGCTTAACCACTGAGCTACTGTGGCTGGGCCTTGACATGGTTTTAGATGCCGCGTTGCAACTACCCTTTAAGAAACTAGCACTCGTCAATTTTTCAGCTAACAAATATCTGTCATTATCTATTAAATACTTCTTCTCTTTACAAGTACATATCTGTGTGAAGTCAGATTTTTTTCCATATATTTCAACTGAAACAACACAACACATTTTTGTCGGTGGTGGGGTTTCTTTGTTTTGTTTTTCAGAAACAAATGTGAGAAATCAACTGTCTTCTCTTCAGCCAAACTTAGAAAAGTTACAAACATCTAAAACACTGCCACTCTGCCCTGGCCGGTGTGGCTCAGTTGGTTGGAGCGTTGTCTGGTACACCAAAAGGTCATGGGTTTGATTCCTGGTCAGGGCACAGACCCAGGTTTCAGGTTTGGTCCCTGGTCAGGATGCATACGGCAGGCAGCCGATGTAAATTGATGTTTCTCTCTCTTAAATCAATTTAAAATAATAATAATAATAAAAAAAACACTGCCACTCTCCTCATTAAAGTTTCTTTGCTTTGGAAAATATAGTTATTTTTTAGTAAAAATGTTATGTATGTTGACATGTAATGGGTTTGTTGATTTTATTTTTAACACTTTTTGAAATGTCTCGGTTTTCATTTCTGTTGTATATGACAAAAGGTAAACCATAGCTGTAATGTAAATCAAACTATAGCACTTCCCTCCTTAAAACCTTTCCATGGATTCCCACTGCAATTAGAATAAAATCCAACCCATTTCCGCAGACCAGGCACACAGCACCCTCCACCCTACTTGGTGCTCCCCACCCAGCCCTGGCACAGCCCCTGGCTCTGTTTCAGAACACGTCCAAGTTGCCCTCACTTGGGTCCTTTGCACTTACTTTCCCCCTAGTCCCTGTGTGGCAGCCTGGTCATCATACCAACGGGCACCCTGCTGCCTTAAGACCCTCCACCACCACCTCCTCCCACCCCCGAGCAGCATGTACATGGGACACACCCACCACCTGAAGTCATCCCACTTGTCTGTGTTTTCATGACCCATCTTCTTGCACCAGCATAAAAGCCTCATGAGGGCTGTGGCCTCACCTGCCTCTGTCACCCTCTCTCCCCAGTATGTAGGACAATCTCAAGCTGGTCATAGACCCTCCGTCCGTGCTTTCGAGTCATTGCATGTGTCCTGTGCCAACAGAGACCGTGGACAGGGAGGAAGGGGGAAGCCTTGGGTGAGAGGGCTCTGGGCAGACACATCAGACCAGAGTCAAAAGCTAGTTGACAACAGGGGTGGAGGCGCCTCATAAATACTCTGCCTTCTGTAAACACCTTAAAAAGGGGACTTGAGAGAACCCTTCCTGTGACACACGGGCACAGCATCTCCCTTTGTCACGTACGAGCACACACACCCTCAATTCCTCATCTGCGCGCATTCACTCCAGCTTGTTGACTAAGCTACATAAACATACGTTCAGACACACAGGCGTGCACCCACATTCGCCACATTTCTCTCTTTAAAAGTCCTCCCTCTTCCTTTCCTGAAATGCTGTCATTCCCGTTCTCTCGGTTCCTACCTGATTTCTGAGACACACAACATGTTTTAACTCCTTGGCTGCTGCAGGCGCGGAGGCCATGAGAGAGGAGCTCTGAGAGTCTCAGGCAGCCTTTTCTCTCATCTTCGCTCAGCGTTCGGTGAATGCTGGATGTCCCCAAAGACGTCCTCCCTCCAAGAACAGTCACCATAAAGCATTGACGTGTCAACTCAGCCTGTCACTGAATCTCATTTCTTTATTGTATTTTTTATTTATTTCAGGGAGAGGGAGAGAGAAAGACAGAAACATCAGTGATGAGAGAGAATCATCCATCGATCAATCGGCTGCCTACTGCATGCCCCCTACTGGAGATTGAGCCCACAACCCAGGCATGTGCCCTGAACAGGAATTGAACCGCGACCTCCTGGTTCATGGGTCAATGTTCAACCATTGAGCCATATCAACCAGGCTGTCACAGAAAATCTTACAAAATGAACAAAAGATACAAAATTAAAGTAGAAATCGTTAGAAACACATGACTGACCCCACGGTTAGAAAGATTTTAACAAAGAAATTCTCCCCAACTTTCTTCTAGTATTTATATGTTTTTAAAAAAAAAAAAAAAACATTGAAGTCTTTGGTCCGTTTGGAGCTTTTTTCTTCTTCTTCAACTTTTTCTCACCCGGGGAAGGGGGTCCCTTGTGTCCTCTCTCCATCCAGCCACCCTCAGAGCCCCCCTTTCATCCTAACCTGAACTTGGCCCTGCACTCGCTTAGACATGACAACAGCTGCCAGCCATGTAGACTTCAGGGAAAGCCTGTGCCCCTCAGGCACCTCCCAGAGCGATCAGAATCCCCCCATGAACTTGAGCTGTCTGCGGGGAAACAGGTTTGGGGAACTGGAGGAGGCAACTGGAAGGAACTCAACAGCGGGAGGGACCCCCGACGTCGGTTGCCTCAGCCACTTAAAATTCTTGGGAGCCCTGGACGGAGTCGCTTGGAAAGAGAGAAAAACGGACTTAAAAAGCCATTCCGGGGCTTGAACATGTGTTCTGCGCTGGTAGAATTCAGGACAAGGATTTGGAGGACCCGGTGGGAGTATCTTTCACTGCGCTCCCCTAATCCTCTCCAAATCGCCTAGGCTCTACAGCTGTTGGTGAGCCCGATAAACTATGTGTTCAATTATTCTTGGCCTGGATGGGGCGGCTCGCCTCAAAGGCTTCGGGATGTAGAATTCGGGCGACTTCAATCAGCGGGGCCCTCCCAGGGCTGCCTCCAGGAGACAGGGCCTGTTTGGAGGGCCAGTGCTTCCCTGTCAGACTCTCTCTCCCTTCCTCTTCCTTTTCATCTCCGCCCAGACGGGGCAGAGGCGGCTGACACCTCCCCACGGACCCGGTGGTGGCGGGGAGCGGAGTTAGCTGTGGGACCCGTGCCAAAGCAGAGAGCCCAGGCGATAAAATAATTACAAATGAAAGGGAGATTAGCGGGCGCTGTCGGGACAAATGCTTCCAAAATGGTTCCTGAGATCTCCGGCGGCACATTCTCAAAGGAGACAGCGCAGCAGCTGCTGTCGCCATGGCAATGGGGGCAACAGATGCCCGGCTGGGTGCGCTGGCTGCAAATGGCAGACCCAGCCAAACGCCAGCCACGGGCACGGAGATGACAGACCGGGTCACCTTGGCATCATGGAAATGCGCTGGTAATTAACACAACTTGGTGTTCTCCTGTGTCTGCTCTCCCTCCGCCTCCCCTGGCTACAGCGGAGTCCCGCTAATAAATGGTTGACAGCTGTTGAGAGACGGGTCGGGGCTGGAGTGGCTCTGAGAAAGGCTGTCTTTGGGGATCCCCCAAGGGCTGCTGGTAGCTCTCTCTCCCACTAAGTGCTCGTCTGCACCCCCTTGGGCAGGTTCACCTTTGGCGACTTCACTTCCTTGGCCTCCTTTGGCAAATGCCCACTTGCTAGTTTCTGTATGTTTTTCACCACGTGTGGGCCGTGACCCACCCCCACCAGAATCACCTGGTTTGCTTGTTACAGGGGCAGGGCCGAGGGCGTCATTCCAGGCCTCCTGACTCAGAAGCACCGGGCATGAGCCCCCATCACGTGCAACTTCAACGAGTTTCTCATGTGCTTCCCACGTGGCCTTGAGTTTGGGGTCCACCCCAGGGCTCTGCCACGGGGCCCAGCTCTGCCCGCTCCCGCCAGCCGGACCTTAACCACCCAAGTCGCCAACATCAACCCAGCTTCGCTTGAGCCTCCCCAAAGGCTAGAGAGAGAGCCAGGGGAAGCTGAAAAGGCCGGGCCTGTGCGTCCATGGCTCCGAGGTGAGCAATAGTTGGGTGTCTCCGAGGTGACAATCCTTTCTCCCGTCTGGGCACACAGTGGCGGGCGTTTTTCTTTCTATGTCGTGCCTAACGCTTTGCAGACTTCTGGAGGGGAACAAGGGCAGCTCAGAGGAGGGACTTTCCCCACCTGGAAGTCAGTCATCTGTAGCCATGGTGTGGGGAGACCCAGGGGAGAGGCTGACCCCTATGGGGAGACCCAGGGGAGAGGCTGACCCCTGTGGGGAGACCCAGGGGAGAGGCTGACCCCTATGGGGAGACCCAGGGGAGAGGCTGACCCCTGTGGGGAGACCCAGGGGAGAGGCTGACCCCTATGGGGAGACCCAGGGGAGAGGCTGACCCCTGTGGGGAGACCCAGGGGAGAGGCTGACCCCGGAGCTGGACCATTCTCTCTTGGCCTTCAGTGCAGCGGGTGAGCCCTGGACCCTCTGCGTTTCCCCATAGTTAGGAAGATGGCTTGATGCAGCCTCCCCACTCCATCGCCTGCATCCCAGGCTGGCATGGGGCTCACACAGGCACCACAGGCTGCACTCAATGCCTAGGAAGTGACTTCCATTTGCTTCTTGTCCTTCTTACACACACACACACACACACACACACGGAAATGGGGCAAAGGTCCAGGTAAGACACCGTTTTCTTAGGTTCCTCTCCATCCAAACTTTCCTTCCGTCCTCTGACACTCAGACGGGCCCAGTCCCTACCAGATTCACATCCCTTCACTTTCAACATTGAATTTTTTCTGTTCCCTCCAGCCCCTACTCGAGAGAGAAGAACTTCCTAGAAGCCACACACCTAGAGAGGAAACAAAAGGCCTTTGGGACTCCACGAAATTGCAGAATAACTTGGGAGGGAAGGCGCTACGGAGCCTGTCGCCTGCTTTTGTCTGCCCAGGGCGGCCGGAGCAGCTGGCTTTGGACGGGCACCCTGGGCTTGAGCATTCGCCTCTGGCCGAGGTCTTGCCGCCTCCCTGGCCTCGCGTGTCTACCTCTCTCCGATCAAACCCCCAGAGTGCTCACTTGGCAAGAGCAGGGCAAAGGAGGTGCGCTTCGCTTGCTCTTGATAGGAAACACTGGCCCAAGAAATTCGTATTTGTTAAGTGACAGCCTGTCAGGAGAATCCAGCTTTGTGTTTCAATGACAGGCTTCTGCTGACGGACATGCCAGGGTGGGGCCAGAACACCTAACGATCATTCTGTGTGACTCGTTCAGAATACCCTCTCATGCCTCACGTTTTTTCTTTTTTCTTTTTAATATATTTTTACTTATTTCAGAGAGGAAGGGAGAGGGAAAGGGAGTGAGAAACATCAATGAAGAAAGAGAATCATTGATCGGCTGCCTCCTCCACACCCTCCACTGGGAATCGAGCCTGCAACCCGGGCATGTGCCCAGACCAGGAATCGAACCCTGACCTCCTGGTTCCTAGGTCGACGCTCAACCACTGAGCCGTGCTGGGCCATGCCTCATGTTTTGAGAACATGCTGTGTTCTCTCCTTTCAGAGTGATAAGTAGCCAGGAGAGACTACACAACTGCCCAAGACATCTGTGAAACTGTATTGGACTGGAGGGTGCGGGATCAAAGATATAAGTTGGAAG
>NW_006299479.1:510558-521376 GCF_000327345.1 Myotis davidii | reverse complement strand
GGGGGCGTTGTGGGGAGAGAGAAGGGTTTCACAGTGCATACTTTTCCAGGAGAGCTGAACATAAACCTATTTCATGGATTACAGTTGGCCCAGAAAGCTGTTCCCATAAGAGCTCTGGCTGACTGGCGACACAGGGAGATGAGTCCCACGCTGAAGGGAAAGAACACACTGAGAAGGACTCGCTGGTCTGGCGCCAACTCTGGGGAAGAGAAGTCAGAGGGAGCCTTTTCGCAGTAATGCTTCTCCAGGAGCAACGCAGCACCCCCTGGTGGCTGACGGCTGTGAATGTCATTGCAATTTCCTGGAAACGGTGCCACCTGCTGCACGCTCTGGGGCCTGCTGATTTGGCAACCAAACTTCCACAGGTACTTTCAATTTACCTTCTTAAAGGAGGCAGCGTTGGGCTTTTGGAAGTGAACTTGTGAAATGAAAAAAGAAAGCGAACGTACAAAATGGTTTGGCTGCAGCCATTAAGCCAGTGGTTCTCAACCTGTGGGTCGCAACCCCCCTTTGGCGGTCGAACGACCCTTTCACAGGGATGGCCTAAGACCATCCTGCATATCAGATATTTACATGACGATTCATAACAGTAGCAACATTACAATTATGAAGTAGCAACGAAAATAATTTTACGGTTC
Organism: Myotis davidii; assembly: GCF_000327345.1. NCBI lineage: Eukaryota > Metazoa > Chordata > Mammalia > Chiroptera > Vespertilionidae > Myotis > Myotis davidii. Next base: position 520,738 of record NW_006299479.1, on the reverse strand, counting down.
GGTCACAACCTGAGGAACTGTATTTAAAGGGCCAGAAGGTTGAGAACCACGGCATTAAGCCAACCATGCTCTCTTCCCCGTGGGGGCCTGGTGTGCAATGGCTGCAAACAGTTGTATTCTGATGTATTTTTAAGTATTTACTTATTTTTGCAGGTGGATGTCCGGTTATTCTAACATTGTTTCTTGAAAAGATGGTCTTTTCAACACTTGTGTTTGTGGATTTATTGATGTTAGCCATTCTGACAGGTGGGAGGTGATATCGTATTGTGGTTTTGTGTGGAGGTTCCTCAAAAATGTAAAAATAGAACTACCAGGTGACCTGATAATTCTGCTTCTGGGTATTTATCTGAAGAAATCCAAAGTGCTAATTTAAAAATATATATGCATTCCTATGTCCATTGCAGTGTTACTTATAGTGGCCAAAACATGGAAGCAACTTAAGTGTCCATATATAGGTGAATGGATAAAAAAGACGTACATAGCCCAGCTGGTGTGGCTCACTGGGTTAGAGCAATTCTCAGGCACCATCTGTGTGTCCTACAATCCAACTCAGTTCTGACACTATCTACCCACTGGTTAAGGGTGCAGTCCTACAAAACTGCCCCCCTTCCCCACGTCAGACACCAACTGCAACTCATTTGTCCCCTGAGCTCTGACCAATTGACTGTAGATCAGGGGTTCCCACAACCCACCTCTTGTGTTCAATTAATTTGCTATAGTGGCTCATAGACTCAAAGAAACAGGTTACTTACTAGACTACCAATCTTCTATATATATAAAAGGCTAATATGCGAAGTGTCCCCTTGAGAGTTTCAACCAGGAGAAGGGAGTTCGATCACTCGCTATGATGTGCGCTGACCACCAGGGGGCGGTGCGGAGCATGGCGGGTGACCAGTGGCAGCTGCGGAGGCGCTGAGGGAGTGAGGGAAGGTGAGGAGGCAGGGAACCTGATTGGCCCTGATTGCCAGGCAGCCCTAAGGACCCTACCTGTGCACGAATTTTGTGCACTGGGCCTCTAGTTTATTATAAAAGGAACAGCCAGATGGGAATAGTCTCGCTTCTGTGCTCACTCCAGCACCTTCACCTGTTCACCAGCCTGGAAGCTCTCCTACTTGAGTTTTAATGGAGGCTTCAATACAGAGACACATTTTTTTGTTGTTGTTTGTTTGTTTCTAATATATTTTTATTTCAGAGAGGAAGGGTGAGGGAGAGAGAGATAGAAACATCAATGATGAGAGAGAATCATGGATGGGCCGCCTCCTATTCTCACCCCACCCTGAGAATCCAGCCTGCAACCCGGGCAAGTGCCCTGACTGGGAATCGAACCATGACCTCCTGGTTCATGGGTCAATGCTCAACCACTGAGCCACACCAGCTGGGCAGAGCCCTGTTTGATTAAACCACTGGCCATTGATGATGAACTCAATCTCCAGCCCTTCTCCCTTCTCTGAAGTGGGGATGGGAGATGTGACTGAAAGTGCCAACCTTCTATAACCACATGGTTGGTCCCTCTCAGGCGCTTTCCAAAAATCATCTTATTAATATAACGAAAGACACCCTTTTTGCTTCCATCAGAAAATGCCCATGGTTTTAGGAGCTCTGTGCCACAACTGGATGCAAAAACCAAACACATATTTTTTATTCTAAATCCCAACATCACAAGACCCCAGACATTTGGTGCAGACTCTGAGGGGGCTCCAGTGATCCCCTGAGATCCGGGGGGACAAGAACCAGTGACACTGGAGTTGTTAACTCGGGATATATTGCTTCCACAGATCTGTGAAGACATGAGAAAAGTTTAAGTAGAAAGGGGAACTGTGGGGAAGCACGGAACTTGGTTGGAAAGTCTGTAAGGAGAATTCTCCAAAAGGTCGGGGGCCTCTGAGGGGACCTTGCCGAAGGCGGCATCTGCTACCTTGACTTTTCCAAGCAAGTCCGAGCCCCTGGGTCTTTTGCTAGAATCTCTATGTTTAGTGTTTAAAGATCTGACCTTGTAGAAGCACATACTTTCTCAAGGATGCTTACCCTGCTGGTTGTATCTAATAGTTAATTTTAGTCCAAGCTGTTGTGCCAGTAAAAGACAAAGGAGGCAAGCAAACAAGGCTATTTGGGGGCGATAGGCAAGTAGTCCTTTAGCCTCTCTTTCCCAGAAACATGTCTCAGAGTAATCATTCATCCGTCATTCAGGGTCTGCCCGTCAGCCCCAGCAGGGAATTTAAACTTAGTCGCCTCAGAAGCCATCGGCCCCTCTGCTCCACCCCGACGCCTTCAAGATCCATCTTTGCCATTTCACAGAGCTGGAAGCTGGGAGGTTGTCCGACCACCTATCACGTTGCAAAAGGTGGTGGTAGGGTCTCATCTGACTCAACATGAGGCTCCCACAGACGTGTCTGTCATCCCAGAGAAGGTCCCTAGCAGCTGTCTCCAAGTTCCAAGTGGTAGGAACTACTCTGTAGATAATAAATCAAAACACCACTGGTGCCCCCTCAACACCCGCCATCACTCCCCTCCCCTTCCTCTGTCAACCACTTTGCTCCTCTCCTCTCCCTCCAGCTCCAATGAGCTTCCGCAGCCTCCCTCCAACCTACACACAATGCTCCCCATCCTTTCTCCTCCTTCCAATTCCCCACACCAAGACTGCGCACCTGCCAGACACGGTGCTACCTCTGTCTGGGCCGCAGGAACCTCCTGTCTACCCCCCACTTCCTGAGGTCCCGGCCTCCCGACAGCTGGGTCCTTCCTGGCTCCCCTCCCATCACCAAGCCAAGCCAATGTTCCAAAATAGTCTCCCGAACAATGAGGACAACTGCACAGTTAGTTATTCTGTAAGGTCTGTGCGGCCAAGACTCAGAACAACACAGGAAAGACAATGGGGAGGGGAGGAGCGCTGTGGGGGCCGATCAATTCAAAACCTGCATTTTTCCTAAAGGATGACCAGAGAATGGGTGGGCGTAAGGCTAAAACCACAGCCAGGGCCCTACAGCTTCCCATCCCTAAGACTGTGAAGACAGAGAAATGGCTTCCCTTAAAATTGCCTTCATTATTCTCACAGAGTGACCAGGATGCAGGGCCTGGGTCACCAAAGGGGACAGCCTATTGGAAGGGCTAGCGCTCTTCAAACTGCAGTTTCTAAAAGGCCCAGATTGGAGTCCAGTTATACCTGGTGATAAAGACTAACTGGAGCTTTAAACAAACAGGATCGGTTGGGAAGGTCTATGGGAGGAGCTAGGGCTTATGGGAGTTCTCACACTTGGCATAATCGTGAGAACCCTACACGCGAGAACCCGACAGAAAGGATTCCGTGTTTATAAGAAAGCTCTCTGGTTCCCACTCCCCTTCCCCTTCACTTCCGTTTTCCCGCCTGTGAATACCCTCCACCTTAGCACGCAGGCCAGGTGCGTGTGGCTGGTCATGTCCACACAGATGGCAACCCTTCCCTTTTCCCCAAATCCTTTTTGCTGACAAAACACTGAGTCGATATTATTTTCCAGTCAACAATAGCAATATTTTTCTTCTTTATTTTTGTAAATGTTATAAAACATACAGCCGGAAACATAAAGTCATTACGTTTACCCTTTGATGAATTGTCCCCAAATGAAAGCATCTGTGAAACCGTCACCAGATCAAGAAACAGAGCATGGCAAAATCCCAGGAGCCTCCCCCCACCCCACCCCCACACCCAGTCACTACTCCACACCCAGCCCCAGGGCAACCACTCTCCCGACTTCTAACATTGTAGACTAGGTGTCCTGTTATTTGAACTCTAAGTAGTAAACTCACAGAAACTACACTCTGTGTAATTTCATGACTGGCTTTTTTCCCCCCCTCAACATAAGTGTGTGAGATTTGTCCTTCTAGAAGTTGTAGTTCATTCGTTCTCATTATTGTATAGTATTTCGTTGAATGAATAAGTATACCACTGTTTATCCCTCCAGATGATTGTAAGGCATTCGGGGAGTTTTCATTCTGGTGGCATTGGTGAGAGGGGTGTTGTGAACCTTCTAGAACAGTGATGGCGAACCTATGACACGCGTGTCAGAGGTGACACGCGAACTCGTTTTTTTGGTTGATTTTTCTTTGTTAAATGGCATTTAAATATATAAAATAAATATCAAAAATGTAAGTCTTTGTTTTACTATGGTGGCAAAGATCAAAAAATGTCTATATGTGACACGGCACCAGAGTTAAGTTAGGGTTTCTCAAAATGCGGACACGCCGAGCTCAAAAGGTTCGCCATCACTGCTCTAGAACATGATTTTTGATAAACATATGCATACAGTTGTGTTGCTGTGTACCTTGGAGTGGGATTGCAGTTCTCAGCCATATATTTCAAAGAAAAGAAAACCAATTCAAGTGTGATGAAGACTTGATTGTTGCAAGAAATGGGTTCTGTGATTGTAGAGGACCACGCTGGCCCTGAGCCGTGGACGGAGTGTGCTTGTTGGAAGGACAACTATAATACTGGGAGACACGGACAAATCTAAAGGAGATTGCTCAAAAAAGCATCATATTTCTTTAAAATGATGGGCCAGAACTCGGAGAAAAGGTCACAGAGTCGTTCAGAGGAATAAGGCTGGTGGGTGGGGTCGGTGACTGTCTTCAGAGAATCTGTGTGAGGTCATACAGTTGCTCTTCCTTCTTTATGCTCAGCTTTCAGGCAGTGAAAGGGGGGAGATTGTGGGCTCTACAAGGAATCTGAACTGGGAGATTTTTTTAATAATTATGGATGGAGGTTAGGAGGCAGGTGATATTCTGTTATCTCAAGAAAAGAAGACTTCGAGTTACCGTTCTCTGCCTGAACCTTCCTACTGTGTGTGAGTGGGATAACTTCATTCATGCTAGCCCTGTGGTGGGCAAACTGCTTTATGAGCAATTTTATGGGATTCCCATTCTTTTTGCAAGTGACAGAATTAATCTTCCCCTTATATAAAAATAGAAAAGCGAAGCACCAGGGAACCTACATTTTTCTCATTTCAGTTTTGGTCGACATCCCGGAAATTCTGATTGAATAACTGAAGTGACCCAACCTGTGAACCAGACAGAAACCCTCAACCTTCCACCCAGCAAAGCAGCTGGCTGGGCCTACAGCGCCACCTTGTGCCCACAGGGAGGCAGCCACTTCTTAAATGCACCATCAGTCAAGCTTTCTTCAGCTATTCCGTGGTGAGTATTATGCCTCACTAGTAGGGTAGGTGCCAGGCATACAGACATGAATAGACAGTTTTAGAGTTCAAGTTTTCATCACCGTCTGGCTTCGGGCAGTTTGTTTTATCTCACTGTGCCTCAGTTTCCTAATCCTGAAAATGGAGGTGAAAGTAAGAGAGGGATACAGTTTTTCATACGAAATGTTTGTCAACCTAGTCATCGCTCCACACATGGCAAATACAAAGCATGATCCCTTGAAGAACTGACCATTCTTGTAGGGGAGGCAGACATGTCAACGAGACACAGAGAACATATGATAAATAATGAAATAAAAACAGAAATCCTTTTGTGGGTATTTCATCCACACAACAAACATCAACGCTAGCATAGGTTGCTCTTACATGTGGCCTCTAGGAATGATGAAGTGAGACTTTCATCCCAGTCAAAAGACAAGCCCAGACTAAAATAATAATTAAGGACCCCCTGGTCCTTTTAGGCATAGGGAGTAAGTTATCTGGCATTATTAAGTTTCCAGGCGATATTTCTCCACCCTTAGTCATTACGTATTAACATATCACCTATAAACATTTCAGAATTTTATTCCATCTATAACAGATATGCACGTTCATTAACTTTAGAGGGTTAATATCAAAGACTATGGTTGACAAGATAATGGCATTAAGCCCAGCTGGTGTGGCTCAGTGAGTAAGCGTCGACCTATGAACCAGGAGGTCATAGTTAAATTCCCAATCAGGGCACATGCCCGGGTTGCGAGCTCAACCCCCCAGTGGAGAGCGTGCAATGATTCTCTCTCATCATTGTTGTTTCTCTCTCTCTCTCCCACTTCTTTCCTCTCTGAAATCAATAAAATATATATTTTTTAAAAGATAATGGCATTAAAAAATAGCACAGCCATGCCCTGGCCGGTGTGGCTCAGTGGTTAGAGTGTCAGCCCCATCACCAAAGGGTTGTGAGTTCAATTCCTGGACCCAGTTGGGGTGCATTTAGGAGGCAATCAATTCGTCTCCCAGGAATGATCCCTGCAGCCACTAGACACTACCTACAACCTTCTTTGCAAGCAGCTGCCTCCTCTGGTCAGTTTGTTCTCCCTTTGCTAATAAAGCTGCCTTTCTCTCTCTCCGTGGCCATCTCTGCTTCCAGCCTGAGCCACAGACCCCAGCTAAGCCACAGCAGGCGAGTGGGAGCCTCAGACCAGTGCGGGGACTGGAGGCTGCCGCTTGGAGGGTGGCCACTTGTCTCTCTTTCCTCGCTGCATCCACAAGAGGGAGCTAGGTGCCAGCTTCTCCAGCCACAGGCAGCCGCCAGGACACCTCTTCTGCTCTCTTAGGTGTGGCACCTAAAAAGGTAAAATTTATAATATCTTGCATCCAATCAAAAATTACCAGGCATGCAAAAGAGAGAGAGAGAGAGAACCCCAGAAAAATACCAGCCATGATGAGGAGAAAACACAAACATGCAAGCAACCCAGAAAGGACACGGATTGTAGAATTAGGGGACAAGTGAGGCGGATGGTAAGAGCAAGGAAAATTCCTGGGTGGATGGAATGGGGAAACTGAGGCAAGATCATTAAGCAAGGCCAAACAATGTGAACAGCTTACAGCCAGCCAGTGAATCATAAGACCTTATCTCTCCTAACCAAGGACACTTGAGAGCAAATGGTTTCTCCCTCTCTTCCCTAACCAGAGAACACATAGCTGAAATACCCCTGGTTGGGGACATAGAGGACAGGGACCCAATTAATGCCATTTGTGCCATCCAAACCCAAGGATGGATGAAGTCAGGGAAACAAATAACAAAAATCAGATTCGATTCAGACCGGACTTGGCCAGTTTGCTCGATGGTTAGAGCATCAGACTTGGGCTCAGCTCTCAGAAGCATACTGCCTCCGTGGGGCCCCATTGGCCCCCCGATGCCAAGTTGTGTTAGACCTGTCCTATCACGGTTTAAAAAACAAGCCTCACCATTGTCAACAAGACAAGCAATGATAAGAGTTGGAGAGGTTGTGGGGATGTAGGCTGCTACAACCACTATGGAAAGCAGTCTGACGATTCCTCAAAAAATTAAGAATAGAGCTACCATATGACCCAGCAATCCCTCTCCTGTGTATATTCCCGATAAACTTGAAATCATGTAACGCCGGTGATCTTGGTCCGGCATCTAGAAGGGTTCAGCAATCTGGAGAAGGGCTGTGCATAAATTAAATAAGAGTCCAGAGACAAAACCTAATTTTGAAAGGCATATGGGGAGTCAGAGAAGACTTAGCTAAAGGAACTAAGTTCTCCTCGTCTCAGGACCCCTTGCTTTTAATTAACAGTTTGTCCTAAGGTGAGGTAGATTTATACATCAAAGGGCCAGGTTTCGTATACACAACCCATTGTCAGATTATCAGGTTTTGGAGAAACTGCCTTCGGCTGTTCAGGTGTTTGGCCAGTAGGAGGCAATCGTCTGTAGATTAAGATGCCCTTAGCTGTCTGGCAGCAAGCAGCCCATCCCTTTTCAGGTTTGGGGAAATGCCTTCAGCCATTCCCAACAGGTGACAACATCTGTGACTCAACCCTTGTTGAGTCCCCAAGTTCCATCAACCTTTTGATGAAACTCTTGCAATTAGGGCATGCTGGAACTGGCTTCCGGCAATCATGTAGTCAAAAAGATACATGCACCCCTGTGTTTATTGCAGTGCTGTTCACGGTGGCCAAGACATGGGGACCACCAAAGTGTCCTGCGATAGAGGACTGTATAAGGAAGATGTGGTACATATACACACAATGGAATGCTACTCAGCCACAAGAAAGGATAAAATAGCGCCATTTGCAATACAGTGGGGCCTTGACTTACGAGTTTAATTCGTTCCCTGACGGAGCTCATAACTCAAATTACTCGTATGTCAAATCAACAGTGAATGAGTGAGACACGTGATGCTGGGCTGATGTTGTGGCGTTCACTGTGACGTTCGCTGTGCAACCTAGTGGTGGGGTATCTGAAGCTGGCTCATAACCCCGAATTTTAGCTCGCAACTCAGAGCAAAACATCGGCCGAGAGATAGCTCGTATCTCGAAAAACTCGTTAGTCGGGACACTCGTAAGTCAAGGTCCCACTGTAATGTGGATGGACCTTGAGAGCATTATGCTTGTAGAATAAGTCAGCCAGAAAAAGCTAAGAACCATATGATTTCACTCATGTGTGCGATATAAAACTGCAACTTGTGAACACAAACAGCGGAGTGGTGGCTGCCAGAGGGAAGGGGGTAGGGGGAGAAGGGAGTCCTAATATAAGGTGACAGGAGAAGACTTGACTTTGGGTGGAGGGCGCACGGTGCAACATACAGATCTTGTAACATAGACACCCACACCTGAAACCTATATGTTCATGTTGACCACTGTCACCCTAATACATTTAATTTTTTTAAAAAGATTTTTTAAAAATAGGCATAAATAGAAATCTAGAATTTATGATGAACAGTTAAATCTCCCACCATGGTTAGAATTTTTTATGGTTTTTTTTTAATCTTTATTGTTAAGGGTATTACAGATGTCCTTCTTTTTGCCTCCCATTGTCCACCTCCACCCGGTTCCCACCCCACCCCAGGCCTTCGCCACGCTATTGTCTGTGTCCATAGGTAATGCATATATGCGTGGTTAGATATTTTTTTTTAATTGCAATTCTGTCTTTTCTCCTTAGGAATCATTGTATCATCCACCCCATTAGTAAAATTCCACAACAACAAAGAAAAAACAGCCTCAAGAAGGACACTGACTCCAAGTAACTTATTGCATTCTAATCCAAGCCCATTAAAAAGGTAAAGGAATTCAAAAACTCCACCACCCGATAACATAAAATGTACAATGTCTGCCACCCAATCAAATATTACCAGGTATGCAAATAAGTAGGAACACAGCTTATAACCGAGAAAAAAAAACCTGTCTGTTGATCAAAAAAGCAATTCCAAAGAACACAGAGGACAAAATGAAGTATATTTTAGCCAAGATTTCACACTTTCGCCTCATCACAGCTTTTAGCAGCAGACGCTGACTCAAACATTACAGAATTAGCGGTTTCCTTTCCCTGAATTTTAGGGCTAATAAATCAAAAAGTCATTAAGAAGAAAGGAAAACAAAAGCTCCACTGATGTCTTCTTTCCTCAGAGTTCTCTAATCTTCCCATTTTTAAACCCTGCTTCATTCTTTACTCCTTCCCATTCCTTTTGTATTCTTTCTCTTTGGTAAGTAATTCAAAAACAAAAATTCAAAAAAACATACTTAAACTAATGTGTGCATGTCCACCATGAAAGGGAGGTTTCTGTTTTGTCATTTTCGCTTTAGGTCTCTTGAATAATAAGAAAAAATGGATAACATGTGGCTCTGTGCCAAGCACAGTAAGTGCCGTGGAAGTATGTATATATTCTCACGTAAATTACACCCATTTTCATTATTCCAGCAACCCTACCTGGTAGATGTTATCATCAGTTCCATTTCACAGATGAAGAGATTGAGGCACACAGAGGTTCAGAAGCTTGCCCTCAAGTCATGCGGTTAATAACTGGCAGATTGGGCCCAGCTGGTTTGGCTGGGTGGATAGAGTGTCCGCCTGTGGACCGCAGGGTCCTGGGTTCAATTCCGGTCAAGGGCACATACCTGGTCAGGGCTCGTGCAGGAGAAACCAATGGATGTGCTTCTCTCACATGGATATTTCTCTCTGTCTTTCCCTCTCCCTCCCCCTCTCTCTAAAATCAATGACAAAATATCCTCGGGTGAGGATTAAAAACAAAACAACAACAACAAATAGCTGGCAGGTTGGGGTTTGAATTCAGGTAGTCTACCACCAGAGCCTGTGATTTTCATGTCTGTGCTGTAGTGCCTCTAACTATTTTTAAAAAATAAAACCACACATATATAACTATGCAGCTCCCTCCCATTCTTTCCCCTCCATTCAGGTAGTCTACCACCAGAGCCTGTGATTTTAATGTCTACGCTCTAGTGCTTCTAACTAACACACAGGCTATATTTTTAAATATATT
>NW_006299479.1:504110-510405 GCF_000327345.1 Myotis davidii | reverse complement strand
AACGATTTTTAAAAAATAAAACCACACATATATAACTATGCAGCTCCCTCCCATTCTTTCCCCTCCCTACCTTCCCAAAGCAGCCACTCATCAAAAGATGCAGTTCTCATGCATGACTTCTCCCTCCCCTCCCCACACCTTTGGGTCTCAGACGAAGACGTCTGGGTAAATCATCTTGCCCAGTTTTTAGCATCCAATCAATCTGCATCGGCCCACAAAGACCACCCCCCCCCTCTTATTTTTTTGCAAATGAATGTCCGTATATATACCTTTCTGTGCCCTTTCTCTGTCCCCACTCCCTTGTTTCCACATTGTTCACCTCCACAGTTAGCTGGTCAAATGTGCTTTATATGTATCCTATATAATAAAAGGCTAATATGCAAATTGTCCCCTCGACCGGGAGTTCGACCAGGGGGCAGGGCCAGCCCACCAACCTCCCAGGGCCCCTCCCCCCAGTCAGCCTGGCCTGCTCAGCCCCTCTCAGGGTGGGCCGGCCTGACCCCACCTGTGCACGAATTCATGCACCAGGCCTCTAGTTTTTCAATATACTTTAATTGATTTCAGAGAAGAAGGGGGAGAGAGACCCTTTGGATCTGCTGCTTGTGAAGTAATTGGATCCTGTTCTGATATCACCTGAAGGTGGCCACTGGGTGTGTTAGTTTTGGGGCCTCTTGGGAGGGACTCTGGTAGAGGCCAGAGTCATACACGGCCTATGACTGGCCCTGGGCAACCTGTTGGGAGCTACGAAGTGACCCACAGTCTGTGACTGCCTCCACTGGGCCTGGGTGTACGCAGGAAGGACCAAGCTGTGCACCAAGGCTGGATTTTACCAGCACCAGGCCCACGGGCAAGTCAGCAGAAGTCCTGAGGACCCCAACATCTGCTTCCGTCTGCCCTCCCCCGCCCCCCTCACACACACACCCACACACACACACACACACACACCGCCAGCTGCCTGATAGCTCAGTCACTGAAAGAGCCTCTGGTGGTACTTGAGGTGCAGGAGGTGGGTTCTCAGTGAGCCACCAGATAGGGGCGGGTGGTATTCACCAAACAGATGCAGGTTCAAACTCAGTGCCAGTGCTGGGTCTGAGGCCAGTCAGCCAATGTCCCAGGGTGTTCCAAGTCCATCTGTCACCTGCTGGGTGCTTACAGACCTTTGGTGGGGTGGGGGCCCCAGGGAGTCATCGGGGTGAGGCCAGCAGAGTTTACGGGGCCCACACTGACCAAGATTTGGCCATGTGACGGGATGGCTCTGCCTCAGGCGGGCATCCACGGGAAAAAATAGCCCCAGTCCTAGAGCCACACAACTCAGTCTCTTCAAGATTCTGCCAGCAGCCTGTTCTCAACAGGGCAGGGCCGCTGGGGGTCAGGAGGGTGGGGCAGGGGATGTCCTGTGAGGAGGCAGTTGCCAGAGTTGCTGGTCAGGCTTCGGGGAAGATGGGAGGAGTGGCCCCCGCCCCAGAGTCACACCAGCCACTCAGTGTGTCCTGGAATCTGACCAGACTTTGCCAGGGTGGGGCCCTCTGGAGTGGAGAGTGTGGGGTCACCTGGAGCCCAGAGGGGTGGCTAGCGGATCTCCCATGAGGGGGATGCACCAGTCGGGTTCCCAGGGGGGATATCTCTCGCCTCCCAAAGCCACACCACTCAGTCAATGACACCCCCTGAGTCTGCCCAGGCCTCTACACCCCGGCCCAAGCAGCTGACTCCTCAGCATGGCTCGATCCCTGCAGGGTGGGGCACAGAGCACAGAGGGTGTTGCTGTTGCTTTTCCCAGGATGATGTTGTAAGGAGGGGAGTGCTCCGCCTAAGAAAGATGGCGTCTGTGGTGTGGGAGACAGGGGTCCCTGCAGCTGTCCCCTCAGTTCTCTCCCCAGAGCCACAAGCCCCCATCTCTCCTCAAATGACTCCAGTCCGCTCTGCCCTCCCTCTCCTGGAGCCCAGGGCGAGTGACTGACTGCAAAGGAGATTTTTGTGTGTCGGCCCTTTCAGAGGACACTTGTGTCTCCAGCAGACTCTCATCTCTCCCTGGAAGATAGAATCCCCACAGATTTTCTCAGCCAAATGGATGTGGGGACCTCTCCCCAGCTCTAGTCCTCTGGAGTGGGGAGCCTGGCATGGGCTTGAGACCTCAGACTTCTCAGGGGGAACCTCTGCACCTGGAATATCCCCCCTGGAGCTCATGGGAGTGGGGCCAGTCTTGGAAACCAGTCTCAGTGTGGCTGCTTCTGTAAGTTTTGGTTGGAAGACTTCTATTCAGCTAGTTTTCAGTTGGTTATTCAGGTTGATGGTTCTATATTTTAGTTGAAATTCCAGTTTGGTCACGGGAGGAGGTGAGTGTAGCAGCCACCTAGTCTGCCGCACCCTGGATCTCTACCTCTTTCTTTCAAATGCACAAAAGAAGCTATAAAACTCTTATTCCCTGGCATTTTGAGATCTTGCTTCCTGGCAATTGTCTTCAGTTTTGACTCAAATAAACTCTAATAAAAATTCAAAAGCCCAGCCAGCGTGGCTTAGGGGTTGAGCATCACCTACTCGTATGAACCTGGAGGTCACAGTTCAATTCCCAGTCGGGGCACATGCCTGGGTTGTGGGCTCGATCCCCAGTGTGGGGTGTGCAGGAGGCAGCTGATCAATGATTCTCTCTCACCATTGATGTTTCTCTCTCTCTCTCCCTCCCCCTTCCTCTCTGAAATTAATAAAAAATATATTAAAGGCAGGTTTCTAGGTAACTCACCGTTTAAAAAAAATATTGTAGACTTTATAAACATATGTACTTAGGCTATACAAAATATATAAAACAACATGAAATTTAATCAAGCATAAGAGAAATGATGCAATCAAGAGAAAGGTAAACACTAGATGTTTGAGGCTGCTGCTGGGGTAACGCACTTACTGATTTACAGCGAAATTTTTTTATAAACAGAAAGAGTGCAGTCTAACAGAACAATAATAAATCTAGTATAGTAAATACCTAATCCAGTAATGGTTGTTTATCACCATTATCAAGGATTATGTACTCTACATAATTGCACGTGCTTTACTTTTATACAACTAGCAGCCCAGTAGGTTTGTTTACACCAGCATTACCACAGACACGGGAGTGATGCAGTGTGCTGTGCTGTTGTAATGGCGATAATGTCACTAGGTGACAGGAACTTTTCAGCTCCATTATCATCTTATGGGATCACCATTGTCTATGTAGTCCATCATCAACTGAAACATCAATATGCATGACTATATTAGTAGTTCATTCATTCATGTTGTAAAATAGTATTTCATTTTATAGCTAAACTAGAGGCCCAGTGCACAGGTAGGGTCCCTAGGCCTGGCCGCCGATCAGGGCCGATCAGGGCCTTCCTTCACCTGGCTGCCAGCTGCCAGCCGGCCGGGGCCTTCCTTCATTCTATGCCACCCCCTGATGGTCAGCACACGTCATAGCAAGCAGTCGAACTCCTGGTCAGTGGAACTCCTGAGGGGACAATTTGCATGTTAGCCTTTTATTATATAGGATGTACCGCATTTTGGTGATCTACTCACCAGTTGATGGATATTTGAATTGTTTCCAGTTTTGAATATTAGGTATAATGCTACTACGAACATTTACATATAAGTTTTTGCATGGACATGTTTTCATTTCGCTTGGATATATACCCAGGAGTGAAATTGCTGAGTCATATAATAAGTTCGTTTAACTTTTTACAATACTGTCGAATAGTAACCCAGAGTGGCAATGCCACTTTACAGTTCCATAAGCAGTAGATGAAGGATTCATTTTATTCACGTCCACCCCAGTTCTTATTGTTTTCTGTATTTCTTATTATACTCATGCTAGTGGGTGGCTTGGTATCTCGTTATGGTTTTAAGTTACATTTTTTCTAATATGAATAGTTAACCATCTTTTCATGGGATTTTTAAATATTCATATGGTTTTTTGGTGAAGTATCTATTCAAATAGTTTGCCCATTTTTAATCAGGCCTCTTATTGAGTTATAAGACTTCATTGTAACTCCAGCCACAAGACCTTTCTTTATCAGATCTATAACCTGGAAATAGTTTCTCCTAGTCTGTCACTTGACTTGTCATTTTATCAATGTCTCTTTTGAGATTTCAAATTTTGATGATGTCCAACTTATCAGATTTTTCTTTCATCAACCATGCTGTTGATGTAGATAGCATGTAGGGTCTGTCCCTGTGCAGACCTGTGGAAACTTATCCAGACCTTTTGACTGTCTCCTATTCCAGATCTTCCTGTTAAATTGTTGGCAGTCTCTCACTTGTCCCAGCCAGGACTACCAGCGGAGCCACTGGTTTTACCTGTTTGTTTGTCACCGAGATCACAATTATTACTTACAGCGCTGCTGGGCGTGGGTTTTTCCAGCTCACTCCAAGGCAAGTGAGACCCCTCTGGCAGCGAAGCTGTGCGTTCTCACAGCCTGAACACCTGGTAGTGCCTCCCACGAACTTTGGAAGAAATGGAAACAATCCCAGGAGGATCGGCATAGCTGTTTTTGACAATTTAGTCCAGTTTTATCATTGATTTGGGGGAGAAAATGTTCGGGGAAGTGGGGTTGAAGGACTGTGCGCATGAGACTGCCTCTCCCAACAAAAACAAAACTAGGTTGTTTGGGGGTGTTGCTGGGGCACCAACTCATCAGTTTAAAAATCAGTAAGTAAAGAAAAAGAGTTAGGCATTTATCCTGCCTTTTGGTATGAACTCTGTATCAGGGAAATCAGATTCCTTTAGGGCAGTGGTTCTCAACCTTCTGGCCCTTTAAATACAGTTCCTCATGTTGTGACCCAACCATAAAATTACTTTCGTTGCTACTTCATAACTGTAATGTTGCTACTGTTATGAATCGTAATGTAAATATCTGATATGCAGATGGTCTTAGGCGACCGCTGTGAAAGGGTCGTTTGACCGCCAAAGGGGTCGTGACCCACAAGTTGAGAACCGCTGCTTGAGGAGATGAAGGTGAGTACGTGTAGACATGGTCTAGCTAATAAATGCATAATGAATGATAGAGCATCACCATTGGCAATTTCTAATGAAATAACTAATTCAGGTAATGATCGTTAATATATAAACTTAATAAAATATGCCCAAGACTTCTATAGTGAACCCTATAAGACAATACTGAGAGAATTTAAAGAAGACCTATGTCTATATTCATGTGTTGACTCAGTATATCATCATTTAATTCTCCCCAAATTGATCTATAGATTCAATGCAGTCTCAGTCCATCACTGGCAGATTGTGTGTGTGTGTGTGTGTGTGTGTGTGTGTAAAACAATAAGCTTTTTAAAAATGAATATGAAAATGCAAAAAAGGATCAGAATAGCTAAGACACATTTGAAAAACAAAGCTGAAGGATTTACCTTATCAGATATCAAGACTTACA
This sequence comes from Myotis davidii, assembly GCF_000327345.1. Lineage (NCBI taxonomy): Eukaryota > Metazoa > Chordata > Mammalia > Chiroptera > Vespertilionidae > Myotis > Myotis davidii. The sequence continues at coordinate 505,003 of NW_006299479.1, read as the reverse complement.
GTGTCACAATCTAACAGCCTGGTTTGGCCAGTCAAAGGGCCTCCAGGGCACAGAGGCTGACAGTGTACTATCTCAGGCTGAATGCCAGGGCCGTGCCCTTCACCCCTGAGGTGCCAGACATCATCTCCACCACTGAGATAGTGACAGCCTACCCTGGAGATTGGCATATCTGTCACCAATCTGGCTAATGCTTATTTCTCACTCCACTTGCAGGAGGAGGAGGAGGACCACGTTGCCTTCACCTGGACCGACCTGCAGTAGACTTCCAATAGGCTTCTGCAGGCACACCTCGACCCCCTGGCAATCTGCCACCAGTGGGCGGGGCTTGGCCTCCCACCAGTCCAGGTCACCACAGGCGTTTTGGTCATCCTTCGTATCAGTGACACCCTCATAGGAGGGCCCACCGAAAACCAGGTGGAGGGGGTGCTGCAGTTAGTCACCAGGACTAGTGGCAGTTGGGCTCTAAACCCAGATAAAGCCCGGGGCCCAGTACAGCAGGTGCCATTCCTAAGGGCCACTTGGGCGGGAAGCCGGGGAAACAGCCCAGATTCGGTAAAGCAAAAAATGCTTGACCCTGGCGCCACTGGAGACAGCATGTATACCTGTGAGTGGTCTTTTGCCCCCACTAGTTTAGGTGACCCCCAGGTACCAATTTTCAAAAATGAAAGAATAAAGACAGACTAAAAGTTAAAAAGAAAAAAAAAAGGCAGAAAACAAGTGTCAGCATGGAGGTGAAGAAATTGGAATCCTTGGGCACTGCTGGTGGGAATGTAAAATGGTGCCGCTGCTGTGTAAACAGAGTGGCGGCCCAGCTGGTGTGGCTCAGTGGTTGAGTGTTGACCTATGAACTCGGAGGTCACTGTTCGATTCTGGGTCAGGGCACATGCCCAGGA
>NW_006299479.1:501222-504049 GCF_000327345.1 Myotis davidii | reverse complement strand
GCCCTCGCTGGTGTCGCTCAGTTGGCTGAGCATCATCCCGTGCTTCGAGAGCTCACTAGTTCTACCCCAGTCAGGGCAAACACCCAGGTTGAGATGTGTGAATTTCTCTCTCTCTCTCTCTCTCTCTCTCTCTCTCTCTCTCTCTCTCTTCCTCTCTGAAATCAATGAAAATATATTTTTTTAAAAAATACAAAGAAAACAGCGTGGCAGTTCCTCAAAAACTTAAACATAGAATTGATGCAGCAATTCCATCAAAGAACTGAAAGCAGAAATTCAAACAGATATTAGTAGACAAAGGTTCGTAGAAACATCATTTTCCACAGCCAAAGGTGGAAACAAACTACATGTTTATCAACAGATGAATGGATAAACAACCCGTAGTATACACACGCATTGAATCTTATTCAGCCTTAAAAACAAATGAAATTTTGATACATGGGTGAACTACGAAGACATGATGCTAAGTGAATTAAGCCAAACACAAAAGAACAAATACTGTCCAGCTGGTGTAGCTCGGTGGTTGGGTGTCAACCTATGAACCAAAAGGTTATGGTTGTGTTCCTGGTCAGGGTTGTAGGCTCGATCCTCAGTGGGGGGCATGCAGGAGGCAGCTGATCAATGATTCTCTCTCATCATTGATGTTTCTATCTCTCTCCCTCTCCCTTCCTCCCTGAAATCAATAAAAATCTATTAAAAAAAACAAATACTGTATAATTTCATGTACAGGAAACAGCTTGAGTAATCAAATTTATGGAGACAATGTAGAACAGTGCTTATCAGGGGCTACGGAAGCAAGAATTGGGCAGTTATTACTTAAAGGCTTTACAGTTTCAATATAGGATGATGGATAAGTTCTGGAGATAGAGGTGATGGTTGCATAATAATGTGAATGTACTTAATGCCACTGTATAATGGAAAATTATTAAAATGGTAATTTTATGTTACATATATTTTACCACACACATACTACTCTGCAAGCTTTTTAACTTTAATAATACATATGACTATTTTTCCTGGTCAGCAAATATAAATCCAATTCATCCTTTTTAATAACTACACAATATATTATAGAAAGGGCACGCTATACTATATTTAACTACTCCCATATTGACAAACATTTGCTGTTATAAATAGTGCTGCAGTCAAAATCTGTAAGGTTCTTATGATGTATTAGGAGTCTCCAAACTGTGATTAGTGGACAAAGTAAATAATATGTTTAGATCTTCCTCTAAGCCATTTTTTATTTTTATTTGTTCCTAGTATAAAACTAAGGGCAAGATGTCCTACCATTTGGTTGCATATACCAAAAATCTCAAATAGCTGTGACTTATACAGGATATAATTGTATGGGCATTTCAGGACTGGTGTGGAAACTAGTGTTGAAACTTCTGCATGAGATCACCCAAGGATCCAGCCTTTTTTTATCCTCTTACGCCACCCTGCATTTTCATGGTCCAAGATGGCTCATTGTGATGTCCACGTTCCATTGAGCAGCAGAAGAGAGAAGATGGGCACGCCTACTTCCGCTCAGGACTCTACCTAAAAGTTGCCTATTCCACTTCCACTAGTAGCCTATTGTCCTGAATGGAGTCATGTAATCCATCCTAGCTAAAAAGGAAGACTGGGAAAAATCCCACTCATTCCAGGTGGCCATGTGCCCCATTCATACCATCATGGCCAAGAGAGACTAGATACTGAGCAATTCTCTGATAAACTATGCCAAAAGAATGGTCAATTGTGTCAGCAATATTTATGAAATAAACCATTTTCCATCGAATTAAAATGCCGTCCTCTGGTTTATTAAGGCCCACATACAATTGGATCAGTTTCTAGACACTATTAAAATAGCTTTATAATAGTTGTTAGCTGTTCTTATTGTATTAATTTATAGTTGTTGATATATTAGTAATTTATCTTTTAACTGTTTGATTTGTTATTTGATTTACATTATTTTTACAGATCAAGTTCAAGATGATCAACCTGTTTTGTAAAAACTGGTTTGTTCTGGCACTTGGATATTATGATTTGAGGCAGAGATCATTTTCCTAGTTCTGATTTTTCTTTTATCTTTTTACTTATTTCAGAGAGGAAGGAAGAGGGAGAGAGAGAGATAAATATCAATGATAAGAGAGAATCATGGGTCAGCTGCCTCCTGCACACCCCTAATGGGGATTGAGCCCACAACCCAGGCATGTACCCTGACTGGGAATTGAACCGTGACCTCCTGGTTCATAGGTGGATGCTCAACCACTGAGCCACACCAGCCAGGCTAGTTCCAATTTTTCAATGTTAAGGAGCAGCTCTTCCCACCAGTAACTACAACTAAGAGGTCATACATTTGTTCATCATCAGAGCCTTAGAGGAAGAGAAAACCTCACTAAAGAGATAGCCTGACCATAGCAGAGATCTGCTGACAAGGAACAGGATGTCCCAGGGTAACAGGCGTCCAAGACTCCACCTTGTCATCCATTTGAAAAACAATGGGTGTGAGCAAGTCCCAAGATGATGGGAAATGAGAGAGGTGCTCTCCCAGCTCTGGCTCTGGCGCATTATCCATCTGCAGTGTGTGGCTCCATCAGCCTTTAACTGGTTTCAGTGCCTCTCTGCCATTATCTCCTTCCAACAGGCTTCATTTCCTCTTCATTTTTTTATTTATTTGTTTGTTTATTTATGTATTTATTTTTTGTGAGTGTGTTTATTAAAGCCAGGGACAGTTGGAAAACTAGAAAAGATAAAGGTCATTAATGAAAAGAATCTGATGAAATATGAGTAATGTCTGGAGTTTAGTTAATACTAATGTAGCAATGTTGTTTTCTTAATTGTTCAA
>NW_006299479.1:499846-501141 GCF_000327345.1 Myotis davidii | reverse complement strand
TCCTGCGCCCTCGACAATGGGTAAGCTGGAAGGTGTCTTAGAGATCTCAGCCCTGGCTTCCTCTGGTCACGGCCAAGCTTGTCAATCTCGCAGCCGGAGGGTCCGGTCCATGGGCTCCCACTGCGACCAACTGTGATCTCCTAGGACCATGGTCAGCAAACTGCGGCCCCTTGAGTGTGGCTCTTCCACAAAATTCACCCAGCTAGTGTGTATCCTTTGCCTTTCTTTTAAACCTAAATGCAGCATCTCTTCCAGGAAGACCTTCTTGGTTTCCTGCGCCCTCGACAATGGATAAGCTGGAAGGTGTCTTAGAGATCTCAGCCCTGGCTTCCTCTGGTCACGGCCAAGCTTGTCAATCTCGCAGCTGGAGGGTCCGGTCCATGGGCACCCACTGCGACCAACTGTGACCTAGGACCGTGGTCAGCAAACTGTGGCCCTGTGAGTGTGGCTCTTCCACAAAATACCACGTGTGGGCACGCACGTACAGTGCGACTGAAACTTCGTGGCCACACTCAAGGGGCCAAAGAGCCGCATGTGGCTCGCGAGCCGCAGTTTGCCGACCACTGTCCTAGGAAGCAAAGTCATGGCTGAGCCTGGGAGGCAGCGGCCGGACTGGGATATTTAAACTAGGCAAACGGCCCTCGGGCCTGCGCGTTTGACCTGCTCCTCGGAACACCTGCCAGCACTCCGCCCAGGTGCCCATGGCTAGCTCTGAGACCGAGCCTGGGCTCTGGCATTCTTTCACCTGCCACAGGGATTGATGAGCAACAAGGTGGGAAATTCAACTCAGCCAACCCTTCACGCACAGATGAGAACATTGAGGCCACCTGATGCAACAACGGAAATTAGCATTTCTTAGCAGGAAGCTGCTCTTTCAGGGCAAGGACTTTTTCTCCATGGCAGCTCTAACCCCAGCACCCAGAACTGTGCCTGCCTAGTAGTGGCAGATTTGAGGGGGGTGGGGGGTGAGGGAGGGAAGGAGGGAAGGAAGGAAGGTAAGAAGGGAGGGAGGGAGGGAGGGAGGAAGCTTGGGGTGGCTGCACCCAGCTGAAACTACCGCGCTAGCTAGGTCCAGGATATGACACATTCCCCTGAGCACAGCTCTCTCCCAGGCCCGGCCGCCGCCTCCCAGGCTCGGTCATTGCTGTGCATCCCAGGAGGTCACAATTGCTCGCAGCGCTGCCCATGGACCGGACGCTGTGGAGCGCACCTCTGAGGAGTGTGGGGCGGGGAACACGGCAGGTAGAGGTCAGGGGCGGGGAGGAAAGCGAGAACTGGGAGAAGGAAGGACCGGC
>NW_006299479.1:495908-499284 GCF_000327345.1 Myotis davidii | reverse complement strand
GTGAAGTTGCTGGGTTGCCCGCGTTGCGCGGGAGAGGAGCTGGGAGTGCGAAGCCCCTGCCCTCCACCCGCCAACCCCTACCCCGCGGGTTAGAGACGCCAGGGCGACTGGTGCCTGGCGCAGAGGCCGGAGCTGCTTTCGTGGCTCGACGGGACGGTGGGCTGAGCAGTCCCACTGTCACTCCTCGGGGCGCCTGTCCACAGACCCACCAACCAGGTCCTGCCCTGAAGCCAGGAATCTAATCAGAGGCGATTGACTGATGGGTCGATTGATTAATTGATTGATTACGTCTCCGGAGCCTTTATTCCGCTTCCGCTAGTAGCCAGGTGGGTAGAAACGGAGCCAGGAGCCAGGGGTGCCATGAGCGCTGGGTGGGGAGGTTTACAGAACGTAGACACAGGTTTGGGGGACCCTGTCTGGGTCTAGAGGAGATAGGACCCGCCCAAATGCAGGAAACACTTGAGTTTCAGTAAGGAAACCTGTGGCTTTATGGAAAGTTAGCCAGGCGCCTCTTGTAAACGTCCCAGAAGCGAGCGTTTCCTTCCCATTCTCTCCCACCTGCCCCCCAGTTTCTACCATGGCCCCCCTCTTCCCCGTCCCTTTGCCCCACTGCCCCGCCCAGCACCCCGCCTGGCTCATAAAGTGGTTGAGGAACTGCCCCTGCGCTTTTACATTCGCTTTGGTAGGGAGTGTGGCTTCGTGTTCAGCAGAAATGAATCCTGATAGAGAGATAGTGAGGCCGGGCGCTTCCGAGGACCGGCCTCCGTGACCCCGCGGGGTGGGCTTGGTGATGCCGGGCAGGTGGAATTTGAGGTGGGATTTCTCCAGTGTGGCCCCTTGGTTTCCCGGGGAGAGCGCCTCCCAGAGGCGTGGTTTCTGCTTGTGCGTTATTTGTTTGGGTATCTGGGGAGCCAGGCATACAATCTCCTTTCTTAAGGAGCTTTGATTTCCTCTGACTTCTTCCGTGCGAGGTGGACACAGCACCGCCGGTGACTTAGCTCCTGGCGGCCGTGGGCTGTGATGGCCACGGAGAAGCTGTTGATCTCACGTTCTGCACGTTATTCTATTTGGCGTCCGTCCGTCCGTCCACCCCCCGTGTCCTTGGTTGTGTCTCTTGCCTAATCTCGGCAAACAGCACTTGGAGATGTTGGGATTTGGCAAGGGCTGGGGAGGAAACGTAAAGAGAAAGGACTGCTGTCTTTTCTCCCCCTCACCTTCGGGTTAACCTCGGCTGCTGCGCTTAATTGGTCAAAGTACAGGTGCTCCTAGGTCGGCTATAATGGAAGCGTTATCGCTTGTCCTCAAACACCTCTGCTGCTTGATAGGGATAAGGGCAGTGTTACCCGGCGTGGAGCCACTCCCATAGCCAAAGTTCCTGCTATTGTGAAACTTTGTATAATTGTGGGTAAGAGAACTAAAGTCACTCCTGTGTCATCAGCTAATGACTGCATATGGAGACAGAGTGCGTATCGATGGTTTTTTTTTTTCTATAGACGGGTCATAAAACAAAAACCAGATTATTCACAGCGCGATGCGAGGCTGCGTGTGAGCCATCGGGGGCCACGGGTAAGGAATCCCCACACTGTGTTTGAACTGAGCTTTCCTTCTAGCCACCCACCCTCTCCCCCACACCGTCACGGGGGCTCAAGCAAGTAGGCGACTGGCATTGTAGCTGTTTTTGCTTCTCATGTCTGTCCTCTTGTGTGAAAATAGAATGGGTCGCCAGGGAGAAGGACACTCAAAAGATCCGTCAGCCTTGGGTGATGACGGATTAAGCTGAAGCTATCAAAGCGCACACGCGTGTTCCCCTGGCAGGATTTAGGTATTATAAGCCATTCTCAGTGTCTTGTGGGTATCACATCACAAGGGGGGCTTTACAGAGAACGAGGTGGTTCCCGCAAGCAGCCCTGTGAGGGCAGAGGAATAGCTGATTTCATAAATAAGGACATTGAATCTTCGAGATACAGAGAATCTGGCTTGGGCTTACCCATCTGATAGGTGGCAGCTAGGATGCAAAGCAGATCTCTCCCAAATATCACAGCCCATCCAGGGTGGGGTGTGTGTGTGTGTGTGTGTGTGTGTGTGTGTGTGTGTGGTGAGGAGTTGTGATTCGTCTTTCCTGAACATGTATTTAATATATTCTCTGACTTGAACTCTTAGACTATAAATTTAGAGACATTCTCGTTTGGTGTATGTCATGCCCATCATTTTGTCAATGTCATCACAATGTATTTTAGAGCCGAGGACAGCCTTCAAGATGGTCAAGCTCAATGTTCTTGTTTTCCAAAGGGGAAAAAAAATAAAGGTGGATTCAGGAAAAATTGAGCAAGTATGTCATGTTGCTTCCCCAAATCTACTTTGCTGAAGAATTACAGCTCAACCCTAGGTCTCCTGGTGTTCACACTCCTGTTCTGTCCGGTGTGGGGTCCCTTGAGGGTTCCCTAGATACATAAGTCAGCTGGTTTAGTTTGATTGACTCTATTGCTTTGCGGGGAAGGGGAGTGGTCTGTGACAGCAAACTATAGCTTCCCTGAATCCAGGACTCAAACTTCTGTAGGTTATTCTACTCTTGCTGTATCCCATGTTCCATGAAGGGAAGAGCTTTATTTGTCTGACCCAGGGGTCCTCAAACTACGGCCCACGGGCCACATGCAAATACAAATATTGTATTTGTTCCCGTTTTGTTTTTTTACTTCAAAATAAGATATGTGCAGCGTGCATAGGAATTTGTTCATAGTTTTTTTTTTTTAAACTATAGTCCAGCCCTCCAACGGTCTGAGGGACAGTGAACTGGCCCCCTGTTTAAAAAGTTTGAGGACCCCTGGTCTGGCCCATGTGTTAGTCCAAGCACAGTGCCTGTAGTAGGCACTCAATGAAACATGTTCAATAGCTAGCAAGTAGTTGCTTCCTGGGTTAGAGGAATAACAGGAATTTAGGTGTTGGGAAAAGGTGAGTTTAGTCCTATCTGTACTATTCCTAATAGATAATAATGATCTCATCCAATTTTAAAAATCTAGAAACAAATATAAAGAAATCTTCATTATGAATTCTGGGTGTTGGATGTTCTTGTTTGCAATTCTTTGAATATTAAATTCCTCAAATGATAAAAAAAAACAACTACCAAATAAACATTTGAATACCTGTGAGATGTCATTCAGCTACTGTCACAGATCTCCCTAATCCGGTGGCTTTAGTAAGGAGATTGTTTTTCGCAAACAACTAGGTGTCTGGGGCTGAGAAGTCTGGGCTGGGCAGTTTTTCTGCCTTCCTGCACCACTGTCCTTGGCAGGCAGCTTGCATCCTCCCTGAAGGGCAGGCACCTCTTCCATGTCATCTGGAGGGCAGAAGGCAGGTACCAGCTGAGTCTGTTTTTTTT
>NW_006299479.1:494372-495886 GCF_000327345.1 Myotis davidii | reverse complement strand
TTTTAATAAAACTAGATCTTTCCTGAAAGCCCCGCCCAGTCAACTTCCTACATCTCATTCACACAAGGACAGTGTCCAATCGCCACTCCTGAGAGCCTGAGAGGACTTAGTGCTTTGTCAGACATATTGCCAATGCAACAAAACAGGGGCTCTGTTAATAAGGAAGAGGGGAGAAAGGATCTGATTGGGTAGGCAGTTACCAGAGTTTGCCCGCGTATGTTTTCTGTGTCATTGACTCGTCTTCTACATCGGTTGTTGGGTTGTTTCTTTATTTTGTTCTTTGGTTTACTAACAAGCAATAGAGACGTAGTGGGTCTGGAGGAACTTTTTTAAATTATAGAGTCTGAAGCTCATTCCAGGAAATGCTGGTAACTTAAGTCCGGGACAGGCCTGTAAACCTGAATAATAAACAACCCTCTGGGTTATTGAAATGCAAGTGTTTGCCAGAGCACAACTTAAACAGCATTGGATTGGGGGTGCTTTAGCAGGGACACCTCATTGTATTTCCAACAGCTTTCTGTATCACTCCTCTTGAGGTTATTACTGAAACGGAATTTTTGGACAGGAACCCAGATTCTTTGTCCGTCAGAGTCAAAGAATGAATCCACGGACAGAGAGTAGTATAGCAAGGTGGAGATTTATTGAAGAACAAGTACAGACTCCCACGTGGGGAGAGGGAAAGGGGTTCCACTGACTTCTTCTTCCCTAGGGCTTATAAAGGCTGCAGATCCTGGTGCCTTGATATCCCCTGATGGGTCACTATTCCCTTAAACTGGTTACTATAGTAACTCCTGAACTCAAAGGTCAAACACCACACGGAATCCCTCCTCCTTCATTGTTCTTTTCTTTCAGGCATTCTTCCTTCTTCATTTTGTAAATATAGACCTTTTTGGCTACTTCCAGCTCCCTTGTCTTTTTTTTTTATTATTATTAGTTAAGGTATTACAAATGTGTCCTCATCCCCCCATCCAGCTCCCTTGTCTTATGTAAATGCAACTGTTGCTGCTCCCTGCACCTGGCTTCCTTGTGTTATGGAGATGTACCTTCTCCCAATCCGTATCCCAGTTTTTGCCCATGGACCCCAATTCTAAAAATTCCCTAAGCCTGCCTATATTCCCCTAAAATTCCTGTTTCATTACTTCATTTTTTAAATTTTATATTTTGGTCAACATAAGTAAATGTATAGTTCTAAGGCCTTTATGGGAGCCTATACTGAGCTGCCCCCGATAGGCGACTACTTATAATGCTTTTTTTTCTCATATTTACCACCATATTGCCAAATAGCATGCTACTGGCTATTTATTTTTCTTTTTCCAGTTCTAGATACTATCTGTGAACTGCCTACCTTGGAGGATGAGGATTCGGCTTCCTTTATTCTATCTCATATTGACCTCTGTTTCTTGCAAGATCCCAATATATTCTGCTTATGTTTAATTCAGCAGTGTTTATTTTTTTAATTTCTTTATTAAGTTATTACATATGTGTCCTTATCCCCACATTACCCCCCATCCCCA
>NW_006299479.1:493765-494247 GCF_000327345.1 Myotis davidii | reverse complement strand
TGTGAGAGCACAACACTGATCCCCTCCCTCTGTGCAGGTCCTACCTGGGATCTGCCCTGACCAGGAATTGGTAATCAACCAACTGAGCCACACCAGTCAGGGCAATAAACCATGATTTTTACACTTCTTTCCTGGTCAACCTTTTTCCATCCCCTGGAGTTAGTCATTGCTTCACCTTCTTCAATTTGCTTCATTTTTGGAGTTTTCATTACCAATTCTTGTTCAAACGTTGACAGGATGGTAAAATTCCCCTCAGAAGAATTTTACCGGTGTGGCTCAGTGGTTGAGCATCAAACTATGAACCAGGAGGTCACGGTTCGATTCCCTGTCAGGACACATGCCTGGGTTGCAGGCTCTATCCCCAGCGTGGGGCGTGGAGGAGGCAGCCAATCAATGATTCTCTCTCATCACTGATGTTTCTCTCTCCCTCTCTCTTCCTCTCTGAAATCAATAAAAATATATGTTCTAAAAAATAAAATTAA
>NW_006299479.1:486665-489185 GCF_000327345.1 Myotis davidii | reverse complement strand
CTGACTGGCTTATTTCACTTAGCATAATGCTTTCCAGTTCCATCCATGCTGTTGCAAATGGTAAGAACTCCTTTTTTACCGCAGCGTAGTATTCCATTGAATACAGCAGTGTTTAATTAGTGTTTACATTATTATGACTATGCAGATATTGTTCATTTTTACCGGTGTGGCTCAGTGGTTGAGCATCAAGTAGTCACTTTGATTTTCTCTCTCTCTCTTGGAAACTTCCCAGCTCAGCCCCCATCCTCTGGGACTGGCTGTTCTCGGAGCCCCTGGGATACTGGGAGCTCCCTCACTGCCAGCCTGGGAATGCCTGGACTCCTGTTCTTTGGATTCCATGCTTTCTCACTCCTTGGTTTTGCTGGAGCACAGCTTCCCGAGAAAAGGCACAAAGAGAGCAGGGTTATCCGGCAGCTTACAAAGCTCATAGGCCCCTGGGAGGGTTGACAGCTGCTGCCAGGTGTTGGGTGGGGAAGAAAAGCCAGGTTGCCACCAAGAAGTTCTAAAAGAAGCATTTTTGGTAAATTTCCTAAAAAGATTTTAAAAGAGTCCTGAACCTCCGGGGCTCCGATTTCTTGTGATTTCTTTTCTCAGTCTGAATAAATATTCAATTTCACACCAATTTTGTTATTTGCAATTTTATGATTTTTTTCATAAAGATTGCTCCCCAAATTATATAGAAGTCAGGCCCCACAGGACATGGCTGCTTTTTGAGACATTACGCATTTAAGATGTACGTTTTCTTCCTTCGCACTTGGCGGATGGTGTCTAAAAGAAGCATTTTTGGTAAATTTCCTAAAGAGATTTTAAAAGAGTCCTGAACCTCCATGGCTCCGATTTCTTGTGATTTCTTTTCTCAATCTGAATAAATATTCACTCACACCAATTTTGTTATTTGCAATTTTATGATTTTTTTTTCATAAAGATTGCTCCCCAAATTATATAGAAGTCAGGCCCCACAGGACATGGCTGCTTTTTGAGACATTACGCATTTAAGATGTACGTTTTCTTCCTTCGCACTTGGCGGATGGTGGCTGGATAGAGGGTATTAACTGGAAATAGCTTCCTCTCAATTTTGAAATCACTGTTCCATTTTCTCCCGCCTCCTTGGAGTGCTGTTGAGGTAATGCCATTCTGACTTCTGGTCCCTTGGATTTTGTTTTAATCTCTGGGAGTTTGTAGGGTTTTCTTTCCTATATATATATTCCTCCTGTTCTGATATTTCACCACGTCATTAATTACTGATAGGATGTGTTTGTTTGTTTGTTTCGGTCATTGTTCCAGGTACTTTCAAGTCCTTTTCCATCTAAAAATCATACCCTGCAGTTCTGGGTGGTTTTCTTGTTACATCATTTCCTCTGGCCTGTTTTTCTGAAATATGAATTACTTAGAAATTGGGTCTCTTGGATCCGCCCTCTGAGTTGCTTATCTTTCCCCAAGTTCAAAGCTGTCTCCTGTCTTTCAGTTCTAATAAATCTCCCAGGCCCTCCTATGAAATTTTTCTACTTCTACCATGATATGTGTAATTCCCAAAGGCTTTTACTTGGGTACGGAACCTTCTACATGTTTTGTTTTATGGCATCCTGTTTCTATTTCACAGATACAATATCTTCTCAGATTTCTCTGAGAATATTAACCTGGTACTTTTTCTACACTTTTAAGTTTTCATTAGCTGCCTACAGCGTCTGTTTATTTTCAAAACCTCTCTGTTATTTTTGGTTCTGCCTTTTATGTGGGGAGCTTAAGGATGTCCAAGTTTAAGGATGGTATACTAAAAATAAGAATGGCATACGAAAATGCAATCTTGGGGTGTTTGTAGAGTGGTAAGCTTCATTGCAGGTTGATCAGGCAGAGCACGGTTTTTGCTGGCTTATCGTTATGTCTCCAGCAGCTTCCTAGTATAATCAGTTTTTCATTAAAAGGCCCTATCTCTAGCCCGGCCAGTGTGGCTCAGTGGTTGAGCATTGACCTATGAACCAGAAGGTCATGGTTCAGTTCACAGTCAGGGCATATGCCCAGCTTGTAGGCTCGATCCCCAGTGTGGAGCGTGTAGGCGGCAGCCAATCAATGATTCTCTCTCATCATTGATGTTTCCATCTCTCTCGCTCCCTCTCCCTTCCTCTCTGAAATCAATACAAATATATATTTTTTAAAAAAGAAAGGCCCTTTAATCAATAAAGAATTTTAAAATGGCCCTATTTGAGGCAGCCAGTCAATGATTCTATCTCATCATTGATGTTTCTATATCTCTCTCCCTTTCTCTCTGAAATAAATATATATATTTAAATAAAAAGATTCTAGGGCAGTGTACATATGTACAAATAATTGTTTTGGAGTAAGCATTTCCAAAACATGCATTCCCCACCCAGAATGAAATACTTAGGGACCCAGAATGAACCAGGGGCTTGGAAGAAGCTCCACTCATGCCAGTGTTTGTCCTAAAAGGCTGTTTCGGAGAAGATTTCGTTGAGATGGAAAAGCATAATTCGCTTGGTAATCTTTCTTTAGGAGGCTTTCCTG
>NW_006299479.1:483622-486625 GCF_000327345.1 Myotis davidii | reverse complement strand
ATTTTTTCTTTAAAAAACAATCTATATCTACCTATACCTGTGTGTGTGTGTGTGTGTGTGTGTGTGTGTGTGTATGTATATATATGTATATATATGTATATATGTGATTTTTTTTAAAAAAGCTTTAAAAAATAAAAAGATTCTAGGGCAGTATACATATGTACAAATAATTGTTTTTGGAGTAAGCATTTCCAAAACATGCATTCCCCACCCAGAATGAAATACTTAGGGACCCAGAATGAACCAGGGGCTTGGAAGAAGCTCCACTCATGCCAGTGTTTGTCCTAAAAGGCTGTTTCGGAGAAGATTTCGTTGAGATGGAAAAGCATAATTCGCCTGGTAATCTTTCTTTAGGAGGCTTTCCTGGGGAAAGATCATCCTAGAACCTCTGGAGAATTTCTTGGTTATAGGATCTGGGAGAGAATTCTGTCCCTGAAGGTCACTCTCGGAATCCATGCCGTTCCGCCTTGTGCAGCCTGACGTGAGAGTCTAAGCGTGAGGCCAATTCATCGCTCTCGGCTGGGGAAGCTTTAGGCCATGGAGACCCCAGGTACCGTATTACAGGCATGACTCCTGGTCTCGCTTTCCAAGACCTCTTCATTGGAAAGCCTCCGCGTTAGATACTGGGGTTTCCACTGGGGGCTTCTCCTGCTCGGGCACCTTCAAAGAAAACTTGCAAACTCCTCGAAGGCTGGGGTTCAGTCTTGCTCTCCCTATTCCTCCATCACCGATCCTAGAACAGTGCCTGATGCATAATACGCTTCAGATTAATGTGGCTTGACTTCAATTGACTTCATTACCCTTTGTAAATGAGCCCTTCCTACTTGTCCCCTTGCTGTTTCCTCTGTTTCTCCTGCACCTTTTTCTAAAACTATGTTTTTATTGATTTCAGAGTGAAAAGGAGAGGGAGGGAAAAATAGAAACATCAATGATGAGAGGGAATCATGGATTGGCTGCCTCCTGCACGCCCCACACTGGGATTGAGCCCACAACCCGGGCATGTGCCCTGACCAGGAATCAAACTGTGACCTCCTGGTTCATAGGTCAACGCTCGACCACTGAGCCACACTAGCCGGGCTCTTCTGCATCTTTTTATGTCACTTCCCCTTGGCTGGTGCTACCTCATCCTCAGAGTTGGTAGGTGGAACAACTGGAAGATAATAGACCAGGAAGTTGTCACACTACCAGGACTCCAGGTAGAACTTCCAGAGGTGAAACTCCCCATGTCATTTTACTAAAGATGTAATAATGTCTTAGGTTATCACCAAAAACCCTGCAAATAGTCCCATCTTTAACCACCGTCCTATTTGGGATTTTTTTCTTCATGCTCCACATCTCACCTCTACAGTCCTTCCTCTCCTCCCACTCTCTTTGATCTGGCCCCCACTTTGACCCAAGCCTTCTCTTTGCTCTGTTTTAATGTTGTTTTTCTGCCTCCTCTCCCCTACCTTTATCTACGTCTGGACTATTCTGTAATAATAAAACACAGTGAGGTGCTATTTCAGAAGACCTGCCTGCCCAACCCAAGCCCAGGATGAAAAACCTCTCTCTTCTGGCTGCTTTTGAGGTCGTTTCTGTGATTTAGTCTCGCGGGTGCTATTTATTTTTATATGAAAGACTCTAGACAAGAACTAACCTACTGTGTAGAACAAGGATCTGCCCATTCGTGTTTCTCAGACACTACCACTCACCGTCGAAGGTGCGTCCCCACGACATGGAGGCTTGGCTGAGGACAGCCTAGAATAAGCTGAAGTCGTTCTTCCTGCCTGAATGGGCATGCTACTCTAAAATCCACCTCTATCTGTTTTACCATGGAAGTCACATTCCCTCAAATCTTTAGGTGACATTGATACTCCAGGATGACGTACCATATTGGTCCTGTGATTTCAGAGATTCCTTTGCTTACCTGCTGCCAAGAGGCACAGTACTAGATGATACGTTTAAGGACGCAGCTAGCTCTAAAAATTATATGAGCAAGTACTGGTCCCAGCAACCTTGCTAATGTTAGATGATAGTTTCCTCGTGATTTGGGGTTAAGGCTACGCTGCATCAGTTCATTTCAGACCCAGAACTGTTATTATCTGTCCGGCTTTGTGCTCAGCCTTGGGAAGTTGAAGATGAAGCAGATAAGGTCTGCTTTTGAATGCTTTTGAGGAGCCACTCATCTAGTGAGTAAGACACGTAAGTGTGTAATTTTAACATGACAAGTAAATGATACAAATCGAGATAGGTATAAGGTGCTATGGTCGCCAGGGGTGGCACACGTAACCCAACCTGGAGTTCCCAGAGGACTTTCTAAAGGAAATAAGGCCCACGTATTGAAAACTGAGCAAAGGTAAAGAAAATTGCAAAGGACATACTAGGTGGGGAGACTAGCAGGAGCAAAGTGTACCCTGAAGGTTTGTGTTGGGGAAAAATGGGAGAGGGGGATGGAGAGACGGGCAAAGAGCCAAGTCCTGGGACCAGTAGATCCTTTTAGCCACAGTTTCACTTTCCCTGGTTTCAGTTACTCGCAGTCAACCACGGCCCGAAAATATTAAATGGAAAATTCCAGAAAGAAACAATTCCTACATTTTAAGTTGATGCCATTCTGAGTTGTGTGATGAAGTCTCATGCCATTCCATTCCTTTCTGCCCTGGCTGTGAATCATGCCTTTGTCCAACATCTCCACACTACTGTTCCCACTCGTTAGTCACTTAGAGCATCTACCTCAATTATCAGGTTGGTTGTCTCATACCCCGATGCTTGTGTTCCTGTCACCCTTATTTTACTCAATAGTGACCCCCAAGTGTAAGTAGTGATGCTGGCTATTTGGACATGCCAAAGAGAAACCAGGAAGTGCTTCCTTTAAGTGAAGAGGCGAATGGTACAGTACAAGAGGATATTTTAAGAGGGACCCCATTGACATTATTTATTACAGTATATTTTTAGATTTACTCTAATGCTGTTGTTCGTCTCTTACTGTGCCTAATTTATAAATTTTATTATAGGATAGGAAAATAT
>NW_006299479.1:480817-483586 GCF_000327345.1 Myotis davidii | reverse complement strand
ATATATATATGTTTGGGTACTAGCCATGGTTTCAAGTATCCATTGGGGATCTTGGACTGTATCCCCTGCAGATACGGAGAGACTACTATATATGAAATGCAAAGGGGAGTGGGCTACATCCATGTGGCGATTAGTTAATGAGGTACTTTTTAAATTTTGTATTGATTTTAGAGAGAGAAATAGAGAAAGATTGATGAGAAACATCAATCGGTTGCCTCCCATACGCACCCCGACCGGAGATCGAACCCGCAACCTGGGTGTGTGCCCTGACCGGGAAACGAACCCATCACCTTAGGCGTACAGGTCATTGCTCCAACCACACCAGCCAGGGCAATCAATAAAATATTTTAAATTCTATGTTGGTACAGTCAGATTTACATTGTAGGTAGATGACTGTGGCTGCAGAAGTGGCAAGATTGATGGGCAACAGGACTTAGAAGCATTGCAGTAGTCCAAGCAAAAGATACTATGAGCCTAAGTGAAATAATTGTAAGAACAGAAAGCAAAGAAAGAACATCAGAAAATGTTATGAAATTAAGCAGAGTTTTTTTTAGTCTCTTGGGGGACCAGGGACCCTGCAGGACAGAATGAGGGACGACGAGGAGTCTAGGATGACCCCCAGGATTCTGGCTGTAAGAGGGACTGGATGTTAAGCCATTGCCCAAGTTTGGGACACAGAAAAGCCAGTTTGGTGGGGGAGGAAGATGAGTTCAGTTTGGAACATGTTGACGTGAAGGTGACTGAGAAGTATCTGTGTTTATGTGTGTGCCTGTCTGTTCGGCAGGTTAGATTCAGGAGTCTGAAACTTAGGGAAGAGCTCAGGGCTAGAGATAGTCATGGGAGTCATCTGCATGCAACTGTTAATGGAGCCATGGGTGTGTATGAATTCTTACAAGACAAAGACATACAAAAGAAGAGTGGCCCAGTGACGGCTCACGTTTAAGAGACAGACAAAAGAAGAGGACTCCTTAAAGGGGAGGAAAAAGATTATGGAAGATGAAGAGAACCAGGAGAGAATAGTGTCATGAAAGCCAAAAGGAGTAGATAATTTCAAAGATAAGTGACTAGTTGACCCTGTCGACTACAAAGTAGTGTCAAGAACAAGAGAGGTCTACTAAGATAATGTTTTAAAGATTTCCATTGAATGAAACAATATGAAGTGAACTCAGTTTTTTAGGGAAGTGATGAGTTTTCAAAAACTAGTCTATGGGAAATGGAAGGAGAAGCTTGCATGTGACAAGGGCTGTAGAAGGCCCAGCATCCACCTTGTTCACTGATGTAAGTGCTGAACAAGTTCCCTAATAGAGAAAATAGGAAAAATATACTAAACCTTTTCCCTTTTTGCTTACAAAATAAGCCAACCTTGCCTGGCCGGTGTGGGTCAATGGTTGCGTGTCAACCTATGAACCAGGAGGTCATGGTTCGATTCCCAGTCAGGCACATGCCCGGGTTGCAGGCTCAATCCCCAGTAGAGAGCATGCAGGAGGCAGCCAATCAATAATTCTCTCTCATCATTGATGTTTCTCTCTCTCTCTCCCTCTCCCTTCCTCTCTGAAATCAATAACAATATATTTTTTCTAAAAATATGAGCCAACCTTTCAAGTTCAGAGATGCCCCCTTCAGTCTAATGCGTGCTGAAGTGACCGCTGGTGACTGCTTCTTTGTTGGTAGAATCCATAACCTTAGCTCCATTCTTCCCCCACCATGACTAAACTTGCTCTAATTTCTTTTCCTTTTTCATTTCATTCATTTGTGTAATGTGTTAGGAACACAGGAAGAAAGGTATTTTAGAACCAGGAAATGCCATGGAGATTACCTCTTCCAAACTACCCCTTTAAGAAACAAGGACATTATGATCCTGAGAGGTTACATATCTTGCTCAAGGTCACAGAGTGAGCTCATAGCAGAACTTGGACTAGAACCCAGGTCTTCTAACTCAGAGGTCGGTGTTCTTGATTAGATCTTGAGAAGTGAATTTTGACAAGATCTGTTCTTCAGTCTTTAAGATTCCAGCCCTAGCCAGTTTGGCTCAGTAGATAAAGCACCAGCCCGCCGACTGAAGGGTCCTGGGTTCGATTCCGGTCAAGGGCACATACCTCAGTTGCAGGCTCGATCCCTGGCCCTGGCTGGGGCACGTGCCGGAGGCAACCAATCGATGTGTCTCTCTCACATCGATGTTTCTCTCTGTCTCTCCCCCTCCCTTCCACACTCTCTAAAAATCAATGATAAAATATTCTCGGGTGAGGATTAACAACAACAACAAAAAGATTCCAATAAGACTGCCTAATTTTCATGACAGTTTGAAAGAAGCAATCAAGAAGGGCCTAAATATTCTGCCAGACTCCTCTGTGAAGGCCTCTCAGAGTGTCTGGTGAGTTATTCTTCTGTGTCCACAAGGACTGCTATCCCCATATCCCATGACATGCACTGTTTCACAAGTATATAGCTCCCTACTAGATTATAAACTTGAGTGTAGGGCCCATTTCTTATATGTGTTATTATTTCCTCAGCACCCAGCATAGAGTCTCGTATTTAATAAGCTCCCCTGGGAAAAAGAAAAGTAATAGCACGAATGAGATCATACTTTGCATAGGAACCAAACTGAGCTGGGAGGTAAATGAACTCTTGTTCATGGTAATTTTGCTCAATAGCGTCATGAGCTCGTGCCAGAACAAGGTTCACACTGTTATTCTGGTCGTGCACCTGCAGAGAAAATAACAGTGATGGTAGTCGCTGTCAATTCGGAGAGAGGGAGGGCACCCAGGGTCA
>NW_006299479.1:444774-480698 GCF_000327345.1 Myotis davidii | reverse complement strand
ACCCCACTCCAGGATTAGAACAGACAGACAGACAGACAGACAGACAGACACACAGACACACACACACACACACACACACACACACACGCACACACACACAAACACACCCTTTGGGGGAGGTCAGCTACTAAAAGCAAAGGGCAGCAGCCTTAGTTCAGTAAGTATACTTCTGATAGATGCCCAGGCTTCTGCTTCTCCCCAGGACCTACTCCCCTACTGACCAATATACACCCCACTCCAGGATTAGAACAGACACACACACACACACACACACACACACACCCTTTGGGGGAAGTCAGCTACTAAAAGCAAAGGGCAGCAGCCTTGGTTCACTAAGTATACTTCTCCTGATAGATGCCCAGGCTTCTGTCCTATGAATTGTGGGAACAGGTTTAAGAATGCCAGAGAGGAGAGGAAATGGGCATTTATTAAAAACTTACTCTAGCCCTAACCAGTTTGGCTCAGTGGATAGAGCATCGGCCTGCGGACTGAAGGGTCCCAGGTTCGATTCCAATCAAGGGCATGTACCTTGGTTGCGGGCACATCCCCAGTAGGAGGTGTGCAGGAGGCAGCTGATCGATGTTTCTCTCTCATTGATGTTTCTAACTCTGTATCCCTCTCCCTTCCTCTGTAAAAAATCAATAAAATATATTTTTAAAAAAAACTTACTCTAGCCCTAGCCGTTTGGCTCAGTGGCTGGAGCATCAGACACCACATGCTGGGGAGAACGGGGAGCAACAGGAACTCTCATACACTGCTGGTGGGAATGAAAGTGGTGTAGCCACTGTGGAAGACAGTTTGGCAGTTTCCACAGAACATACTCTTACCCTATAATCCAGTAATCTCACCACTCGGTGTTTACCTAAAGGAGATAAAAACTGTCCACACAAAACCCTGCACCCAGATGTTGGTAATAGCTTTATTCATACTTGCCAATTCTTGGAAGTGATTAAGATATCTTTTAGTGGGTGAATGGATAAATTGTGGTACGTCCAGACAATAGAGTATTTTTTTGTGTGTGTATTAATCCTCACTGGCAGGTATTTGTTCCATTGATTTTAGAGAGAGTAGAAGGGAAGGAGGAGGAGGAGAGAGGAGAGAGAGAAACATCAATGTGAGAGAGGCACAGTTGGTTCCCTCCTGCACACACCCCAACAGAGGCGGGGAACCTGCAATCCAGGTACATGCCCTTGACCGGAATTGAGCCCTTCAGTTTGCAGGCCGACACTCTAACCACTTAGCCATGCTGGCCAGGGCTAGAATATTATTTAGTACTAAAAGTAAATAAGCTATTAAGCCACCAAAAAAAAAAAAAAACCACATGGGAGAAACTTAAATGCAATTTTCCAAGAGAGGAACCAATCTGAAGAGGCTACATACTGTATGATTCCAAGTACAGTCAAACATCAGTTCTCGAATGTCTCCCATCTCCCACAATTCAGTTCTCCACCAAGTTGTTCATGGAAAAAAATGTCTCGGTTAACTTCAGTTCTCAGCCTGACAACCCCTTCATACCGATACATCAGCATGACACAAAGCATATTTCAGGCCAAAGGAGAGAATGTGCCAGTATGAGTCAGTTTACCACTAACATCTCAGGAAATTGTGCATGAGTATGAGTGCATGTGCATGAGTGTATGTGTGTGTGTGTGTGTTGCTGGCAAAAATAGACAATTCGAGTACTAATCATCAAGAGCGCTAATGTTGCTAAGCATGTGAAAGAAACGATGACCACAGGCAATTGAAGAGGTAGAAAACCTGTAGTTGATTTAGATAAACAAAAGCAGTTAGTGACAGCATTTCAGAGGCAAAAAGCAAAGATGCTACATTCCTTCTTTACAGGCACCCATCCAGTGCTGAAAGTGACGCATCTAAGGCTAGAAGAGGTGGTTCCATACATTTAAGATAAGAAGTGTTTGTTTGCCAAGCTCAGTGGTTGAGCACTGACTTGGGAGCCAGGAGGGCAATAATTGCTTGTTAAACAGCCTTCCATAACGAATCAAGTTCAAGAACCGAGGTTCCACTGTATCTGACATTCTGGAAAAGGCAAAACTATGGAGACAATAAAAAGATCAGTGGTTGCCAGGGGAGTGGGTAGGAGAGGGATGGATGGAAGAGCACAGAGGATTTTCAGGGCAGTAAAATACTCTGTAGGGTATTATAATGATGGACACATGATTATACATTTGTCCAAACCCATACAATGTGCAGCATCAAGAGTAAATCCCAAGGTACACTGTGGACTTTGGGTGATTATGATGTGTGGATGTGGGCTCATCCTTGGTGGAAAAAAAAGAAAAAAAAAGTGCCATTCTGGTAGCGATGTCGATAATGGGAGAGACTGTGCATATATGGGCGCAGGGCACATGTGAAACATCTCTGGACCTTCCTCTCAATTTTGCTGTAAACCTAAATCTGCTCTTAAAAAATACATGAGATATCTAGAAAACAAATAGTAAAATGAGATATAGAACATAATCACATGGATAACTATATTAAATATCATCAGACTAAATAAACCATTTTTGATTAAAGCAGGTGGAGATGGTTAGCCTTGCAAATTCTCAAAGAAGCTACCTTTTGTGCATATTTGGGGAAATAACTAGATGCCTATTAATGGAAGTAAACCAAGAAAGAAAAAATAAATGGCATCCAAAAAACAATGGACCCAAAGCAAGAAAAAGGCAAAAAAGAATTTGGAAGATGGTGCTAAACCTCTGGTTTGGCTGCCACCCAGCCCAGGTTGGGAGCAGGAAGCTAGAAAGCTCTGGAGAGAGGAATCCAGGAATAAAACAAAACTAATAACTTATCTGATGTTAGAATGTCTGGACATTAATTTGGTAGACATTTGACAGATCTGTTAGCCCTTTTGTGGACAAAGTGATTAGGTATATGGGAAACTAAACAAATGAAAAGCAAGGCAACTATTAACTCCAGAACAAAAGGAAAACGTTGAGCACATAACCATAAGACAGTATTTGGATCAGCATTCATCCCACAAATACTGGAGTGTCAGACTCCGTGTGAGCACTGGGCTACCTGCAATAACAGCAGATCAAGTCCCTGCTTTCACAGAGCTTACATTCTAGTGCAGCGGTTCTCAACCTGTGGGTCAAGACCCCTTTGACGGTCGAACGACCCTTTCACAGGGGTCACCTAAGACCATCCTGCATATCAGATATTTACATTACGATTCATAACAGTAGCAACATGACAGTTATGAAGGAGCCACGAAAATAATTTTATGGTTGGGTAACACCATAAGGAACTATATTTAAAGGGCCAGAAGGTTGCGATCTAGTGGGTAAAATAGATGCTTAAAAAAAAAAGAATCAATACATACTATCAGATAGTGATTCATTAAAGAAATTTAGAAGTATATATGGATTGAAAAGTGGGACACACCTGCTACTTGGCATAAAATAGGGAATAAAGAAACATCTGAGCAGAGACCCCAGTAAAGTGAAGGAGAAAGCAGTTGGCTCTCTGTGGGAAAATTGGTCTAGAAAGAACAGATAGTGCACAGCCTGGAAGCAGGAGTGGGCTGTATTTGTTGAAGCAACAGAGGGGGACCGTGTGTCGCAGCGATAGAGGGGGAGGAGAGATCAAAGAGAGAGCTCAGGTCACGTGGGGCCCTGGCAAGGACTTTGGATTTACAGAGCCATAATAATGTAACTAATGATTTCAGTAAATGTGTGTAATGTAACTCCCGTGAAGTGAAGGCAGAGGCTGTACGAGGGCTCCAGGAAGTTGACAGAGAATGCTGACAACAGTACATTAACAGATGGCAGTGTGCACGAATTAACTAGAACGATGGAGGTAATTACCAGAAGGAAAAAAACCAGGAAGAATTTGAAGTGGTTTGTGGTGGGGAGAAAGAGGGAACATGGGGCGGCTGCTTTTCATTGTAAAACTTTAAATACTATTTGGCATTTTAAAAACTGTAAGCATTTTCTAAAAGCTTGTGAAAGCGCTTGATGAAGGGTGGAAATCTCAACTGCAAATGTATCAGGCGTGAACCAGCCCTGACGATGCAGCCAGGGGCGCAGTGATGGCAGGGTGGGAGTAGGCTGTGCAGACTGCGGTGCTCTATCTTCCTAAGTGGAATGTTCTAGATCTCCATCAACTGCTATTTTTCTCCCACCTTACATTGCTTTAGGTCACCAGCGAGGCTGAAAAAAAAAAATGCACTTTCCTTCTGCATAAATAAGTATCAAAAATATAAATCTTTGTTTTACTATGGTTGCAAATACCAAAAAATTTCTATATGTGACACGGCACCAGAGTTAAGTTAGGGTTCTTCAAAATGCTGACACGCCGAGCTCAAAAGGTTCGCCATCACTGCCCTAGCCTATGCTATTGTAAACAGGATAAAAGAAACCATGCCTGAAATCTTGTGTGGAATAAGGTGGTGTTGATATAACTATTTTGACTTTTACTGAACTTGAATCATAGTGATCATATTCATTTTTGTTAGAGCTGCATCAAATCTCTAATTTTTCAAACTATATCCCAATTAGGTGAAAATGATACTGTGCATTCGTTTGCATGTCTTTAATTCCAGTGAGATTCCTTATCGATATGTTATTTGTGAATTGTGTTTGTGTCTCTGCCCGTTCTTCTATGGTATGTTCCTCATTAATTTGGAAAGGCTCTGGAAGGGAATATTACTGTGATGAGAAAACAGCTATTTGGAGTTCATTCCCAGAGTCTAGACATTTAGACAAGACCTGAGCTGAGGACTCCCGCCCCAGGTTCCGGCTTTGCTTTTCCTGGGGTGTCTTTTAAAATAACTATTCTAGCCCAGCCGGCGTGGCCCAGTGGTTGAGCATCAACCTATGAACCAGGAGATCACAATTCAGTTCTCAGTCAGGGCACATGCCCGGGTTGTGGGCTCAATCCCCAGTGTGGGGCGTGCAGGAGGCAGCCGAGCAATGATTCTCTCTCATCATTGATGTTTCTTTCTCTCTCCCTTCCTCTCTGAAACCAATTAAAAATATATATTTAAAAATAAAATAGGGAGGCAGTCTCTGTTTGGGGGGCTCAGGCAGCTGTGCTGTACGTGCCACCTTTAGAGGCTCCCTTTCCCTGAGACTTTACAGCCATTCGAGGCGAAAAGGCTCCCGACTAGAGAGGAGTGGGCGGAGGCTGTGCAGGGGCCACGGGACCACAGCTGCCTGCAGGGAAGGACCGGGGGGGTCCACTGAGTTGTTGGGCCTTTGTTTTTTCCCTTGGCTGTGGCACTGCCTACCACAATGACAAACGTGTCCTGGGTCCCCTCTTTGGAGAAGGACCATCTGTGTTGCTGGTGGGACTGGGGTCCTTGTGGAGTCGTGAGAAAAAGCAGAGACCCACAAGGGAGGGGGAGGTCTGGTGGTAAGAGTTATTTGGGTGAAAACAGAAGGCCCCAATGTCCCGTCTCTGTCTGTCCCAACGTGGAAAATCAGGGCCAGATATAGGGCCAACGTCCAGGGAGTCTGTGCCACGTTAAAGCTAGTCCAGGCCAGCCTTTCTCACCGTCGGGAGCTTAGCTCCCTTTCCGGCTACAATTGGTGCTGCTGGATCCAGGTTCCCACCTGGAGCCGGCGTTTGAAGTCGGCCGCTGTCCCCATCAACCATGTTGCTAAGGCCACATGGTTGCTAAGGAGAGAGCATGCAAACCAACTGGATGATTGCATATTCCCTGAAAATGAATGTGTGTGTGTGTGTGTATATATGTAATTTTTTAAAAATATTTTTATTGATTTCAGAGAGGAAGGGAGAGGGAGAGATAGAAACATCAGTGATGAGAGAGAATCATTAATTGGCTGTCTATTGATAGACTGCCTCCTGCACGCTCCACACTGGGGATCGAGCCATAACCCAGGCATGTTGCCCTGACCAGGAATTGAACCGTGACCTCCTGGTTCATAGGTCAAGGCTCAACCACTGAACCACACCGGCCAGGCATCCCTGGGATTATATTATCTTGGGCTTGGGAAGGACCAGGTGCTTTTTCACAATAACCAATCAACTTCCGAAGCTTTCACGGGACTCCGATGGGCCCACCCGACCAGTGATCCCTTTCCCAGGCTAGATTGACAAGCCTCTATGGCCAAGCACCTCCCCGTGGGCCATTTTGACTTCTACTGCACGTGTGCTCACCTCTCCCTGGCCCCCCAGACAACCCGGGGCCTGAGGGGGAAGGCAGGGGTGTTAATCCTTGGTGGGGCAGTACTGTGATCGCCTGGGTCGGGGGGCGCGGAGAGCTGGCTTCCTGGTGAAACTGCAGGCTCAGTGTCCCGTTCAGCTAAACCATATTTGATTCCCTTTGCTTCCTTTCTTTATTAATATTGACCCTAATGTCTACAGACTCAGCTTCTCAGCTGCAGAAAAACCGGGTGGAGCACACATGTTCCATAAGCTGAACCGTGACGCTTTGAAACAGTCTCTTACTTCTTGTTTCAAACACTGGACCAGTCTCTCCGCAAAATAGTTTTCAGACGTAGTTGGCCTCATACTGAATTCCAGAAACATTGCTTTGAATGCTTAACAGGAAAATGTGTGAATGTGGAAGTAGCTTTAAGTAGCTTTCCTTGAGTCGTTAGTTCAGTGTTTCTTTCTCCTGGTGGTCCTACCTTTATTCAGCTAATATCATCATTTTGCACAGTTTGTTGCAATCAAATCTATAAAAACCCATGCATGCAGGGCCAGGGGCGGCCCCCTTCCCTGCCGCACCCGTTCCCCTGGACGAGGGGCTCTCTGCACCAACCAGGTCCCACTGCACGCTGAGGGCCACCAGGGCGGGGGACCTGAGGCCACCTGAGGCACTGCCCTTGGTTTCAGGCAGGGCAGGACTCTGACAGGCGGTTGGTCATAACTCCACAGGTGGTAGCTTCGCCCCACTGGCTTGGCTCCTCGCCTGGTGGTCCTACCTTTATTCAGCTAATATCATTTTGCACGGTTTGTTGCAATCAAATCCATAAAAACCCATGCATGCAGGGCCAGGGGCGGCCCCCTTCCCTGCCGCACCCGTTCCCCTGGACGAGGGGCTCTCTGCACCAACCAGGTCCCACTGCACGCTGAGGGCCACCAGGGCGGGGGACCTGAGGCCACCTGAGGCACTGCCCTTGGTTTCAGGCAGGGCAGGACTCTGACAGGCGGTTGGTCATAACTCCACAGGTGGTAGCTTCGCCCCACTGGCTTGGCTCCTCGTGTTTTGATCTATAAAATACCGGTGTCCATGACTATTCCCTCCTTTATGTTTAGGAAGGCTTTTCTACCCTGAGGTCAATTAATATTTACCTCTCCTCCGCTTCCCCTCCCCCCTTCTATTTGCCAACGTTGTTCAGGCCTCACGGTGAGCATGTAACTGCTCAGCGGACACGACTTTGGTGACCTGGTGACAGGACAGACAGGCTTACTTTATGAGAATGAACGGACCCTTCTCCGTACGGCTTGTGATTTGGACTCCCCAGTCATGGTTGCATTTCCTGCCAACATACCCATGTTTTCCTCTTCAGCCACCTGACAGCTGCCCCTGTGTTTCAGGTGACCCAGGGCCCCGATGGCAAACTTCAAGGGCCACGCTCTCCCGGGGAGTTTCTTCTTGATCGTTGGGCTGTGGTGGTCAGTGAAGTACCCACTGAAGTATTTTCACCAAAACGGGAAAAGGAGACAACTGAGTCGTAATTATGAGCGACTGGAGATCATCGAGGCCGCCATCAGAACTTTATTTCCAGTCATTGGTAAGGATGGGGGCCGTGTGGTCCAGGGGATCTCCCATCACACCCAGAGCCTTCAGCCCACTCTCTGGACCCTGTGGATGGATGTCTCCACGGGCAAAGATGATAGGTAATAGTGTCAGTTGGCCACTAGACATTTCATCACAACATCTGCTGTGCACTGAACCTTGTCATATCAACAGTGAACAGTGCCTCGCATCTCAGTGCACTGTGAAAAAGTACCAAATAAATTACATCCTTTGCCCTAGAAAGATATAGGTATAGATCAGTGATGGCGAACCTTTTGAGCTCAGCGTGTCAGCATTTTGAAAAACCCTAACTTAACTCTGGTGCCGCGTCACATATAGAAATTTTTTGATCTTTGCAACCATCGTAAAACAAAGACTTATATTTTTGATATTCATTTTATATATTTAAATGCCATTTAACAAAGAAAAATCAACCAAAAAAATGAGTTCGCGTGTCACCTCTGACACATGTGTCATAGGTTCGCCATCACTGGTGTAGATTGTAGGAACAGAAGACATAATTTTTGCAAAGGACAAAACACAAAAGTAGAAAAAAACAAATTGAGAGTAAGCTCATGAATTATGAGAAAATGAAGCTGAGTTTTAGAAAAATCTTTTTTCCCCAACTGTCTCTTCTCCAGAATCTCAAGAGTAAACCCCTACTCACTGGCATATCCTCCACCCCCAAACCTCACGCAGGTAGAGAGGAGTGTAATGCTTGGGGCTGGTAAGAGGCAGCGGACGTGACTGAAAGAAGCCCACAGAGGCTGTGTGTGAGGGGTCTTCCTTTAGAGTGCCTTTCCCAACAAAACCCGCCCCCTTCCTCATCATCTATCCACTCTGCTGGGGTCCCTCGAAGAATGAGTGGTACCAATGAGGGACCTGATTTGGCAACAGCATTTGCCACTCATCATCTCTGGCCGCCAGTTTCCTGGGCGCAGCTGAAGCCAGGCCAGTGGCTTCTCTGGGAGTTGGCACAGGAACATGGCTCTGTTTCCTGGTCCAGCAGGACTTCCCCATTCACCAGCCCCTCAGGCATCAGAAAGGCTTTCTCATCTTTCTGGAGCTGAGAAGTAAACAGGGACCATATATATGGCTTACGTGGTAATATATTTATTTCCACATCAGTTTATGGCAGTGGTCGGCAAACTGCGGCTCGCGAGCCACATGCGGCTCTTTGGCCCCCCCGAGTGTGGCTCTTCCACAAAATACTGACTTCTGCGCATGGGCCACGAAGTTTCAATCGCACTGTACGTGCGCGTCCGCACGTGGTATTTTGTGGAAGAGCCACACTCAAGGGGCCAAAGAGCTGCAGTTTGCCGACCACTGGCCTAAACAAAGCCAAAGAACTGTGTCTGGGTGGAAATAATAACTTATTCACCAATTATTTCCTGAGTTCTCACTACGTGCCAGGAACTCACCGTTCTAGGTAAGGGGGTACAGTGGGGAACTACAGCTAGTCTAGAGCTCTGACAGGACTTCCCTTTCCTGAGTTGTCTTCACCAACTCCTGAATCCTTTATGCACACATTCAGACGGGGACTAGATTTGGGGAAAACAGTGTTTGGGGAGCAGGGTCCAGAATGTTCCATGGAGGAGTTATTGTATCCCCAAGAACACTCTGGGCACCAGGCATAAAGGCAAAGCTTTTGCCTTCAACGCAGGTGACAGGAGGGTTGAGAACCGAGACCCGCACTGAGGCACAGCTTGGCCACCTGGCCGTCTCCAAAGCTTGCCTCTCCTGGAACACCGTATGGGAGAAACCCCAAGCTGACGTGTAGGACACTGAAACCTAAAGCTACGGGAAGGAGCCGAGAACACAGAGCCCACTCCGTCCTACAAGCGTCCCTGGGCGTGGCTTCCATCCCTTGGGCGGACACAGGTATCGCCATCACCAGTGTCTGCTCAGATTCTATTATTTCCAACCGAATGGTTTCCTTCCAGGATTCCTTTCCCTGCTCACTTGGCAGAGGGAGCCCCAAGATTAAGTTATCTGCCACACTCTCGCTTAGGTGGCAATGCCCCAAACAAGTTTCCTGTGGACGGTGGCTGCTTAATAACTTATTCACCAATTATTTCCTGAGTTCTCACTACGTGCCAGGAACTCACCGTTCTAGATAAGGGGGTACAGTGGGGAACTACAGCTAGGCTCGAGCTCTGACAGGACTTCCCTTTCCTGAGTTGTCTTCACCAACTCCTGGATCCTTTATGCACACATTCAGACAGGGGCTGGTTTTAGGGGAAATAGTGTTTGGGGTGCAGGGTCCAGAATGTGCCATGGAGGAGTTGCTGTAGCCCCAAGAACACTCTGGGTACCAGGCATAAAGGCAAAGCTTTCGCCTTCAACGCAGGTGACAGGAGGGTTGAGAACCGAGACCCGCACTGAGGCACAGCTTGGCCACCTGGCCGTCTCCAAAGCTTGCCTCTCCTGGAACACCGTATGGGAGAAACCCCAAGCTGACGTGTAGGACACTGAAACCTAAAGCTACGGGAAGGAGCCGAGAACACAGAGCCCACTCCGTCCTACAAGCGTCCCTGGGCGTGGCTTCCATCCCTTGGGCGGACACAGGTATCGCCATCACCAGTGTCTGCTCAGATTCTATTATTTCCAACCGAATGGTTTCCTTCCAGGATTCCTTTCCCTGCTCACTTGGCAGAGGGAGCCCCAAGATTAAGTTATCTGCCACACTCTCGCTTAGGTGGCAATGCCCCAAACAAGTTTCCTGTGGACGGTGGCTGCTGCACCTCCCTCTACGTGCCCGTCCCAGGAACAGCAACTAAGACACAACATCTACACAGATTCCTCAGCAAAGACCTCCCTTTAGTCTGAAGTAGCCAAGTAGGGCCACTAAGCCACAGGCTGTGCCACCCAGATCCTGACTTCAGTCCCGCCTGGGGTTATTTTTGGCTTGTCTCCTATTGTCTTAGAGTTACTCTCCCCGCCTAATTTCCATTCTCATTTCCCTGCAGGGATCCTAGCAGAGCAGTTTGTTCCGGATGGGCCCCACCTCCACCTGTACTCGGAAAAGGAGTGGATCAAGTTGATGAACTGGCAACACAGCACCATGTATCTGTTCTTCGCCATCTCAGGAATCACTGACATGCTCACCTATCTCGTCAGTCACATGCCCTTGGGGGTGGACAGACTGGTGATGGCTGTGGCAGCGTTCAACGAAGGTAACTGAGTGGTAAGGATGGGAAAAGGGAAGAAACTGACAAGCTGTGGTTATGAGGGATCTGGGCACAGTACACAACTATCACAAACATAACCACCTTCCCCAGAAAAAATCCAAATCTCTGAACTTCAACCACCTGAGCAGGCTCAGTCCTATGCTCTGGATGGTATAGATGACATAAAGAACCCATGAAAGGCCCGGCCACTGGCTCAGCGGTTGAGCATCGACCTATGAACCAGGAGGTCATGGTTCAATTACTGGTCAGGACACATGCCTGGGTTGCGGGCTCGATCCCCAGTGGGGGACTTGCAGGACACAGCTGTTCAATGATTCTCCTTCTCTCCCCTTCATCTCTGAAATCAATAAAAAATTTTGTTTTAAAAAAGAACCCAGGAAAGCACAAGGCTTTTAGCCAAAGTCACTGGCTAGGAGGGTACAAACTCACTGCACTCCTCCCGCCCCCTCATGCGTGTGAGTGCATGTGCACACGTCCACACGGAAACACAGAACTGTCTGAAGACGGGGTGAATGTCACCACGCCAGATTATGACTCCCTGTGGTTTGGGAAGGGAAACTGCACTCCAGCCTCTACCCGGAGTGTCATTGTCTGAACTCCATCACAAATAGGAGAGCTAGGCAGATCTCCCAACGTAGCTCATGTTCAATGGGGTTGTAAAAAAAGAATCTTGTAACCCAACAACCTCACTGACTTACGTTATCTCGAGTTTTGCCTGGGTGAATGAGGGCAAAACCGAATTTCAAGTAAATACACAATATGTCACCAATCAGCAATATTTCACTTACCCATCCTGTACTGAACCCTACCATCAATTCTGTAAAAAGATAGATATATCCTTTGCTGCTTAGACCCACTTTACACACACACGATTTTTTAAAAAAATATAGTTTTATTGATTTCACAGAGAAGGGGAGAGGGATCAAAACATCATTGATGGGCTGCCTCCTGCATGCCCTCTGCTGGAGATTAAGCCTGCAACCCGGGCATATGCCTTGACCGGGAATTGAACCGTGACCTCCTGGTTCATAGGTCGACGCTCGACCACTGAGCCACGCCGGCTGGGGCGGCACACACACAGATTTCATCTGCCCATTGCTTGTCCTGTAATGTCATAGAAACTGACTTTGTGAGGGCAGAAGACCCTGGCTGAGCACATTCTATAGTGGGGCGTGCAGGGTGGTGCTGACGGAGAAACGGGCATCTCTGACGGCTGTGCCTGGCTCTGGGGCAGGTTTCCTCTTCTACCACCACGTCCACAACCGGCCGCCCCTGGACCAGTTCATCCACTCGCTGCTGCTGTGTGCCGTGTTCGGAGGAGCTCTCAGCATCTTCTTGGAGGTGATCCTTCGGGACAACATTGTGCTGGAACTTTTCCGAACCTCGCTCGTTATTCTCCAGGGCACCTGGTTCTGGCAGGTAATTATTCAAACACTGCTCCTAGCGCTGTAGGGACTGCGGGGCCCACGGGGCGTGTCCAGATGAGGTCTGACATGCTGCCCCCGGACCTGGGGAGCCTTACCCATGGATAGCCTGCTGATGCATTAAGCAGAGTCTATGGAGTGTTCACAGTGAGCAGATTAACTATTTCCCCATCTGCCCGCCCCGATGGAGGTACTGATACCATCTAAAGGCTCCACTTGCTCAACTGTTCCCCTCAAATTTGGCTGGAAATAAGCCTTTGCTAAAACCAGAATTAACCCAGCCATTTTTCTGTGCAAAACATCTTTCCCGCTAAGGCAGGAGGCAACTAATGACTAGCTGTCTTCTCTGTGTGGCCCACCAGATTGGGTTTGTGCTGTTCCCGCCCTCCGGAGGCCCGCAGTGGGACCAGGAAGATCACGCGAACCTCATGTTCATCACCATGTGCTTCTGCTGGCACTACCTGGCCGCGCTCTGCATCGTGGCCGCCAACTACTCTCTCGTTCACTGGTACGTCCCCGAGACTTCTGTCCGCGTTTTCCTTCCAACCAACCCCCTGCACCATTTTTATTTCCAGGGACCCCTTTCACAACTCACTCCTGCCACTTAACAAGTACCAGCTAAAGGCCGAATCC
The DNA here is from genome assembly GCF_000327345.1 of Myotis davidii. Classification (NCBI taxonomy): domain Eukaryota; kingdom Metazoa; phylum Chordata; class Mammalia; order Chiroptera; family Vespertilionidae; genus Myotis; species Myotis davidii. The sequence goes on along the minus strand of NW_006299479.1, from coordinate 467,718 downwards.
TGTGCTAGGTGCTCTAGACCAGTGGCCGGCAAACTCGCGAGCCACATGTGGCTCGCGAGCCGCAGGTTGCCGACCACGGCTCTATACTATGAATGCGGGTGATGGGGCTCTGAGAAGGGTAAGGGCCTGACTGGTCATAGTAACCTGGGACAGATCTGAGCTCAGGCCTGTGCTGTGACAGAAAACGCTCGGAATGAGGCCCGGGCACTGGACTGCAGTCCTGCTCTGTCCCTGTTCATTTCGAGCCCATCGCCTGTTTTCCCAGAGGCCTGGCGACAATCAGATGATTCAGCTCGCAGCTGAAGTGCTCTTCCAAGATGACAGCCAACAGTTCCCAGGCACGTGCTTTGTCCCAGGCACCGCCCGATTTAATCCTTATCACTTTATGAAATATGTAACGTTGTACAGACGGGAAAACCAAGGCTTCAGAAGACTAATGTGATCAGGGTTGCCCAATGAACAAATGGCAGCACTCCAGCCTTTAACCACAGCCAGAGAGACTGCGGGCACATGGCATTAGCTGTTGACTCAGCTGCCCCCATCTCCGTCCCTGGCTCCTGATTTCCCTACCAAAGCAGATACCACTTCACCCAGACCAAACAGAACACTACTCAAGGTCCTAGTTTCTACCAGTTCTACTGCCGGGTCAGTGCAATAATAAAAAGGGAGGCGGGAGACCCGAGTTTAGTCTCAATTACAACATTCACTATCAAATATTATTCATCACGATCCCTTTATCTACCAACGAATACCGAGAAGTCAGATATATAATCACAATATTTAAGGAAGTAAATGCTTTAAGCACCATTAGACGCCCTCACATTCTTCAGGGAAGGAATAGGGAGTTTGGGGGCTGATTTAATTCGTTACTGTGTCTCCATTTCAGCCTTCTGACCCGGTTAAAGAGGCGCAGAGAAGGAGAAGTCATTGGCATTCAGGAGCTGAAGTCAGACACCACTTACCAGAAGGCCCTGCTGAATGGCTCCGATGAGGAATGAGACGGGGCCCTCGGTCACAAACGGGGTGGCGTGTCCCCGTGAAGACTAGCTGAGTGCCACAGTCGTGGCTCATCTCCATGTTAACGCTTGCCTTGGTCTGCCCTGAAGGTGCTCTATATTTGCACCTTCTCACTTAACGGCTGAAGACTGTTGGTGCGTATCCTTCATAAAGAAAAACAAAGCAAGCCTTTACGTCTCAGGAGAGAAATCAGAGACTCTGAAGTGTCGGAACAGCACGTAGCCTCATCGACGAATCCAGGATATGAATCCAGCCAGACCCACTGCTGTAGATGACTTACCCCTTCCTTCCCTCCCAAGAAAGCAGGAACTTTCTTATTAGGAAGTAAGTGATCACAGTGCCTTTCTTTTAGAGATTCAAGTCTAGCGTGTATTTTTACAAAGTAGTCACCCACAAGTTTTGGTGTTTACACATCACTTGTTAACATCTCCTCACTAATCATGACACTAGAGTACTGCAGTACCACTGTCGGTCAGTGACAAAGTTGGGCCAAAGGTACATTTTGTTTTTAAAACCAGGAAGCTAGTTAGGGGCCCAGAGGAGAGCTGGAACTCAGATGGTCTGACTCCTCATGAGGATGCTGACAGGAAAGCTGGACAGGGAGGGAGAGAAAATGTCAGGTAGGGGAGGCCTTGACTTTAAATACTACAGCTGAAAGCAAAGGGCAAGAATCCCGCCAAGTGTCTGAAGCTGGAACTGGTAATACAATCTTGATACTCTAGTCTTGGTTCTGGTTCTTTTTTTTTTTAAAAGCTTCCTTCAACAAGGGCTTATTAAACATCTCCTTTGCACCAGGACTGGAATGGTTGTACAGATTAACTAAGTATGTGCCCAGCAAGGAATTCAGTCTAATGGGAGAACTATGCAGGCAGTTCATACGGGGTGACTGATGCCATGATGGTAAGTGAAACCACCATGACACAAAGGAGGGAGGGTAAGTAGGGAGGAGCCTGCCCATAGAAAAGGCACATTCCAGGCAGAGAGAAAAGAACATGAATGGATAAAGGTGGTTAGGACGAATCTGAAAGCTCTTACCGTAGAGACCAAATAGTACCATTCAGACTCTGAAATATATCTTGTTTCTCACGACCACCTACCGGTATACTGGAAATATATTCGTTCTTCCGAGTTGAGTGGTCTAAGGTTACTAGGTGTAGAACCAGATTTCAGTAGGACTCCAGCTAGCCTGTCTCTCGCCTTTCTCCTCTGCTACGTCACACAAATGCAGCGATCATTCCGGTGGAGCATTGAGGTGTCATTCACCTGAAGCACTGAGATCAGCACCGGGGTCATTCCCGTGGAGCACTGAGGTCAGCACCGGGGTCATTCCCGTGGAGCACTGAGGTCGTCATTCACCTGAAGCACTGAGGTCAGCCCAGGGTCATTCCCATGGAGCCTTGAGGTCAGCACCGGGGTCATTCTCGTGGAGCATTGAGGTTAGCACCGGGGTCATTCTCGTGGAGCATTGAGGTTAGCACCGGGGTCGTTCCCGTGGAGCATTGAGGTTAGCACCGGGGTCATTCTCGTGGAGCATTGAGGTTAGCACCGGGGTCGTTCCCGTGGAGCACTGGACGGCTCTGGGAGAAACTCTGCCCTCAGCACCTCCCTTGCTCAGCCAGCACTTAGAGCTGGAGGCACAGCTTCAGGAGAAGAATGAGCTCCCTGAAAACTCGGGAGTTAGTACTGAGAGGCGAGCCCATGGGTACCCTTTCAGCAGCCAGTGGGTTTGCCTGCGGAGTAAAACCCAACATCCTTTCAACCAGTACCAGAGGACTTGTTATTGGCAATGAATGTAAAACATGTCCTTTCCTCGGCGATTGGAGTTGGGAAGAAGGAACCTACTCTGGGTTTTACTTTCAAAGCAACACTCTCCATTTTGAATTAAAGGGGGTGGGGCAGCAGGCTTTAGGAAAAGGTGGTATTTTCTCCAGAGTGAGGAGCAACTATAAAACATCCAAGTCTATTCTAATGCTCCTCCCTGCATGGCTGGGACACCATCACAGAAGTGATCACCACTAACAACATTCTGGGCTACAGGGCAAACCCCTCACAACGCTACGCACCAAATCCAGTCTGAGACACATGGTCGGAATAACTCTGCCAACTCCTGTCCACCAGAGGCTCAAAGACTCAAGGCCGCCACAGGTCCTCCTGGAATTGTCCCCTGAAACACCCCTGGAGCCACCACATCTCTCATGGCCCCAGGTGTGCATCCAGGACCCATGTTTGGTGCAAATGCTGGTGACGTCACCTGAACAATTCCAAGAGGGGGTTTCCGCTGTGTACTCCACCGACAGGCTGGCCAGGACCCATCTCACTTCCCAGGGCTCAGTCCTACACTGTTCCCCTCGGATGTCAAAGTCTGCAGCCACTAAGGAGACGAGCGGTCAGGTGACTTCAGTCAATAACAGTGTGGGGTGGGGTTGGGGCTGAAGGCCAGAAGGACTTTTATGAAATCATTTATTAAACAAATTCAGAGGAAGTTTAACCAGCAGTCAATACCCAAGACAGGATTCCTCCATTTCTACCTGTTGCTCACTTAGAGCCTGTCACATGAACTTTCCGTGTGAAATGTGACTCCAGGGAGTGCCGACATGCAAATACCAAAGTATTAGGAAACAGCAGGTGCAGCCGCCTTTCCTCGGGTGAAACAGTTGTTTCTCCTCACTGCAGTCCCTGCCTCCGGCCATTTCCCATCCCTTTCTGTCCAGCCCTCCACTCCTCTCAAAAGCTCAATCCTGCCTCGGCCGATTCACCTCTGCCCTGTCATCCAGACTTCCACCCTCAGCTCTGGATCGCCCCCAAGTCTCACCATGACACATCACAGCCACTCCCTTCTTAGGAAGGCAGCAGAAAGGGCACCTGACTTAGAATCCGAGGACTGGACTGACTTCTTGGTTCTAACTCCAGCTGAAATGCGCATTTTCTCCCCGTGAGAACAGCTTAACTGTTCACAGAACTTCCTTAGGAATCCAATGAGGTGTCTGTACAACCACTGTGTCAACACCAAGCCATCGAAAGGTGTCGGCCCCTCCACAACTTGCCTGATCCATCCGAAGCAGGCCACTCCTTCCAATCCACTTCCGCACGCAGACGCCATACAGTGTCATCGCTAGCCTTCAACAGATTAAGATATCTTTTCAGTCATCTGGATCCTTCCAAGAGTTAGGGAAGCTCTGCCCCTGCAGAAAAGCTTTCCCACCCAAGCCCTGCTCCAGCACAGACGCGGCATATGTTCTTACCCCCAGTGCCTTAATTAAAGCGCCATGCCCAGCTCTCTGCCTGCAGCTGGGTGGGCCCGAGAAGCAGGAAACAGCCAGGACTAAATAACTTGCTTACCCGCACTGAGCTTTTTGTGGTTGGTGCTGTCCAGTAGGGACACCATCTCTACTTTGGAATAAAAGTCAGCAAAGTTTTACTTAAAGAACCACATAGAAAGTATTTTAGACTTGAGGACCATGTGTCATCTACTCAGTTCTGCTTCTGCTGGAACTGAAAGCAGCCATAAATAATACACAAACGAAATGGGCATGGGCTGTGTTCCAATAAAACTTTATTTACAAAAACGGGAAGCCAACCTAAGGGCGGTGGCTCACTGACTCTTGTTCTGGAGCAAAACAGAATGTAGAGTCTCTGAACTGAAATGCAGTCTGTGCTGCAAGAGCAGCGTCCCTGCTGGCATCCACCCGCCGTGCCCACCAGCCCGGGCGTGTGAGCAGGCTTGGTGAGGACAGCCAGCAGCAAAAGAACAGGCCACAGCCAGGATCCTGACACCCCCCTCTTTAAGAGGTAGTGCCCAACTAGTCCCATTTCAGGGAACCCACACACTCTCACTTCTTGTGTTTCTTTCCCATCTCAGAGCCTCTCCACGGAGTTATCCAGTCAGCCACCAACTTATTAGAATCCTGCCATTCTCACATTCTGGTCAAAAGAATGAATCCGTTTAGGGGGCTAATGCCCAAGTTTCTATTTGACAAAGACGTACAATAGGCTCTTTAAAAAAAATAAGTTACATAAGAATTTCCGGAGACAAAGCTCCTCTCCAGACCACTCGTCACGGAGAAGACCACAAGCTGAAAGGTACGAGCCGCGTACAGAATGCGGCGTAGTCGCTGTCCGCGCTCCCCCCGTAAGCCCGCTCTCGGGGAGCCTGGCTTGTGTGACACACTGACCTCACACGGCTCTGAGAGAAGCCTCCCTGGGTCGGTACGGAACAGACCTGGAGCGAGCCTTCCTCAGTGTCCTCCTCGTGGGGTGTGGCAGCAGATGGCAGCCCTGTGGCTGCCAGCCCGCCACTGGCCTCAGAGGAAGGAGGGGCCTCCCTGCTCCCTTCCTTGCGGCCTGCAGGGCGGAGCAGGCCTGGGCTCTGATGGAAGCTTCTCTCAGAGTCACTGCTGTTCGGGTGCCTGCTTAGGAGACGGAGCTGTGGTCACAACCACAGTGGAGACCGCTTTGGAGGAATTCGAGGCTGTTCCCTGTTGGAGATGGGACGCGGGGACAGTCTGGATGCGCACCTGTTCGCAAAGAGAACGTCCGGTCAGCAGCTTGCAAACAAAGGCAAGGAGAGAAGCCGGTGTGGCCCGCAGTGCGCCCTGGCCTCACCTGTGTGGCCTGGCCCTGCTGCTGGAGCTGCTGCAGCTGCTGGGCAGTGAGGAAGCTCACGGGCTTGTTGCCAGCTATGAGCTTGGTGCCCGCTGGCATGGTGGTGAGGATGATGTTGCGGCCCAACCCACTGAGGCTGTGGACGGAAAGCAGGATAGGGCGTTAGCTCCCGCCAGAATCAGGCCACGCACTAAAGGAAACCAGGGGGGCCTGGGGCCTGTGAAAATCCCAGCATTCTGGACTGAAGTGGAAACTAGCGGATGAGACGTTTGTTCCACCTTCCATGCGTCCCACGACGAGATAAGAGCGAGCCCAAGGCCCCCAGTGCTTTGGCTAAAATGACCCTGAGATCCAGACCTTGATCAGCGGGAGTAACGAACAAGGCCCCGGGGAGGCGTGCGCTTTTGTCAAGAATCCCCTGCCCCACACAGCTGCCTTGAGGCCATCAGAACGATCCCATCACACGCTTTCTCCCTGTCCCGTTTCACTCAGGGCCACGGGCAGCCCAGGTTCCAACAGGCCCTCCTCCTCCTGAGTGACCACACCACCAGGCTCAGAAAACGTGAGGCCTTCCCAGCAGCCGCAGTCGAAACTGCTGCCTGAGCCGTGTCAGTGGCGACCCATGACGCACTCCTGTCCCCTTCCTTGCTTTTTCTTCATAGTGCACCTTACCGCCCACATAGTATTTCGCTCCCCTCTTGAAGCCAGCATGGACTTCTGTCTCTCTCAATCACTGCTAGATCCCCCACACCTAAAACAATACTAGCTGCTCAATACGCCTCGCTGAGCACAACAAAGGAGAGGTACCCAGGGTGAGCCCCAGGAAACCAGCACCCGGAAGCCCTGTCCTCCCTCCCGATGGCACTTACTTGGCTCCCAGGTTGCCTTTGATGATGGGGGCTGTGACCACACTCTTGCCCTTCATAGGCTGGCTGATCACAGAGAGCGGGACTGTGATCCGCGTCGGCAGCTTCCCCTAGAGAGAAGGAGGAGCCAGTGTATGGGACACGGATGAGAAGACCAGCGTCTCCTCCAGGGCTGAGCCCAGGAGCCAGCGCCAGAGGCTCTCGTCGCCTGGGCTCTGCGGGCTCCAGCGTTCCTGAGGTGCGGCCCAGGGAGGCCTCATGAAACCAGTCACATCCAGTAGTTCAGGGCTCCTGCGCTACACTGAGGGGCCACCTGATCGCTAGCATCTCTTCCATGCTGCCTACAGCAGCAGTCACCACACACAATGCCGTCAGGATTGTGTGTGTTCCTCACCCCCAAAGGAGGATGTGTGTTCACTTCCGCACAGAGAGAGCCGAGCTCCTAGGGCAGTGATGGCGGACCTTTTTGAGCTCGGCGTGTCAGCATTTTGAAAAACCCTAACTTGACTCTGGTGCCGTGTCACGTATAGACATTTTTTGATCTTTGCAACCATAGTAAAACAAAGATTTATATTTTTGATGTGTATTTTATATATTTAAATGCCATTTAACAAAGAAAAATCAACTAAAAAAATGAGTCCGCGTGTCACCTCTGACACGCGTGTCATAGGTTCGCCATCACCGTCCTAGAGGGTAGGCCTTCCTCATCTGCGGAGCCCCGAGCGTGGCGCTCAGCAGCTGTCGGAGGCAGTGGGAGCGGGGACAGGGGCACTTGGAGTTCACACAGCAGGTGCACAGCTGCTGCTTCGCTGGAACACGGCAGGGCGTGCCCTGGGGGGACGGCCACATTCTCCAGGTGCCTTCCGCTTCCGCCAGAGATAAAGAGGTCAGCGAAGGACACCAGTAACAAACTCAGCCTCGTGAAAAGCCCAGCCCAAAGCTGATAAAGCCCAAGGGGAACTAAAAGGCTGAGAAGGCCTGTCTGGGCGTTCGGATGGCTAAGGTTCGGTCACTGCATCCCCTGTTTTTAGGCTGCCTGGCTTCTTAGCCCTTGGTGGGCCATAAAATTTACATTCAGTAAATCTGATTTTTAAAAATGATTCAAGCCTGGCTGGCGTGGCTCAGTGGTTGAGCGCTGACCTATGAAGCAGGAGGTCACGGTTCAATTCCCAGTCAGGGCACAGGCCCGGGTTGCGGGCTTGCCCAATGGGGGCGTGCAGGAGGCAGCCGATCAATGATTCTCTCTTATCACTGATGTTTCTCTCTCTTCTTCTCCCTTCCTCTCTGATATCAATAAAAACATATTTTTAAGAAATGATTCAAGAGGGGTGGTCTGCTAGGCTGCTAAGAAAAGGCATTGGATGTCCTGTGGGCCAGCTGGTCCTAAAGTCGGGCACTCAGGGTAGCCCACTGGAAAGCGCTGAAAGGTGTCAATAGGCAGCAGAATGGCGCCTCCGGTGGACTGACTTGTGGTTTTAGTTTCTTCAAGTCGTAGTTGCTTAAAGACATGTCAGGCCACCAGTGCACCAACCGGAAATGTCCCTTCCTGAGCGAGCCTCCTGACAGCTGACTAGACAGGGGAGAGGCAACACTTCCTGCCCCACTGGGTGCTCTCTGGTCCACAGCGAGGGGCAGAGGCAGGTTTACGGTTGTGAGCACGCCCAACAGTCCATTCTGGTACATTATGTATTAATTACTGTATCCTCTTCCATACAAACAACTGCAAACCTCCTCCTGCCCAACCCTGGTTTTCACCCCGATCAATGATAACAGGGTAGATGCCACCTGGTAGCTTTCCCTTGATACGAGAAGGATTCAAGGGAAACAAAAGTGGGTCAAGTCAGCGATTCCTTTCCTCCTTCTAACTTCTGAGATATGAGAACCTAGATATTTCCTTTGAAGCCACTCTACGTATCAGGGTGTATTGGCTGGTGGTTGTACTAAAGTATATGTCCTCCTTCCTCCTACTTCCATCACTCTACTCTGGCTTTTACCCCAATTATTGAGGTTTTACTACACAGCTTGTTTAGAAAAGGGAAACTATGTTTTACTCTGCCCACATAACATATACTATAGTGCTCCTGATCTAGAAGCTGAATGGACACAGAAGCATCCAGAAACACACCTATGCTGACACGAGAATTTGGTTTAGGATAAATGTAGCACTTCAAGTTAATGGGAAGCAATAAATCAGTGATGTTGGAATAATGTGAAAAACATAAAATGAGATCTCTACCACAGGCTATTCACAAAATTATATTTCAAATGAATGATCAGCTATACCTTTCTTAAAACTCTGAAAATATTTTATGAAAATACAAGCTAATATCTTTATAACCCTGAGGTAAGAAAGGCAAAAGACATAAAACCCAGGAACCATAAAAGGTATGTTGATAGACAGATCTTATCAGATAAAATACCTGTAAAGCAAAAGGCTCCAAAGGCAAGGTTAAAAAGTGACAGAGGGACCCCAGCTAGTGTGGCTTAGAGGCTGAGTATCGACCCATGAGCCAGGTCACTGGTTCGATTCCCGGGCAGGACACATGCCCAGTTGTGGGCTCGATCCCCAAGAGGGGGCGTGCAGGAGGCAGCTGATCAATGATTTTCTCTCACTGATGTTTCTCTCTCTATCCCTCTCCCTTCTTCTTTCTCTAAAAAAATCAATAAAAAATTTTTTTTAAATGACCGAGGGGGAAAAAATACTTTCCACACAGAACTAAAACCCAGAAGATAGAAAGGCTCTAAAAAAATCAATAAAAACATTTTTTTTAAATGACCGAGGGGAAAAAATACTTTCCACACACAGAACTAAAACCCAGAAGCTAGAAAGCGTCACTCAAACTATGAAAAAACAGAAAACTCCAAAGAAAACTGGCAAAGATTTATCTACTGCTGGAGAGCACAGCCATCCGCACAGGCCTGGATGCTCAATCTCACTACAGACCAGGGAAACAAAACAGAAACAGGACTCTCTCAGGAGTAAGAGAGCCACATACGGTTCAAACAAGTGCCACCCGGCCCTGGGGAAGCCAGGAGACTTGCTGGCTGGACAGAGAGCTGCGATGGCCTTTTGGGTAGCACAACTGGAGTATCAAAACTTCCCGTGCGTGTACCGCCGTGGCCGGGCTAGCCCCTCGGCTCCAGAAATCCTTCTACGTGATCACATATGCACCCCCAAGCATTCGCTGTCGCGCTGGTTTTAATAATGAAAATGCTCTCTTTAGTAGAAGCGTGATTAAAACACATCCCTTCTAGGGACTACCAGGTGTCATAAAAAAGGGTGCGGTCATTATCCGTGGAAGATCTAGAATAACCCCCACGACATCTCTTTAAATAAATAAGGCAAACCACAGGGCAGCCTATAGACTGAGGTCTTTCAAAGGACTTCCTAACTGTGTCTGTATGTATGAAAACACTCTGGGAAAGGCCTAGAAGGACAAATGCCAAACACCCACAGATGTTAGCCCGCACGATGGGAGAGCTAGAGGGGGTGAAAGAAACTTTGTACTTGACTCCCTGAACTGTTTTAATAATTTCCAAGAATGTATGGGTGTCTACTTTCATATATTTGTTTGGGTCACGTGGTGACACAGACATTCCCGTTCCTAAGAGGAGTCCCTGGCGGAAGGGCTAGCTGTGCCCCGCCCCAATGGTACTCACAGCCTGGGACGTGGAAACCACCGTGGTGCTGACGGGCACCTGTCGCACCGTGGGGGCTCCCGTGGCGATGCTGATGGGGGTGCTGGCGGCCCCCGAGGCCACGGCCACCGTCTTGGACACGGCAGCGTTCATGCTGGGCAGGGACACCGCTGACGTGTGAACAGTCCCGGACCCGCTGGCCACCGAGGACCCCGGCTTGGCGTGGGCTGCCACGGTGATGGTCTGGCCGGCCTTGGGAGGCATCACACCCAGGCCCTGCACGATGCGGATGGTGGCAGCCGGCTTCGCTTCTGACGACGCCACGGTGCTTTTCCCCTTCTGCTCGGCCACACTCACACCGAGGGCGGGCATCAGGCGAAAAGCTGACCCCGAGCCTTCCGCCGGCTTGAGGTCGGGCGTCACTTTGACCACGGTGGTGCCAGTTGGAGTGGACGCGGGGGCACTGGCGGAACTGGCCTTGGCAGGGCTGTCCGTGGCGTGGACGGGGTTGGAAGTGACGTGTAGGGTAGCGGAGATGCCTTTGCCTGCTGTGCCGCCTCCTGTCCCGAAGAGGTCCTGGGTCAGTTTGACTGTGGTCACCTGGGACTTGGCCAACGTGGCCATCATGTCCGGTGTGATCCGCAGAACCGTCTGGCCTTTGGCATCTGTGGTGATGGAGGAGGGTGGCAGGCGCAACACATCCTTGCCCTGGATGCGGAAGTTAGTGGCGGTCAGTGGGATGCTGTTGCCTGTCTGGGGCTTCACACCAAGCTGCCCCGTGATCGCCACCTGGTGGGGAGAAACAGCACTGACCGAGGGATCCCCAGCGTGGCAGTGGTTCCACCACACAGTTAGGCAAACCTCCGTTTGTGTTTCATGTATTTCTCTAACTTTTCATTTTTAGAAATGATAAATATTCACAAAAGAAGAGGATAATGGAACAAACCCATGTACCTATCACCCAACTTCAATAGTTACCCCTTTGTCAGTCTTGTTTTATCTACCCTCCCCTATGTTTTTGTTGTTGTTGTTTTGAGGGGGAGGGGGGAGGAGGGAGGGGAAGGGGGGAGGAAGAGGAGTGGGAATATTTTTAAGTAAAATAATAGATAGCACTTTGCTGATCAATACTTCTGTACATATCTCCAACCTAGAAAAGGGCCTTTAAATTTAAAAAGACACCTATTATGACCTAATAATATACATTCACATTTCCGCAACCGTCCCCAAAATGTCTCCACTTGGAGAGCAGCAGCGTGGCCAATGCCATGTGTAGTAATCGCAGCCCTTCTGGCCTGGGACTTTCTCTGTCACGAGCCATTTTCCCCTCTGCTGGACCACCCCCATCCCGGAACGGATTTCTCACCCGAGACCACAGACCTCGCTTCACCCCCATCTCCCTCCCCAGCTCACTCCACTGCAATCTCCACTGCAGCCCCTTCCTCTGCTCTCTTCAAACACAAAATTACTCTAAAAGATTCTACAATCACATCTCCATTTCCTCGCCTTACGTTCTCCTGAACACATTCCCAACAAGGCACTAAGCCACTGGACCCAGTCAAGTTCACTCATGACCTACCCCAGGCAGTGGTCAGTTCCCAGGCCTCCCATCACGCATCTGGCACACCTGGTGCACGTACTAACTCTGGAGCACCCCTCTCTCTCTTGCCTTAGTCTGGCACCTGTGTTTCCATCTCAGAGAATGCCGTCACTATCTGCTCCGTCACTCTAGCCAACACCCATGGACTCCCTTCTCCCAGACCCCACAATCAAACCAGAAAATCACACTGACTCTACCTTGAACCCTACATTCAGAACCCAGCCCTTCTCACCCTACGATGACCATTCGCAGGAGGCCAGTGTGACCTCTCCCCGGGACCACTGCCACGGCCCCGACCTGGCCTCCCGGCTTCCGCTCTTGCCCCTAAAGTCCACTGCACACAGCAGCCAGGCCTTCCTTAGTGTAAAGCCAATCAGGCCCTCCTGAGTCATAATCTCAGTGGTTCCCCATGACCTTCGAATTAAAATCTAAGTGCGACACGATTGAACCTCTCGAGAAACCGATTTCCAACGCTCCCGCACTTGCTCACGGGGCCTCAGCCACACGGGTTTCCTGCTGGTCCTCAAACATATTCTTGACTCAAGACGTTTTCTCTTGCTCTGCCCGTTCCTGGAATGGCTCGCCTCCAGCTGCCTGTCATACAGGGCACTTCCCGCCTCACTCCTCTCAAACACCAGCTCCTCCAGGCCCCCTGATCGCCCCAGCTGACAGCACATGCGCTCTCCCTCCCCTGATACTGCTGTTCTCCCCTCCCACACCTGCCCCTGGGGCGCCGGCCTGTCTCCCAGCTCCATGGGAGAGTGGGCTCCACGATGGAGGGACTTAGTCTCTGCAACATACCACGAAATCCCCAACACTGCAGACAGTGCCTGGCACACAAAAGGTACTAATAAATATTTAATGAAGAAAAATGCTCCTTTATCATTCTGTGGTTCCATTTCAGCTGTAAAATGGGGATAAGTGCCTGCCCCACGGTGTTCTGAGTATTAAATTATTTAATGTGTATAAAATGCTTGGCACCGTGCAGGCACTAGTTGCATTTGCCCAATTCTTTGAAGTTCAATGGTTAGCCTTGCATATTCCCAACCACGAAAGCACAAATGTACGCTTCTACGAGTGAAACTGAAACGCCAATAAAGCATGTAAAGTCAGACCCCAGGATTTTAACTCAATCAATCTCCTCCAAACTCAGAAGCTCAGCTACTAAACGCTGAATTAGATGGAAGGAGCAGAGGGCTCTCTCAGGCCCCTGCAGGGCTGACACTGCCCTCGGTGGGAACTAGAACCTAAAATACCTGTGAACTACGGGTCACGGTCACGAGTCGCTGAGCTCTGCACTGTCCTCTGCTCGGGCCGGAGGACGGACCCACCTACCTGCTTGATGATGTTCTGCCCGCTCACATTCTGGATGACGGCGGCTGTGGATGCGCTCGGGGCAGAGCTCCCGGGGGAGCTGGTGGCTGGCTTGCTCACAGGGCTGGTGGTGGCAGGGAGACTTGTCACTGTGAGGCCCGTCTGCCCGGCTCCCGGCCGCTGCACAGTGGCCGTTGCAGTCTGAGCTTTGACTGGGACGGTGGCCATGACTGTCTGGTTCAGAGCATGAGGCCAAGAGCTTAATTAGAGACTGAGATGCAGACCAGGACGCCCCGCAAGAAGGGTGCCTCGGGAAGTGCTCCTAATGGAACAGTGCTCAACCCTCACCACTCCCTAAAGCGGAAGCTGTGCAGTCCGTGCTTGGGTGTAGCATCTTTAATTTTCAGAATGCCTCCACATTTAACACCTCACTCCTACACCAAGGACAAATATCATACCCATTTTACAGTAGAGGAGACTGAGGCAAAGGTAAGACTTTTCTCTAGAATCACACAAGTAGCTAGTGGCATGGCTGAGACTAGAGGCACAGGGGAAGGAGCCCGAGATTTCGGATCGCAGGTCTGGATTTAGCTCCAGCTCTACGAGGGGCCTAACGTTACCATCCTGGGTAAACCAACCAACTTCTCAGAAGTTCTGATGCTCAACATGTCAACTACAACTTACGTTAAAGTACAGCTCGTAAGAACACTCCCCAGCTGTGGACAGTAAACGAGCTGGAAAACACAGCAGTAGCAGCAGTGTACCCAGCCTGCCCACAGCACCCACTGCCCACCTCTGGGTCCGCGGTCCCTGCTTACCTGGGCTGTGGACAGTAAACGAGCTGGAAAACACAGCACCAGTGTACCCAGCCTGCCCACGGCACCCACTGCCCACCTCTGGGCCCGCGGTCCCTGCTTACCTGCGGCATGACTTTGGTCTGCGTCGCGGTGGCTGGCACGCGGATCTGGGGCCCTGCTGGAATCGGTGGCAGTGTCTGTGCTGGCCCCGCTGACGGCTGGGTAACAGCAGGAAGGCCCGACGCGGGCAGCGGCCTGGGAAGTCGGCGGCGTCTGGCTGGCGGCTGGGGAGAGCATGGTTCCCAGCTGTGGCATTTTTGGAGAGGAGACCAGAAGAACACTAGGAGGGAAAGCGGGGACACAGGACACGACGAGCTCAGGACGTGCCCGCGAGAGGACGGGGAGGGAGAGCGCGGGAGGAGAGACGGGGGGCTCACCCGGAGCTGGATTTCGCGGGTTCTGGGGCGGTGGTCGGGCCGCTCTTGCTGACTGCTGGCACGGGCGGCGGGGAGATGGGCGTGGCGGGCAAGGCTGGCGTGGTGGGCGTCACAGGGGTGACGGGGGTGGGCGGCATGCTGGAGTCACTGAGGCTCATCTGGCTCTGCTCCGAAGGGCCGCTGAGGGCCTTCAGGGAACTCTCCTTGCTGCTGGACTTCTAAGCAGGAGAGAGAGGGGGATCCACGCGCAGATTTAACTCGGGGGCACGAAGGCAGGCTCGGCCCTGGTTCCTGGGGCTCTGAGCCTCGCCGCCCTCCCTGCAGCCACCAAGGCGGGCTCTCCGCTGGCCACTTACCACCTTGGAGGAGGGCTTGGGCTTCTGCTGAAGGGCTTTTCTGGCTTTCGCGGCCGCTGCCTGCGCCTGGTGAATCCGCTCTGTGAACGAGAGTGACAAGCATCAGCCACTGTCTGACCTCAGCACAGGAAGGAGGTGCTTCCACAAGAGCCAGGGCCTCGCTGGAGGGCCAAGTCCTGCTCTACGCTCCTGTCCTGCCCAAACGCCAGGGAGAAGCGTCATGGAACTGGGGCAGGAAGTCAGAGCATCCCTAGTCCAGCTGGACACACTGCCCGAGCCTCACGCACCGAACTCTTCCTCGCTCCTGTCGCGGTGCAGGTAGATCCACAGCTTGCGGCCGATGTCGTACTTCACACATGGGTCCTTCTCATAGTGCAGCCGGTCCAGGGCCCCGCTCACCACTGTGTTCACCTAGCAGACAGGACAAAGGGGATGAGGCCCTAAGACCCATGGGAGGTGGAGCAGCTGGGTCGAATCTGTGCTTCACTAACAGCAAGGGTCTTAGGTTAACACTGCTCACGTGACACCCTTCTCTCCTCTTCTTCATTCCGTTTTTGTTTTTTAATTTATGTTACTATATTTTATATTCTCATTATTTTCCGTAATTCCTTTCGGGAACAAAACAAAAACAATCTCTTCTCCAGCCTACCTGAGTGCTGGTGACATCTGGTGCAAGAAACTGGGAGTCCTTGAGCAGCTCACAGATCTCTGCCCGCGTGCCCTCGCCGTTAGGCAGCCGAGCTGCGGCATCTCGAACTGATGGCGTCGGAAAATGGAAAGGCCAAGAATCAAGCAGAGCTACTACGGGGACACCCTTCCCTTCTTGCTCTGGGGGGTGACATGCCCTGGGGTGTCTTCCTCACTCAGCGTTGGGTGGACACTGCCCTCTAGCGGCAGTTCCCTACGTGTACACTCTTCACACTCAGCCAAGACTGAACATGGCACCCAGGACTACCCAGAGGTAACACGCCATACACTGGCAGTGCTGCGATGCTGTAACGGACTCAGATGTGTTCATACCACCTTACAGTCGCTGCGACGACACCAAATACCACTTTCATGCACCACTACTTGGAAATTACAGAAGGTGTAAGACCTGCTGCTAGATCTGATCATTTAATATCAAAATAAACATATATTTCTGCACGAGAAATTTGTTTTAATATTTTGACAACTACTTCAATATGATTAGTTTCTCCTGTAACTCTATGCATTTTGTTTTCTGCATTTAAAGCATAATTCTGAGGGGGCCATAGGTTTCACCAGAGCCAAAGATTCATGACACACACAAAAAGGTTAAAAACCTCATCTTGAAAGGAACCATAGTGTGGAGGCAGCAAATTCCTATACTTGAGCTCACTATTTAGCTGGCCTGGGAACAATTAATTCCTGAATAAACTGAAGCACAGACTTCAGGAAAGAAACACGGATTCCTGATAAAACCCATGGGGGTAGGACGCCCCTTCCCAAACACCAAAGCTTCCTGAAGCTGCGCCGACCCCACAGCTGTCCTGTGTGGTGGGGGCGGGCGTGAGGGGCAGAGCCGCCTGGAGCAGCAGCGGTCCCACCTACCGAGAGAGAGGATGGTGACGTAGGCGGGCCGGTCGGAGCGCAGCAGGGAGTGCTCCCGAGCCTTGTTGAGGGAGGTCTCCTTGTCAAACACGCCCTTCACGGGCCCCACCACGGACTCGAAGCCGTGCATCCGGAAGGTGAACGCCTTGTGGGGCTGGCTGTACCGGTAACGCTCCTATCGAGAGGAAAGGCCACGCTCCTAAGTCAGAATCTGTGGGGTTCCCTCCAGCGCTCCCACCCAATGAGGAGAGATTAAAACGAGGAGAAACAAGCTATTCCACTAGGACCACTGAGCCGACGCCAGTGGGAAAGGGACGGCCCCCAAAGCCCTCCTCCCTGGCAAAGGGACAGGAAGGTGAGTGTAACCATACTCTGCCATCTGGAGGTAAAGGTCATTAAACACCATGGCTGCCCCTAACAAACAATCCCACCGCAGGGATCCCAGGTGAAAGGTGTGGCTTTCCTGCCACACGGCCTCACGGGCACAGAGATCCCCCTGGGCTCGGGCTGTCTTACCTGCTCCTGGAACACCCGTTTCTCCTCCCCGGTGCTGGGCCGCACCACATAGTCAGTTCTTCTGGAACATAAAGAATTTGGGCAATCTAAAAAAAGCCGAGCTCACAGGAAGAAGCAGGGAGTAGAATGGTGGTTACCAGCGGCTGGCAGATGGGGAAACAGGGAAATGCTGGTAAAGGGCACCAACTTCCAGCTACGAGAAGAGGAAGGTCTGGGGATCTAGCGCATAATCGGTGACTACAGTTCATAACACTGATTTATACACTTGAAAGTGGCTAAGCGAGACCTTACCACACAAACACATACATACATTGGTAATTCTGTGAGGTGACGGATGTGTTAACCTTACTGTGGTACTCACTTCACAATCTATACATGTATCAAATCAACACACCGTATTATATGTCAACAGTGTCTCACAAAGCTGGGGGTAAGAAAAGAGGACCACACCAGACGGAGAATGGTCACGTGAGATGCTGTGACATGAAGGGCTCAGGGCTAGAGGCCAAGAGGCCTAAATGCTAGTCCTGTCCCTAATCTCCGGCCAGTCACTTAGCCTCGTGCCTCAATTTCTTTCTAGGTGAAGCGAGGAAGATGGACTGGATGAATCACGCTCAAACGGGAACGGAAGGAGGGGAAGTCAGGGGAAAAAGCATGCCCACCTACAAGGCAGATCACATCCCCCTCAGAAACCCCGCTGTGCGTCCCCTCCCCAACCCAGAACCCTCTCCTCGGGGAGCCGCTCTGGGTGACGGGAGTGTGTCCTCAGGTGTGCTGAGGCAGGTGACAATCCGCGGGCCCCCAGGATCTCTCAAGCCCACGACAACTCTAACAGTTAAGATATGTCAGAAAAGCCATGCAGTAGGTAGAGTTATACTCACACCCGGGGGACAGGAGTGGTAGCATCTGAGCTGTCCTCGTTTTCTTGCTGCGGAAAAGGAAAACATGAACAGGTACGTGGGCTACAGGATTCTGGCTGACGCAGGGCTCTGGACGCCCCGTCAGGAAGGCTGACATTTCTGTACAAAGCATACCTTGCAGAGGGCCTGGTCTTTGGTTTCGAGCCACAGCTGGAAGAGGGCAGCTAACTCCTTCTCGTTGTCTTGGGACTGGCCTGTTAGGAGAATCAAAAGGCAAAAAATAATGGAACCAACCAGGGCTTTCCTGGGGATCTCACTGTCTCCTCGCGTGCTGTATCTCTGAGAGAACCCGACAGGACCTGCAGCATCGGCCTTCGCCACAGAAAGCATCTGGCCCACGGGCTCACAATATTTACTATCTGGCCCTACAACGTGTGCCACACCGGCCCACCGCAGCCAACTTGAAGCACCGCCTGACAGCGTGGGTCGCCTTCCCTCTCCCCGGTCCTGAACTCAGGTCATTCTGGTAAGAATCGCTCTTACAGGAAATTCTTCACCTCCTCCATGTCCACAAGTCCACAGCCTTTATCTTACTGAACCTTCTAGTAACAGTCAAGGCTAATGACCACTCCCCAATTCTTAACTCTCTCACTGCTTGGCTTCCAAGAGTCAGCTCTCTCTTATAGTCGCTTCCTCTCCACGTGCTCCCTCCGCCTCCTCTCAAGGCTTAGTCCTCGGCCCTCTTTTCTCCTCATTTTAGCACCTTCCCCCTATGCCTCTGACTTTAAATGCCATACATATATGTGTATGTGTATGTATATGTGTGTGTGTGTGTGTGTGTGTGTGTGTATGTCAATAGTGCTCTACCTCGACTCCAGTCTGGGTTCTAAACCCATATATGCCATTGTCTGTTCAGTATCTCCACTCAGATGTCGCAAAGGCAGCTCAAACTCAGCAAATCCCAAACTAAACTCATGACCTTCACCCTCACCCATGTCCGGGCGTCTTCCACAGCTGCCCACCTCCATAAACACCACCTTCAGGCACGAAACACAAACCTAGGAAAGGGGTGCTTGCCTGCGCTCTTCTTTCATCCCCAAGTCCAAGTCATACCAAGCCCTGTGGCTTCTCCACCTAAAACCCTCTGAAATTTTAGATCCAAGTATCTTCATCTCTGCACAGGCTTTTCATCTCTGCACAGGCTGTGTGATCGTTTTGAACCGAACCTTCCCTGGCACCACGAAGCCGCTGCCTCCTCCACCTGCCATCGGCCGGCCTCCTCCCAATCACCACTGATATCTCTGCTCATACATCGCTTCCCCAGGAAGGTCCTCCCGGGTCCCGACCACACCAACGCCTCACTGTAACTTCTGTCCTTTCGGGACTCTTCCTTACAGAATGGATAAGCCTGTTATGTCACTTGAAGGACTACTTGTTCCCCAAACAAACCTTAACCCTCATGAGGGGAGCGCACTGTCTGTAACTTGCAAACCAGTGATGGCGAACCTTTTGAGCTCGGTGTGTCAGCATTTTGAAAAACCCTAACTTAACTCTGGTGCCGTGTCACATGTAGAAATGTTTTGATATTTGCAGCCATAGTAAAACAAAGACTTATATTTTTGATATTTATTTTATATACTTAAATGCCATTTAACAAAGAAAAATCAACCAAAAAAATGAGTTCGCGTGTCACCTCTGACACGCGTGTCATAGGTTCGCCATCACTGTTGCAAACCGTTATACCCCCTAGCACCTGACACAGTGCCTGATGCCTAGAAGCTGAACAAATGCAATGGATGGATCGACTGCATCTCTCCATATATATCCTCATAGACTGTGCAAGAGAGTAAAGAGAACGGTTCATGGATTTCAGCATGAAATCAACACTGATTTTCCTCATCACCATCACCAGGTAACAGTCACCGAGTTACTTCAGATGCATGCTACACAGCTTACACAGTAAGTGGAACTGTATAAACTTAAAACAAAAGCAAGGGCCCCGTGCCTTAAAGGCAGCTTATTCGGAGCTGCCTGGCATCTTGCTGCACCTTATCCTCCATAGCAAGTCCCAGTTTTAGGAAAAAATGTATAACTACATTATTACACATTGACCTAAAACCGTAAGTACAATTAATATAAACGCATTTAAATTTAGCCAGCACCGGAGTGCATCGTAATAGAAGGGCTATTCCACCCCAGCCCCGTGAGCCCAAACCCACTGGAGGGGGTGAAATTCGGACCCCGAGTACGAAAGGGATCCCGAAGGAGTCTTCTACTGAACAGCATAAGATTTAACACTGCCCTTTACTGACTGGAAGGCAAAGGAAGCTGAGGGGAGGAAATGAGAGAATGAAGACCTAGTGTCACGGGTAGGTCACGTGAATCACTTACCAAGCAATTTCCACTGCTGGGTTTTCTCCTTGAATTCAACAAATGGAGAGAAACTGGAAGGCACGGCTGCAAGAAATGGACTCCATGAACAAGCCACACAGGTCAGAGTGCGAAACTCAGAATAATGACTGTCCCCGAGTCCGAATGTTTCACGGAATCAGGCCTCCAAGGCCGGCACACAAGCCACACAGGTCAGAGTGCGAAACTCAGAACAATGACCGTCCCTGAGCTGAGAGAACGTCTGCCTGTTTCACAGAATCAGGCCTCCAAGGCCGGCAACGCCCAGTTGGGGGCTGCAGAGAACCAGCTATTGAGGGAGCTGGCCGGAGAGGACTGCCAATCCAAAACCCGCTCCTCCAGCTGCAGGAAAGCAAAGGCAGAACAGTCAGGGTCCTGCGAGACACCAGCCACCCCACGACGGCCACAGCAAGCTGGGTGGATCTGTCCAGTCTGCCCACGACACAGCAAGGCAGCCACAGGGCTCTGGGAGCGACCCAGAGCTCCTCTCAAGCTGCAGACCGGGGTGGGGAACGTCCAGACCACGGGCTGTCTAAGGCCTGAGAAATCAGTAGATCTGGCCCTGCCAAGGCATTAGGGGTGAGTTAATTAAATGCTAGACCAAATAGAGCAGGCTACTTTTAAGTTGATAATTTTGTATGTTATAAATATCCAAATGGCACTTGGCAAAAAAAAAAAAAAAAAAAGGTTCCCCACCCCTGCTACAGAACATTAGGATTTCCTACGATTTGAAAACTGATTCACATCTGACTTTCCCACAACTCTTACCACAGGAAGGCTAGACTGCCCCTCCAGCAGCAAGATCTCGAGGAGGAGAGAGAAGAAGCTGGAAGATATTTCATTGATTCCCAGGCAAGGCTTGAGGTCTTCCAGAGGCCTGATGGAGGAGGAAAAATATAAGAACGCAGAGGACCAAGAACACATCCCCAGGTGGTTTAAGCCCTCCAAGCCTCCTGTCAATCACAAAAGAGTTCCATCAAAGGCCACACCATGCACTTGCTCGAGTAGAACCCCGGGACCCTGGGCTTATGGTTCACCACCAACCAGGCCACCCCCAGCACCGGTACCGGGTCACCCCTCAGCCTCGTCCTCCACCCGCGCGGCCAGCGCTGCTGCTCACTTACTCCTCCTTGATGGCAGGCACTGCCAGCGGAGACGGAGCCTGTGAGAGCGGCGGGATCCCTTCAGGCCCGCTTAAGGGCTCGGCCAAGTCCTCTGCTTCGGACTTGATCACTTTTATTTTCTTCTTCTTCCGCTCCTCTTTTTCCTTCACCTTTTTTTTAAGGACAGCCAAGTCATAGAGGGCTGCGAAGGAAAGGCAACACAAATCATACAACTGCATTTTCTACATCCGGGAGGGCGGGGGTCTCATCTGCGTTTATTTTCTCAGACCCACCAGCAAAAGAAAGAAAAGTCTCAAAAACGAGACATTTACCAAACCCCGAGAGTGATTTACAAATTAACTTTAACAGTTATTCAGGCATCGATGATCCGTTGTTCTGATTCTGTATTCGCTTTCCACCTATAAATCCACTAGAGCAGTGGTTCTCAACCTTCCTAATGCTGTGACCCTTTAATACAGTTCCCCATGTCGTGGTGACCCCCAATTTCACTGTTACAAATTGAACATAATTAAAGCACAGTGATTAATCACAAAAACAATATGTAATTATATATGTGTTTTCTGATGGTCTTACGTGACCCCTGTGAATGGGTCGTTCGACTCCCAAAGGGGTCGCGACCCACAGGTTGAGAACCGCTGCACTAGAGGAAATAACCAAAAAAGCTGAACAAATGCAATGGATGGTTATCAGCAAGAAGAAAGCTGTGATTTCTCTATTTTTCAACATGTACACGGGCTCACGGAATTTAGCAGCGCGATCAGACAATGGCTGCCCCCTGAGGGCATCACTTACCTGCTAGAGAGCCTTTCCTGCCAGCGTTGACACGAGTCATGATGTCATTGAGAGTCAGGTCCCCTGTCAAAAGGTCCGGGTGATCCTAGATGCGAGACCCAGAGATTTGTTACGGAGGCCCAAATAGGGAGCCAAAACTGCTTGGGGTTTTGGCAATTTACCTAACAGATAAATAGACATTACCTGCAACCTAAGAAAAGCATGCTGAATTAAAACTACAAACATAAAAACTGCTCTTCATAACGAGGCATAGAACCCAGGGCCAATCTTTCTATTGTACGGCATTTGCAGTTTATAAAGCTCTCTCACATTCCTCACCTTGCGTGCTCCTCAAATAGTCTTGTTAAAGACCATATTTTACAGCAGGGGTGGGGAACATTTTTTCTGCCAAGGGCCTTTTGGCTATTTAGAACCTCATTCGTGCGCCATACAAAATTAGCAGTTTAAAAATTAGGCTGCTATATTTGGTCAAACATTTAATAACTCACCCCTAATGCCTTGGCAGGGCCAGACCAAATGATTTTGTGGGCCTTATATGGCCCCAGGGCCAGACGTTCCCCACCTGTTTTACAGTCTGAAAATGGGACTCAGAGAAGTTAAGGGACTTGCCCAAGACCACAGAGCAGGTGGGGAAGACGGTCGGTTCTGACTTCCACTGTGGGAGTCTCCCCATCTCGCCACCTGCCTTAGGCGAACTGCCTCCACTTCCTACTGTGCTCTCTGGCGTGGCTGCCCTGGCATCACCTGGATTAAGTGGAGCTTAGAAACAGGAAAGAGCGGGCAGAGCGCAGGATCTGACCTTGGCTCAGCCGCTGAGTAGCTGTGGGGCCAAGAGCAAGCTCCCGACCCTGTAAGCACTGGTAAAATGGCTATGATTCAACACCAGTCTCGAGCAAAGATTAAATCAGACACTACTGTCCGAGTGCCTTATATAAAGTCAAAGCACGGCCCTAGCTGGTCTGGCTCAGTGGAGAGAGCGCTGGACTGAAGGAACCCATGTCCGATTCCGGTCAAGGGCACACGCCTAGGCTGCAGGCTTGAGAAGC
>NW_006299479.1:437263-444603 GCF_000327345.1 Myotis davidii | reverse complement strand
AAGTAATAAACATTACTGGGAGGCGTGAACTTGATTTGGGGTTTGGGTGGGAAGATTGATTTTGGTGGACAGTCTCCTAAAGTCATTTACTATCTAAGCCAGGGGTCCTCAAACTTTTTAAACAGGGGGCCAGTTCACCGTCCCTCAGACCGTTGGAGGGCATGACTATAGTTTTAAAAAAAAAACTATGAACAAATTCCTATGCACACTGCACATATCTTATTTTGAAGTGAAAAAACAAAATGGGAACAAATACAATATTTGTATTTGCATGTGGCCTGCGGGCTGTAGTTTGAGGACCCCTGCATTGGTCAATAACCATGACCTCATTTACTTAGCTGCTCCTAAAACACGTTCAAGGTTCTTAACATTCTTCTTTGATTCCTATCCCAATTAAAATTCTTCTCTGCCCTAGCCGGTGTGGCTCAGTTGGTTGAGTGTCATCCTGTGCACCTAAAGGTCACCGGTTCAATTCCGGTCAGGGCAAATACCCAGGTGGTGGGCTTGATCCCCGGTCGGGGTGCATGCAGGCGGCCACCAACCAGTGTTTCTCTCTCACACCGATGTCCCTCTCTCCCCCACTTCCTCTCTTTCTCGAATCAATAAAAACATTAAAAATAAGTCCTTCTCTAATTTCACCGATGTTCTGAGAAATTGCCATGGCCCTGGTTACCCCTTTCGTTCTCTCATTGAAATGTCCCTTAGTGCTGCTATTTTAAGATTCTGCTTCAGCCCAAAATACCAGCTGATCAGCTCCTAAGAAAAAATTCCAAAGCAAAGGCAGGCAGGCCTACCTACTTGTAAAAAAGTGGAATTGTACCCACACGTCTCCTGTTCTAAGGAACACTGCTTTGCTTTCCTGGCAGGTAAGAATCTGGCCCCCACTTCCCTCCAAGGGAGTCCTCCAATCTACCTGCACATTTCCCAGAATGCAGCAGCCGCCGCCGAGTCCTCACCTGCAGTTTTCATGTCTGTGGTGGAAAGCGTGGGCACCACCCGCAGGGGCACCGCGGGGCTAGGAGAGCGCGCTGGGGAGCTCGGGAGCCATGAGCTGAGATCTTCAAAAGAAAATGTTTCTTGTAAATCCCACGTGGCTGTGGACTCCAATAGGGAGATTGGGTAAGTGGCCATTTGGGTTCAACAAGGGCAAGCCAACAACAGGGAGGCCAGGGTTCCACCATTCCTTCCTGACCCTTCCCCAGGCGAGCTGGAGCACGGAGGCCATTTAAACGGCTCTTCCGGGAAGAGACTTCACCAGTGATGGGTCGCACTGCAGCAGGCCAACAGCCACTACTACTCTCCTGTGGGGGGAAAAGCAGTTCTCTCAAGGGGCACACGGGGACCGGACAGGCCCACTGCGGAGAGCCCTGCCATGCAGGGGCCCAGCTCACCTAAACCAGTGCCAAGTACCCATCACAGGTAAAAACGATAGGCAGTCATGCCCCCCCTAACAGGAACGCCCGCCCCCCGACAGACAAGGGGATGGCTTCTTTGCTGGGGAGGTAAATGGCTACCGCTGGCTCCAACCACACAAGCTGCTGGAGTAGCTCCAGCACCTCAGCCACTCACCCTCTTCGTCGGACGACAGGGCCGTGTCACCACACTCCTCCTTCACTTCCCTCAGGACCTTCAGGTAGCGCTGCTGGGTGCGCCACTCCCGCTCCTCGGGGGTGCGGGAAGGGGAAGGGCGCTTCTGCCGGAAGGAGAGGGCCGGGCCGCTCCGACGGGCCATTTCCAGGAGGTCCTAGGAAGGCCAGACGGGAGCACGTCAGCGCTGAAGCTTGTTCTGGTACCTTCTCTAAGTCTACATTCTCTGCTCGTCATTGGTCACTAAGTTCCATTCCTTCCCTCCAGGTGACAAAAATGATGTGTATGTGATTATGCCCAATAAAAACAGCCTATTTTGATTATTGCATGGCAAATACTCATTACATTAGAGCAGCGGTCGGCAAACTGCGGCTCGCGAGCCACATGCGGCTCTTTGGCCCCTTGAGTGTGGCCACGAAGTTTCAATCGCACTGTACGTGCGCGCCCACACGTGGTATTTTGTGGAAGAGCCACACTCACGGGGCCGCAGTTTGCCGGCCACCGCACTGGAGACCCAAATGTTTCCAGACTGAAGCTCAAACCACTGAAAGCCAGAACTGTCTCGAAGAATTAGCAGACTGGTCCAGCCCGGGCGCACTGAGGTTGGCGCACTGCATACCCCTCAAGCCTCTCAGAGGCCCGTGTATCCCACCCCTCCCCTAGAGCAGCCTGGTTCCCTGAATGAGCCGTGATGGAGCTGAGAGCCGTTTATTTATCATGGTAAATACTGGAGCTACAATATGTCATCCATTTTAAGAGGTACCTTTCCCCCTTTTTTAACATCTCTGAAATCAGGGTACATCTTAAAGTTGAACATAAGAAAGAATCATATAGCTTAATTATATCATAGCTTAACTGGTAGCATTTTTTTTTCTTTAGTGGGATCTTTCGTATTTTACACCTGAGCCCACTTCTTGAGGTCATGAAACCTGTGCGTTCACTGCCCGTTTTACTTCCAGTTCCCCACATCACTTACACTCCGGGAAGCCAGAATCTGCTTCAGCAGCCGGTGGAAATACTGCTGCTGGGAGTTGAGGTAACGCTTGTACTGTGACTTGAAGCAGAGCTGCCGGTACTTGACCACCTCAGGGTTGAAGTGTCCATCTTAAAGGAACAGAGGTACAGTATATATACGTCAGTCAGCAAATATTTAATGTGTGCTGAAAATGTGATCAACTCTGCTAAACTGGGATATATAGTATTGGGGGCGGGGGAGGAGAAAACCTTTGTGTATGTGGAGCCTTACAGTCCCGTGGGAGAGACAGCAAATAAACAGCTAAACAGATAAGTAACAGTCAACTCTCTCAAGTACTATAAGGAAGTTAACTCCAGAGAACTGAAGGGTAAGGAGAGTTCAATCAGGAAAGGGATCTCTAAGGAATGACGCATAAACTGAAGCCGGATTAAAGCAAACGCAGCAAAATATCAACAACTGATAAATATAGGTGAACGTTATATGCATGTCTGTTATATTATCTTTCAACTTTTCTACATGCTTACAAGTTTTCAAAATGAAAAACTGGGAGGAATATATGCCTGGCTGGTGTGGCTAAGTTGGTTGGGTGTTGTCCCATACACCAAAAGGTTGACGGTTCGACTCCCAGTCAGGACTCATGCCCAGGTTGTGGGTTCAATCCCCAGTAGGGGGCGTACGGAAATGTCTGAAGACTAAAGCGGAGTAGGTGGCAGCTGAGAGCGGCACGAAATGACCTGGGAAGGTGACCCGAGATCAGACCACAGAAGCTTCTAGGTCATGCGTGGATTTTATCCTAAATGCAATGAAGGTTTAAAGCAGAAGAATGACATGGCTGGGAGCAAGAGTGAAAGAAAAACGACTGCAGTGGTCCAGGTGTGAGGATGGTGGCTTGGTCCCACGGTCTCCCTCCACATTCAATAAAAGCCGAGACCCTACAGATGGCCTGTCTCATGCCACCTGTGGCCTCACCTTCAACCAGTCCCCCTTTGGCTCACTCTACCCCACCCCCACTGGCCTCCATGCTGTTTCCTGAACAGGCAACATACCTACTTTCTCAAGGCTCTTGTATCTAAAGCTCACCTGCCTGCAATGCTTCCTATTAACACCAATATTTTCATGGCTTGCTCTTCCTCCCTTCATAAAGTTTCTGTTCACGTGTCACCACGCTGGAGAAGCCTTGCCCAAATCTAAAACAGCTCCTGCCAGCACTCTAGTCCCATTACCCTTTCTTTTATTTTAATATATCTTATTGATTTTTTACAGGGAGGAAGGGAGAGGGATAGAGTTAGAAACATCAATGAGAGAGAAACATCAATCAGCTGCCTCCTGCACACCTCCTACTGGGATTGTGCCCGCAACCAAGGTACATGCCCTTGACCGGAACCGAACCTGGGACCTTTCAGTCCGCAGGCCGATGCTCTATCCACTGAGCCAAACCGGTTAGGGCACATTACCCTTTCTTATTCTTTGTAGCACTTAAACCAGTAAGTATTTGCTTATTTATCACCTATTTTTCTCTATTAGAATGTAAGGTCATTACTCTATCTCCAAACCACAAAGAATGCCTGGCACAAAGTAGCCGATCGGTAAATAGTGGTTAAATGAACGGAAGCAAGAGAGACTTGGGATACATTTTTGAAGGAGAAAGCTCAGACCTGCTGGGGAAGGAAGCAGAGCAAGGAGAGGGGAGCAACTGAGCACCGTACCAGCCCATCCTACTGTTTTGGGGGGAAAACATGACAGCAAAATAGACGGTGGTAACATTACACAGGTCCCTGACTTGACCCTCTAAAACCAAGCAGCTCCCACAGAGGCCCCGGGTTTCAGTGAAGTAAACCTCTGCCAACCACAGAGGAGAATTCTTCATACAAACAACGCACCTAAGGAGAGAGCGCGGGCCTTAAGCCCTTAAAGCAGCGGTTCTCAACCCTCCTAATGCCGCAACCCTTTAATACAGCTCCTCATGTTGTGGTGGCCCCCGACCATAAAATTATTTTCGTTGCTACTTCATAACTGTAATTTTGCTACTGTTATGAATCGTCATGTAAATATCTGATAGGCAGGGTGTATTTTCATTGTTACAAACTGAACATAATTAAAGCATAGTGATTAATCACAAAAACAATATGTAATTATATATGTGTTTTCCGATGGTCTTAGGCGACCCCTGTGAAAGGGCGTTCGACCCCCAAAGGGGTCGTGACCCACAGGTTGAGCACCGCTGCCTTAAGGTAATGGAAGGTCTGAACAAGCCTGTTCCCGCCAGGCTTCTCAGCTGTCAAATGAGTCAGTTCAACAAAACCCCGGGAGGCGCGCTGCCCTTTCAGGGCCTCCTGCCAAGCAGCCTCACCCCAGCAAGCGGGGGCGGAAGCGGCTTCCTCTGCTCCCCTCTACAGGACAGAGAGAAAACTGAGACTTAGAGCGGCTCCAAAGCGTCTTACAATCCCCAATGTAATGATTGATCCAGGAAAGAATCACTATTGGGTGCTAAAACCAGAGAAAAACAGGGCTTTTGGGAAATAAAGGGTATCATGTGGTCTCGAAAAAAAATAAAAATAAAAACAGCCCCCCCTACCCCCCAAAATAAAGCATTTCCATTTCTCTACGTTGTTCACATAACATTAAATACAGTTATGTCTGGGTGGTAGGATTAAGAGTGACTTTATTTTCTCCCTTGATTATCTATATTTTTAATTTCTCTATAATAAATATGTATTGTTTTAAAAGAAGAAGAAAAAAGTATCCCGTGGTCCCAAAGCATCACCCCACAGATTGCTTCTTATATAATGAAAAAAGGTCCCTTACAATCAGTAGGTCTGGCAGACATCCCTTAAACAAGGGCTCACACACGGCATCACCAACAATGGAGAAGCAGACATCACCTGCCTTCTGAGATGACAGTGGGAAGAAATAACATTTCCCATAGAGTGTTCTTGGCAAAAATGTTTAATCCAAACCTAATCATGAGAAAACAAGAAGACAATTCCCCAAAAAACAGGATGTTTTACAAGCCAAGTGTCCTAGGCTCTTCAAAAACGGTCAGTGTTTTCAAAGACAAGGGGGTGGAAAAGGCAGAGGGCCCTAGATTCAGGAAGCAGAGAGACATGCGATCCAAACACGAGGCATGAACCTTGAATTGGTCCTGGATTTAAGAGGCAACTATAAAGGCCATTTGGGAACAACTGAGACAATTTGCATGTGGGACACTCTGTGATAAATTTTTTGCTCAATGTACAATGTCTTGGGTGTGATAACAGGACGGTGATCATGTGAGAGAATGTCCTTATTAAGAGATACATAGATGCTAAAGGGGTTGGCGGTAATATCATGCTTTCTACAGAAAGTGCATGTAATTCAGACACACACATACATACACATACATATATGTAATAATGCAAATGGTAAACTATTACTAAAAATTATTTAAAGACTAGTCATAAAGGTGCCTATAAGATGTTGGTATTTTAATTTATTTTTGTTAATCCTCACCCAAGGGTATTTTTTCCATTGATTTTTCAGGAAGTGGAAGGGAGGGAGGGGAGAGAAAGAGAGAGAGAAAAACATCAACTGGCTGCCCCCCACAAGTGCCCCAACTGAGGCTGGGGATCCACCTGCAACCCAGGCACATGCCCTTGACCGGAAATCGAACTTATGGCCCTTCAGGGCTCGGGCTGACACTCTAGCTACTGAGTCACACCGGCCAGGGCAATGTTGGTAATGCTTTATTTCTTGATCTGGGTGGCTGTTTTACACAGCTGAGTTCATATTATAACAAATCATTGAGCAATACTTATGATTATATTTCCTGTAATGCTTTATTTCTTGATCTGGGTGGCTGTTTTACACAGCTGAGTTCATATTATAACAAATCATTGAGCAATACACTTATGATTTATATATTTCCTATGTAAGTTTAAAATAAAAAGAATGGTGTAGGCAGCAAGTGTTGCACAAGACCAGTCTGCTTAGTCGGTATCTATAATAATGAAAGTGTAATATGCTAATTAGACCAGATGACCTTCCGGACAACCTTCCGGAAGAAGCCGGACTGCGAGGGAAACCCGGTCCCAGGTGCCTGCCGGCGGCCGGAGGGAAGCCGGTGCCAGCAGCCGGGGGAAGGAAGGCCTACTTGTACACGAATTTCATGCATTGGGCCTCTAGTCTGTACATAGAAACAGACTAAAACGAAGACCTGCACATCACGGAAAGCATCCCCACCTGAGTTCATATTATAACAAATCATTGAGCAATACTTATGATTTATATATTTCCTATGGAAGTTTAAAATAAAAAGAATGATGTAGGCAGCAAGTGTTGCACAAGACCAGTCTACTGAGTCGGTATCTATAATAATAAAAGTGTAATATGCTAATTAGACCGGACGACCTTCCAGACCTCATTCCGGACAAAGTGAGACTGCGAGGGAAACCCGGGTCCCAGGTGCCTGCTGGCGGCCGGAGGGAAGCCTGGGTCCCGGAAGGAAGCTGGTGCCAGCAGCCGGGGGAAGGAAGGCCTACTCATGCATAAATTTCATGCATCGGGCCTCTAGTCTGTACATAGAAACAAACAGACCAAAACGAAGACCTGCACATAACGGAATGCATCCCCACCTCCCACTCCCCTCGAATTGTTCAGTAACCAGCTTCTTGCCCACTGCTGGTGCCTACACAGGCAGCCGGTGCACTCACCAGGTAACTTGGTTGACATTTATCATCAAAAAAGCCGATTGTCCTCCCTCAGGAGTCAGGCTCCTGGGAGCGTGGTCCATCCGGAGAGT
>NW_006299479.1:430825-435726 GCF_000327345.1 Myotis davidii | reverse complement strand
TGAGTGGAGAGAAAGAGAGAGAGAAAAACATCAACTGGCTGCCCCCCACAAGTGCCCCAACTGAGGCTGGGGATCCACCTGCAACCCAGGCACATGCCCTTGACCGGAAATCGAACTTATGGCCCTTCAGGGCTCGGGCTGACACTCTAGCTACTGAGTCACACCGGCCAGGGCAATGTTGGTAATGCTTTATTTCTTGATCTGGGTGGCTGTTTTACACAGCTGAGTTCATATTATAACAAATCATTGAGCAATACACTTATGATTTATATATTTCCTATGTAAGTTTAAAATAAAAAGAATGGTGTAGGCAGCAAGTGTTGCACAAGACCAGTCTGCTTAGTCGGTATCTATAATAATGAAAGTGTAATATGCTAATTAGACCAGATGATTCCGGACAAACTGGGCGATGTGCAGAGGGTTCCCGAAGCGGAAGTTCTCGCCCCTGAACAGGGCCAGGAGCAGCTGGTTCTGCTGCTCGGCGCTGTCCTCGGGGACGCGGGGCAGGAACTGCTGGAGGTGCGCGCGCTGCGAGTCACTCAACACCTCCTGCCACGTCGAGAGGCTGACCACCTCGAAGAAGATCTCGGGCTGGAACGAGGGGAAGCGGGAGGAAAGTCACCCAGAGAAAGCGGTTTCTAAGTTTTCTGTGTGTGTGATAAAATACATATGACATAAAACTTCCCATTTTATCCATTTTTAACTGTACGGTTCAGTAGCACTAAGTACGTTCACAGTCGTGCAACCATCACCACCATGCAAGCTTTAAGTGTCTTTAAACGAACTAAAATTCCACGGATCTTTGCTCAATTCTCAAAAGTTAAGAGATTCGTAAAGACTATCTATAAACCAAAGTCTTATACCCAACAGTGAGTAACGCAGAGGAAAACCATCTCAGTAGAGAGACCCCTATCTGGGAACCGTTTCTGCCAGCAGGGGACATGACGGCAGACATCCGAGTTCAGCGAAGACGAGTGGCAGGAAAAAGTTAACAGGGGAGGAGAGAACTTGAGGAGTTGAGGTCACCTGCTGAGAGTGAGAAGCGGCGGGATGGAGCTCATTTTCAGCTCAACAATCACATACTGGACATCTCCTGTGTGCTACGTACTAAGACAGACTAGTACTGCAGACATATTGTCTGGTTGTGGGGAATATTACACAAGCAATTACAACGCAGCTTAAGAAGTTTACCTATGAGCACACAGGAGAAGCACACCTCCCAGACTGAAGGTTTCAGAGAACACCTACCAGGGGAAGTGACATTTACGATAGTGAGGGATGTCCGGCCAGCATGGCTCAGTGGTTGAGCGTCGACCTATGAACCCGGTGGTCACGGTTCAATTCCCGGGTGGGGCATATGCCTGGGTTGTGGGCTCAATCCCCAGTGTGGGGCACACAGGAGGCAGCCGATCAATGATTCTCTCTGATCACTGATGTTTCTATTGCTCTCTCCCTCTCCCTGTCTGAAATCAATAAAAATAAAAAAAAAAAAGGTTTTTTTTTTAAAAGACAGTGAGGGATGATAAGGAAAATAAAAAAAGACCGCTCTCTCCCTCTCCCTGTCTGAAATCAATAAATAAATATGTATTTTTTTAAAGACAGTGAGGGATAAGGAAAAGAAAAAAAGATTGAGGCAAGAGGGTTAAAAACCCAAGAACAAAAAAAATTCAGACAACATGTGGCTGGCACAAGGAGAGGGAAGGAGAGGGGGAGCAGCCAGCAGGAGGAACAAGGGACCTGTGAGCATGCTCAGTACTTGTGCCTTTACCCTTTGGGCAACGGGGAACCCTCAACTCTCTCAGCATGAGTGCACCAAAGCACCTCCGTGTCCAACATCTTCCCCTGCAAACCTGTTGGTGCTCACCACTTCATTCCCAGCCTCTCAGTGTCTGGCATAAAGTAGGTGCTTAATGAAACAAGTGTTTGCTGACGGAGTAACACAGATTTACTTGAAAGAGCATGCAAAGGAAACATGGAAGGATCTACAGCAACTTCGGTGGTTGTTACTTCAGGTGAGAGAGGGGATAAGACAGGGCAGAGTGGCGGCTTTAATTTCATCTAAAATGTCTGACGAATTATGAAAGAGAAATCTGAACCAAATGTGACTAAATGAAATGATCTCCTAACACTGGATGATGCTCAGATGAAAGTCAGCTTTGTGACGCTGCACCTATGTTTGAAATATGCAAAATAAACCAAGACAGAGAGAAAACAGGTGTTTCAACCCCTAGCGTCTTCCACATACTAAGCACTTAATAAATGGCAGCCACCGTAACAATGATGATCACAGCACCCGCCGGTGAAAGTGGTCACAGCACGCTGACATGCTTTCCCAGGGCACATGCTAATTGACGAGCCGGCTCCTTATAGCCAGAGAGGGCATGTTTGGGTTTGGTTCCATGAATCACAACATGGGTAATCCATGTATTGTAAGCATACACATAATCCTCCTCTTTAAAAAACTTCTTGTTCATCGCTGAAAATTAACTTGTTAAAAATAGGGCTTTATAACAGTATCAAGTTATTAAACATGCAGAATGTAGCTTATAATTTCTTCCTTACTCAGAATATTAAATAGACTCTCCACAAAAAAAGCCAGAGATCACTCTGGCTGCAGTGGAGAAAATGAAACAGAAGGTGGCACGAAAAGGATTAGAACAGTGGCTGCGGGGAAGCTGAGAGAGGAAAAGATGGTGATGACATAACTCACATCCTCCAGAAGGTCCTCCGGCAGGCTAACCCTGGTGTCCCCCAGGAGGCAGTCCTCCATAATCCGTGTGCCATGGCCGTCTCCACACGGACCCAGTTCCAGGGGGTCCGTCAGCATATGGTCCAAGGAGTCCATTTTTTACGTTTCACGGGGAATCTAGACAAACACAACAGGCAGCCCTACCTTGAGACAGAAAGGCAGAAATCCGGGGGGACCTGATAGACACACATACCTTCAGAAAATATTGTGGCCAGAAAATATTCCATCTCAAATCCACTCTTATCCCTTATCTTCACACCCTAACTACAGCTCAACAGCTCTTCTCCCTCCCTCCCACCACCCCATATTCATCTGAACTCTCAAATTTATCAGACCTCTTCTAACTCCCAAATTTATAGATTTTCTAACTTCACTTTACACATAAGCAAAAGGAGACTCGCTGAACGGATCAGCAGAGCGCGTAATTTAGACTTCTAGACTTCCCAGGCCAATAGTATCTCCACTTTAACATAATTTAACAATGGTTTTTTTTTTTAGCAATTAAGTCTTTGTTCTTCCACAAAAGAAAATTCACACAGACTAACTAATAAAGCTCAGACACTAACAATAACGTTACTTAATGAGGGCTACCAGCTGCCAGGGCTTTTCATAGATCTCATTTAATTCTTACAACTGTGAAAGACGGGGTTATTACAGCTATTCTACAGGCAGTAAAACAAGGACAAAGTAGATAAGTAACTCGCCTAACACCAGGGATAGGACTGAGGCTCAGGTCTGCCTGGCCGCAGAGCCATTTCTTAACACTACACACAATACACCCTATCTAAACCTCCAATTTAAATCATGAAAAGGGAGCATTTTATGATGGCTTTATTCATCCAAATAAACTCCAGAGGCTTCAAGACCCTGGCCGTCACCATCTGTAATGTGGCGGCCAACCCACCTTCAGTCGGTCCATCCGATTTTTATAGCCATGTAAATGCAATGCTATTTTTCTCCTTCCTGTAATAACTGAACACAGCTGGCCACCTTTAGAAAAGTACATATTAAAACATTTCACAAGGCTGAGGGCTAGAATCCATGTAAAGCAGTGGCCACTGGACTGAACAAAGCTCTCAGGAACAGGGAGCCTGAACTCCATCACTCGAAGAACACTGGCTAAGTCCATGCTCTATTTCCTATTCCTACCAAACGGGCTAGCAGTAACAAGGACAGTAAAATGGAAAGAAAACAAAACAAAACAAAAAAAACAACAGACTACAAACCAAAACACCAAACTTCTAATCTCGGTGACTCCGGACAAATCTTACCTCACCAGGTGTCAATTGACGAAGGGTAGTTGGACCAATCCTGGATTCCTGCAATGAATAATCTCTAGATGGATGAGTTTCCGTGACCTAATGCAGTCACATAACGTAGTAATGCAATGACTTCTCATTCTGAAATTCTCAAACGATAAAACAGCAAACCTGTAAATGGACGATTAAAACGAGCACCTCCCCACTCAATGATTTCCAGTTATCTTTAAGAGGTTTCAGATCTATCTGAGACCCAGCGGATGGGTTCGTGTGGAACCAATCAGCTGTGTCCCCCGCCAGCCATGGTGCATTACAATACCCTGAACATCCCCTGCGCTAAATGACTGAAGCAGGTGAGCAAGCACAAGACATAGGTGTTTAACAAACCTTTGAAATAAAAAAAAAACCTGATGCTGAGGATCAAGTCCTCATTTAAAAGCACGGACATGCAGCTGGGTAAGAGCTGCAAAGCCAGCGTCCCACCTGACTTTTAGGGGAATCACCTGTTTCCCAACTTGCGCACAAGTGTCTGCAATTCGGTGGACGTGGAGCTGCATTGAATCTTACCCAGGGGCAACCTTTGCCCCGCTGCTATTCTAAATAGGCTCTCCAAATACAAAAAGCAGGCAGCTGCCAGGGGCTGGCACCCCGGAAGCCGAGGATTTCTAAGTCTTGTGGCGTCTGGACCTCTTTACTAGACCAGGAAGGCCTCTCCCAGTGGTCTTTCCTCTGCACCAGGGCTAACCGACCCCCCCGCTTCCCCCCACCAAACAAGCTAAACCTTAGGCTCCTTCCGGGGCCACCCCCGGCTCCAGATCCCTCGTCCCTGCTGCAAAGCCTCCCCCAGCCAACCCCTCCCCAGCCCGAGGCCCAGGTCTCCCCCTTTCCATCTG
>NW_006299479.1:417389-430566 GCF_000327345.1 Myotis davidii | reverse complement strand
GTCTCAGGATGCAGTTTGCAATCAGCTTGAAGGTCGCACCTGGTTTGGAAGTTTCTGGAGGGCGGAGGCGGTGTCGGTAGTTTTTACCTGGGCGCGAATTGAGACCTCCAAACCCCCGAGTCACTGAATGCAGTTTTATTAGGTAAGGTTTGCAGAGAGCGTACCTTGCTCCAGGCACTATGCTAAGCATTTTCTAGCCACTGTCTTTGTGCTACAGCTGCATTTTTAGTGCTATGCACTATTCCCATTTTGAAAAAACAGCGGTTTCTCGAGTTTCATTGAGGAGAAAGGTGACTGGAGCCTATTCCATGCCCCCCACCCCCCACCCCCGTGTGTTCCCATTTCTCCCTCCCGACCAGGATCATGGATGTCGGAAAAAGCATACACACTGAAGAAATACATTTTAAATTACACTGGATAACGTTCCTCTTGTTAAGAATCCATGTCTCTTTCTCCTTACTCACTGGCTCTTACTTAGAATGGCTTCAGACTCCACAGCTACTCCCGTCAGACGTGCAGAGATCATCCTCAATTGTCTATTTTAAAAATGTTTATTGATTTCAGAGAGGAAGCGAGAGGGTGAGAAAGAAACACCAATGATGAGAGAATCATCCATCCGCTGCCTCTTGCACGCCCCCTACCGGAGGTGGAGCCCACAACCCCCGCATGTGCCCTGACAGGGAATCCAATGGTGACCTCCTGGTCGTAGGTCCACGCTCAGCTACTGAGTCACACCGCCGGGCCTCAGTTCTCTTGCTCAGATACAACCATGTCAGAGAAGCTGGAGGGGCCCCCAAATATCCCTCCCTTTTTGGAAAGTAGAAGTTTAAAAAAAAGCCTCCTCTCAGCTCCCTTTCTAGTTCCTGTTAGAAAGTTGGTAGGTTCTTCAATTAGAAACCACCAAGTGAATAAGCGGAAGAACATCATTCCACAGTCGTCATCCACAAATTCTCTCACAGGGAGTCTGACCAGACCACAGTGAATCAAAGAGTCAAAACACTATTAAGTTGTAATAGTAGAAAAAAAAATTTAACAGTCTCGGTAGCTCTTGAAGCTTCACACATAACAAACAAGGAAGATGGTTATTTAAAAAAATATTTATTAATTTTTACACCTGCTGAGTAGCACAAGACTATTAACACTATAACTCACTGAATGTACAATAAATGTTCACATTTAAATAACAGGATAGGGTCAACATTTTCAACCCGGGGGGTCGGCTTTAGCATTACATCAAGTGCTTCTTAGCCCTAAGAGTTTTTTGAAAGGATAATTGGAAATAAAAAAAAACAATTCAAGAATCAAAATAATAGTTTTTTTCCTGTTATCACAGGAATTTTACATGATAAAATGTCTACTATGTGGGCACAAATCAAGCAATAAAAATGTAAAATCTATGTTACTCCAAAATTTACACTGCACTGATTGAAGTCTACAGTGCCAATGTGTCTTAAGAAACAGAACAATATAAACATTGGCTACAAACATTTTCCCCCAAAATTGGGTCTTCAGATGACTTATACTCTGCCATCTCTTCAAATCCAAGTCCTTTTGAAAATTTATTACCTTGGATGGATGTGCGGAATACCTGATCTTAAAGCAGTGTTATTTGGCTTAACTGCCACCTGCATTTCTGGTGGATAATACACAAATTAGTTCTAGAGATTTACTTATTCCACATAAGAACAAAAGGAAGAAAGAAAAAACAAACAAACTTAGATAGGAAATAGACAAAGAGGTCCTTCCACATTTCCTTCTGTGTATTTTAAAACTTGAAATAACTGGTATAAAATGAACATTCCATTTAGCGATAGTTTTCTATGTTAATCAATGTTACTCCTGAGGTGAGGAGCGGGGAGGTACCTTGCTGATTCAAATTAAAAAGGACCCAAGAGTGCCAAATTGAAGGTATTAAAACTAAACTGGGCCATTGGGAAAGTGTAGTGTTCTTCACCTAGCACGTCATTCTAGACTGGATCCTAGGATATGCACAATCATTACAATGTGGGACTGTGGGACCCAGAGTCTCTACTTCGTCATTCAGGGTCAATATTTTCTATTGAAAATATTGACATATTTTCTATTAAAAATATTGACATTACCTCTTTGTTACCAAAGATACAGAGTC
This sequence comes from Myotis davidii, assembly GCF_000327345.1. Lineage (NCBI taxonomy): Eukaryota > Metazoa > Chordata > Mammalia > Chiroptera > Vespertilionidae > Myotis > Myotis davidii. The sequence goes on along the minus strand of NW_006299479.1, from coordinate 428,438 downwards.
CTGTTCAGTTTCTACACATTTCCCAAGTAACTTTCTCAAGTTCTCTTAGTGCCCAAATTTTCAGAGATAACTCAATAAACGAGGTCTCAGAAATAAAGTGCAAAAATCTACATATTAGTAAAGTTATTTCAATAGAATCGTTTACTTTTCAGAAAAGTTATCTTTCCTATAAAGAAGCTACTATACTTAATTGATAGAACCAGTTTTTACCCAGAAATGTAAATAAAATAAATGAACTTCATTTGAAATTTAAGTCAGGTCTTTCTGTTCTGCAGTGAGAAATTCTACCAGCAGTAATTATTCTAAAAATGTGTTAGTATATATCACAAAAAGTTGTTAAAATACATACTGATCTCTGCAGTGTTTTCTGTGTACAATTGGAATGTATAGTAAAAAGGAGGGGAATGTTTTCCCTCGCTGAATTCATAGCTAACAAAGAGGAATGCATATAAGCAAAACTATCACTGAGGCAGATTTTTTTTTCCCTTTCCCTGCTGATAGTGTAATAGTCATAAAGATCGGATTTCTTCCAGATCCCTTAATGCAGTGATTTTCAACCAGTGTGCTGCAAGAAGAATTTTTAAAACATTCAATATCTGACTATTTAGTCAGGGGCACTGGCTTCTTCTCAGATTGTCAAATAAAAAAACGACAACAGCCAATACAACAATAGCCATCTGGTATGAAGGCTCTGTCTTGAACCATAAATACAGTGTCCCCCAAAAATGTATACACACTTGAATAGCTGATAGCTCAATTTTGCAAGGGAGATGTTTATTATAATAAACATTGCCTTTATAATAATCCAAAGTAGGTGTATACATTTTGGGGGGACACCCTATATATAGATCATGTAATAATTAGTTGCACCTTATTGGTCGCATTGCATAATAAGGTTTCATCTGATTGGTTAGTTCTTGGTACCAGAAATCTTTATATAAAAGCAAAAAGGTAGGTAATTATTATTCTTTTTTTTTTGGTAAATCAAAATTATACCTTTTTTTGTCAGATTGGCAAAAAATACAGTTTTTGGTGTGCCACAGAATTTTAATGACTAGTTTATTTGTGCCGCGAGGTGAAAAAGGTTGAAAATCACTGCCTTAATGTATTATAAATGGTCCCCACGTTCCTATTTTACCCCTAAGTGTGAAGTTGGTCATACCCAAGGGTCCAGATGAGTTATAGTATGTTTAAGGTAAGAGTGGGAAGAAATAAGGAGGGCCACCTTTCCATCCAACCTTACAGAATGTTCATTTTAAGAAAGCATTAAAAATTCTAAAATACACTGAATGCTGTGGGCGAGGACCGAATATACACCTGGTAAGAGAAAGGAATTCAGCCTTTACCAATGAATGGTATGGATCCTGCAAGGCAGGACAAGGTTTCAGTGCTTCTCACTTTATATACATGTATACCGTCTCCGTCATTTCACTTGGTACAGCTATCTCTAGTATCTCCTTATTACAACCGCATCAGAGAATGGGGGCAATGCTTTAATGCCGAAGTTTACATTCTGCTGACCTCAGGCAACCTTTTTCTTACAGGGAGTCCACCGTTGTGGACTAATAAAGTAAGATCCAGCAGAACATGGTCTCTTGGCCTTATGTGCTGAGGGCAGTATCTCTGGGAAGTACTACCAACCGCCCAACAATGATTTTTTTCTAAAAAGGCAAGTTGTTGTTTTTTCAATCAGCAATAAAAAAAATTCAGGCAACAGTTTTCCCTTGAGAACATCACTGTCACCCTTTGTTTCATCATTGTTATTTTCAGAGTCAATAGGCCCCTTGGTTAAGTTCCCGCCAACTCAAAAGATGAAGCAGTTCTGACCTAACATCGACCCATAAAATGCCCCTTCCCCTTTGGTGCCACGGCTTGGAATGAAGTCCATGGCCGTGGACTTGTCACACCCCTTCTCCACCTTTGGTACAAACACAATACACCACTTCATAGTTCCACAAAGGAAAAGTAAGGCTTATCAATGTATTAAAAAAACAACCCACGAACAAGGTAAAATGTCTCCATCTTGAACTCTACTTGCCACTGAAAGATCTCCATTCCACAACAGCAACTCCTAGGGTCCCAGGAGTCAATCTGGTAAAGGTGGCCTTGATAAAATAAAACCCCAGTCAATTGTACGAGTGTCCAAACTGTAACCTCCAAACTCTTGAGTGAATGACAAATCGTAAAAAAGAGTTGTAAGTGTCAGAAGCTTTCCGATTTATGAAAGAAGAGACATGATGTGACTGTGGGTTCTAGCTCTAGGGTGGCAGTTAAGGTTTCGTGATATGCACTTCCCTGCTCCCGTTCCCGTTGGTGGTGGTGGTGATGATGTACTGTGTGGGCTGCTGTTGGCTGGTGGTCTGGGGGTCCAGGTCACTGTGCGGAGTTGGCTGGACCTGGACTGCCCCAGAGAGGGCAGAGGCTTGCTTTTCCTCCAGTTCCGGTTGACTTTCTGACAACACATAATGACCCTAGAGCAGGAAGAAAGGATCTTTAGAAATCTGAGGCCTAATGGGGGCAGGGGGTCCTGGGGACAGAAAGAGGGAGGAATCTGTAAAGAAATGTGACGAGGGGAACTAAAATAGGCAGGTAGGGGAGGTGCCCTACCAAAGCATTTTGGGGAGAATGGGTCAGTCACAGTAATTGACGACAATTGTCAGATAGGAGGGGTCCTGAGGTATTCTACCAAAAGATACAGTGAGAGACAGAGCTTGGCATCACAATGGTAACCTACGTGGCAAACAAAACATTTGCCCTTGTACTACTCTTAAGAATTTAGATTTCTAAAATAAGATTGCTATCTGTCCATTAAACTTTGAGATTAATATAAAATTGATCAAAGAAAAATTATCATCTAAAGCAAGCATGTCGCTGAAACCGGTTTGGCTCAGTGGATAGAGCGTCGGCCTGCGGACTGAAGGGTCCCGGGTTCGATTCCGGTCAAGGGCATGTACCTGGGTTGCGGGCACATCCCCAGTGGGAGATGTGCGGGAGGCAGCTGATCGATGTTCCTCTCTCATCGATGTTTCTAGCTCTCTATCTCCCTCCCTTCCTTTCTGTAAAAAATCAATAAAATATATTTAAAAAAAATAAAGCAAGCATGTCAAACTCAAAGGCTTACACAGGCCAAACAAACGAGGCATGTGGCCCTCGGGCCGCGAGTTTGACATGCTTGATCTAAAGTTTCCTTAAAGAGGCAGAACAGCCCCCAAGACAGGTAGTTACGATCAACTGTTCCCAGACTTCAGAATTTCAAACGCCGGCAAAATTAAAAGTGATAATAAATGTTTCCAAATGTTATCTTGCCAAGCAAAGCCTTTTCTGAAATGCTGCTGTCCAAGGAAAGACGCTTTAACCCTCCAAAGCAAAGGAAGAGCACAGTCTTAGAATAAAGTCCTTACATTGAATGCATTATCTTCATGAAAATATACACTGTCTCTCTATTTCCTCATTCTCCTAATAATGAAATCTCCCCCATAGACTGCAGCTAGCTATATCCTCACGTTATCCTTTTTAAGAAAAAATGCGGACAGAAGGGGGATTAGCTAGCTACTAGGCTGAGAAAAAAGGGAGTCACAGAGCAAAGCTGGTGTGGCTCAGTGGTTGAGCATCTACCTATGACCCAGGAGGTCATCGGTTTAATTCCTGGTCAGGGCACATGCTTGGGTTGTGGGCCCAATCCCCAGTGTGGGGCATATAGGAGGCAGTTGATCTATGATTCTCTCCCATCGATGTTTTTTTTCCATCGATGTTTCTATCTCTCTATCCCTCACCCTTCCTCTCTGAAAATCAATAAAAATTTTTTTTAAAAAAAGGGCACAGTTTAAAAACTCAACCATTGGCCTTTTCAAGCAATGCTCAAAAAAAAGGCCATGGCCAAATACCCATTTGATTGATCTAGGGCCATATGCTCTGAGTCTACACTCATCATACAACTATGATTATGATTTGGTTTCCCATATGGGTCTGGTTTTCAACCTAGGGTACATAAGTGGACTTCCGAGAATCTATGAACCCCCCAAAATATACATTAAATTTGTGCGTATGTATATTGTGGTGAGGGAGGGGGCATCCTTGGCTATAATCCGATTCCCAAATAAGTTCCTGGTTGAAAAATGGTAGAGTCACAGGAAGCAGAAATTTCATTGATCATTACCATTTTACATTAGTTATTGTTTTCGTTGACAATAGCGTTACTCTGGATTACACATCTCTCCTCAGTCTGGTTAGTGTGAGTTTGGATGCTAAAAAATGAGTGAGCTCTCAGTATGCCTTGAAAAAAAAAATCAGGTTTTTGAGGCCACTAGACTATCCTGCTACGCTTTGAGGCCTCTTGGGAATCAGTCTTCCCCTGGAACAACCTGCTATTCCTAATACTCCACTTAAAGAGTATTTTCCTTAATTTAAATTTACATACTCTGTTTTCTAATAACTTAGAGGCAGGCCAGAATAAACCAGTGAAGATAAAAACAGAGGTAGCAGATACAATCAATGTTGACCTGCCCAATCTAAATATAGTAAGAGAATTTATGGTAATGTTTTTCACCCTGAGATGGCTGAATTGTTTAAAATAGTTTGAAAGAGCTCTATAATAGATTCCTTATGCCATTCTCTCCCAACCCAAAGTGATAACCAACAGTAATGACAGCTCATATACATTCCAAGGAGCACATAAAAAGGTGATGAATTATGAATCTATATGTATATGGATCTAGGAGGTTCATTATAATTACACATAGGATAGATATTTATTGATCATTTACTATAGCCCAGCCTCCTGTGCAAGGCACTGAGAATAAAGAGATAACGACCAAGACCCGGCTTTCAAGGAATTCATCACCTACTGAGAAAAGATAGACAGTAAACCGATAATGAAAATAAACTGTGGCAGGGTTAGAATACAGCTCCACAAGTTGTAAGGGGAGCGCAGGAGAGGTACTTCTAACTCAGACATTGCCGGTTGGGGAGTAGAAGGCAGGGGAGGGGAGTCGGGTGCAGTAGGGTGGACAGGAAACCCCTCTCGAGCACACAGCTTACCGGAGTCACCGCCTTCACTTGGCCCGTTGTGACTGGAGTTGCCACCCCGCTATCGGTAATCACAAACTGTCCTGGGGGAAGCGTCATCATCTGAATCTCAGATGCTGAAAAACAGGAAATATGCATATTCCAGTGGCCTCAGATTTTAACACAAGTTGTAGACAAAAACCCTAACACGTGACCACCTTCCCCACCGAGACACTGCCATGGGTTTGCTTGCTGAGAGAGTCTTATGATGACATGATTTTTTGATAATAGTAAAAGCACCTCTGGCACGAACTGCCCACATGGGGTTAGTAGAGTTACCAAATATTGCAGGCGATCAATGCACCTCCCTCAACTGTGGCTTCTGAATATCCATAAAGACAAATACACAACAGCTTTTTAAAACTCTGAAATCAGACACAAAGACTTACCTGTTAGCTTAATATTTGTATCTCTTATAGTCACATCTGAATGAGTTGCCTAACGTATCCATTATTGCCGCCCAGTAATCACGAATCAACCAAACTTGAGTTTTATTTCACCAAAGTTCACCCTAGCACCCAGTTGAGTCTCTGAGTAATATTTTCTACTAAAAGGGACCAGAGCTTCTTGGGAAAATGGCTGGTTCCAGATTTGGGGATCCTAGAACATGGTGTCACACCAGCATGCAAGATACTACAAGAGACTACAGGATTGTGTAGAAAAGATACAGGAGCCAATCCAAAGCCACTCCCAGTCAGCATGGCTCAGCGATTGAGCATCAACCTATGAACCAGGAGGTCATGGTTCGATTCCTGGTCAGGGCACATGCCCAGGTTTCGGGCTCCACCCCCAGTGTGGGCGTGCAGGAGGCAGCTGATCCATGACTCTCTCTCATCATTGATGTTTCTCTCTCTCCCTGTCCCTTCCTCTCTGAAATCAATAAAAGTATATTAAAAAAAAAAAAAAAAAGGTGCTCCCAGTAGCTAAAGATGGGTAATCTGAGCGTTAGTAAGGATAACCGCTGCAGTGATGTGGAACACGTCAGCTGTGTTGAAATCCATGAGCACATGACAGTACTAACACACACATAGCCCTCATTGGTCTACTGGGTCATACTAGGAAACAACGCATGAATTTGAAAATTGGCAAATAAAGGTGATGAGCCAGGTATTTCAAGCATTTATCCTGCCATTACTGCACAAACTGTACCTCCGAGTAACCTGCTCATTAAGGTAAAATTGTTTTCTTCATTGAAGTTTCCTAGCTAATCCTATAAAATAAAAGCCTAATATGCAAAAGGACCGAACAGCAGAATGCCTGGAGGAACGACTGGTCGCTATGATGCACACTGACCACCAGGAGGCAGATGCTCAATGCAGGAGATGCCCCCAGCCCGCAGGCCCCAGGCCAGCTGAGGGAAGTGTCAGCGGGGGGTCCCTGATCACTCCACCAGTTGCCCCACAGATCGGCCCTAGGGGGCGCTACCTGTGCACAAATTTCATGCACCAGGCCTCTAGTTCGTGTATAAAAATGACAGAATCAGCCTAGGACCACTTTGCCATCCCTAATAAAATAGTAGGCCAAAGGTAAAGTGAGATAGCAGACACTGTGTGCCTCCTGATGGACGCACACGGCCAGCTATGAAGTGTCGGGGACAAAACTGAGCCTGATTCCAACAGGGCCTCTAGACCTAATTGCCAGCCTACAGGGAATAAAAGGGCCGGACGCAGGCATCTTAAATGATCATACAGGGATGTCAACAGCAAAATCCATGTGGGATTTTGAGAAATGTCAGAATGTGAAAAATTCTATAGGTCAAATGACCCACCTTCTTCAATGCATAAATTGTAACTTAAAAGAGAGAGAACACATATTAAAAGAAATTCAAAATACAGAATTAATTATAATATCTGGCCCTTATTTAGAACCCAGTTTGGACAAACCAACTACTAAAATTTTTGGGACAGTCACAGAAATATGAGCCCTGACTGGATATCTGATGGCATCAAAAAAATTACCGTCATTTATTTTTAGGGGCAGTCACGGTACTGGAGTTGTGTGTTTTTTTAAAGTATATTCCTCTGGTTTTAGAGACACATACCAAAATATTTGTGGATGAAATGACATGGATTATTACCTAGTTGGAGAACTGGGAGAGAGGGAGAGAATGATGAGGGGACATGAGGGTGTTCAGCGGAGATAAAATTAGCCATGAGTTGATAACTGCTGCAGCTAGATAATGGGTACAGGGACATTCATTACACTATTACCATTATATTTTTCTATCTTTTCAATTTTTTCCCTAAAATAAAAAAGTTCAGTTCTACAATCTTTTCTTCGGGTTAGAATGCTAGTTCATACTATTATCACCGTGACTGTCTTCATCATTCTGTATTTCGTTCACAGGAATTAAACTGAGTATAAATGCCAGCCTGTTGACCAGGATCCCACTGATGTTTCCCATGACTAGAAACTAGACTCAGGCCTCATAGTGCCCCCCAATATTTAAGAGAATGGACTGTAAAAATAACTAAATGGACAGGGTGGAGCCTAATTCCATACCGAATCTATATAACACAGGCAATGATTAAACACAATAGAGATGGACCCCCCCCCCCCGCAAAAAAAAGAAAATAAATCAGGGGAAGATCGTCACTGGCCTTCCCACCTTCCCAGCCCCTAACCCTCCTAGTTCCCTGTACTGAGGCCTCTAGTCCTGTTCCTCCCACATCTTCAGTCATAGAGGTCCGTACTTTCCAGCTCATACCCAAGGCTGTCATCCCCCAGACTGTCGCCTGTTCTGAACTTCAGCAGCCAGCCTTTTACTGCTTCTGTAGCACTAATCTCAGGGTTTTGAAAGCAACTACTCATATCTCTCTCTCAAGAAGCTAACGATCTTTTGGAGCCAAAGACAATCTCCTTAGGAGAGGCAGCCCAGCAGGGTGGTTTGGTGTAAACTCTGGATCCAGATTGCTGGGTTCAAACCTCCATTTACAAGCTATGTTCCTCAGACAAGTTCCTCCGTGCCTAAGCTATCTTATCTGTGAAATACAAAAACTATTGTACTTATCTCATAGGTTGTGGATACTGAATGTGTATATACGTGGCTTAAAAACATTCCTGGCACATTGTAAGAGCTTAATGAAAGCTGGCTAGCATTATTATTGGGTGGTGCTAGTGATGTGAATGTTAACCTTTTATATACCCAGGGTCTAGCACACTGGTGGATATGCAGACATTCAATAAATACTGGTGGAAAACGTGAATCAATAATCGACAGATCCTACAACCATCTATTCTACTATTTAAATCACCTGCCTACACTTATTCCAGCAATATTCCTAATGCCTCTGAAATGGGTGGCTCTCTGATCAGGACACTACCTTGAATTCTGTCATGAAACTCATTCAAGTATATGCTGAGTGAAGAAAATGGTCAATGAAACTTTAATATAGAAAATCCGTTATAAAGCTGACGAAATTATGGCCCATGGCTGCAGGTTCCCCACCGATGACTTGTAGCTTTATCCCCTTGTTTCTTTTTATTTTAATGACTTTAGAGAGAGGGAGGGAGGGAGAGAGGGAGAGCAAGAGAGAAACATTGATGTGAGAAAAAAAACACATCAATCAGCTGCCTCCCACAGGCGTCCTGACCAGGGATCAAACCCATCACCTGGGTATGTGCCCTCACTGGGAATCAAGCCGGCCGGACACCTTTTGGTGAACAGGCAGACACTCCTACCCACTGAACCACCCGGCCAGGGTCCTGGTCTCTCACTTACAGTAGCCACGGAAGGAGTTCCAAGTGCTGGGCAGGTACGTGTGCTGCACAGAGCTCTGCTGCTGCTGGGGTGCCTGGCCTGGGGCCGAGGAGCTGCCTTGCATGTGAGAGGGGCTGAGCCCTTGCTGAGACTGCTGGGAGGAGGGGCTCAGCGGCTGCCCAGCCACCTGGAGGGAGAGAGAAAGCGAGAGTAGAAAAATCACGAATTCCCAATATAGCGAAGACTCATAAATAACTGAAGAAATAAGTCAGGCTAGTATGAATTATATGAATTCTAATACAGAAAGTACCCCTGCTAAAATAGTAATATTTTAAATACAAATAGGATCAATGAAAAGTAATCATAACAATGAAATCCTACTTCGTTTTCAAAGGATTATCTCCAAGAGTATCTTGTTAGAAAGATAAGTGAGTGAAAATAGGATGATCTATATTACACGAAGTGAGAACAGTGGAGAAGCAAACTGACCTGCCTGCATCACAAAGCTAATCTGTCGCACAAACTCAAGTCCTACTTCCCACTGAAGTGAAGAGCACAGTCCCAGCGTTGGCGGAGCTGAGCACAGGGCGAGGTGCAGAGCCCACACCTGTCTCCAGGGTAAGGCCCAGGCTCCCAGGCTGCCCCTCGAGCCTTCCATACTCCACCTCCAAACCACCTTTCCAGCTTTTTTCCCCCCAAACACCATTTCCTGTTACTACCTAAACAGTTTTCTATATATACACAATGTCCCATCTCTGTGTCTTTACTCGAATGAGACCATATTCAAGTCATCATGCCTTCCCCAAGTACCCCGTCAAAATCCTACCTCTCCTTCAAGACCTCATTCAAACACCACTTCTACAAAAATGTCCTAAACACCATCTTAATTCCCAGAATTTATCTCTATAGCCTTAGACCCAGCCCAAGGGGACCCTGCAGGAATCTTGGTCGGCCCTTATTCGCTGTGCCCTCCTCCTACGAGGCCAAGTGACCACGCCCCCCTTGAATGTGAGGGAGCCCCTTCCAGGCTTCCCTTAGAGGGCCACAGCCCCCTTCCCTGTGGAAATGGCCCTGCACCCACTTTGAGGGCCTGTACAAGTCTCCTCCTTGAGACTGTCCTTCTGCAGGGGTCCTGCCTCCCCCATGTGGGTTTCAGTGGTTCTCAACCTTCCTAATGCCGCCACCCTTTAATACAGTGCCTCATGTTGTGGTGACCCCCAACCATAAAATTATTTTCGTTGCTACTTCATAACTGTGATTTTGCTACTGTTATGAATTGTAATGTAAATATCTGATATGCAGGATGTATTTTCATTGTTCGCGACCCACAGGTTGAGAACCGCTGCAAGGGTTTTGGGCTCCTGAGACCGAGGGGCTTCCCTCTACCACCCCCACCCTCCGCCCCCAATAAGCAGGAAAGTAGAGTGTGCGTGTGTACCCCATGGATTGCCACAGAAACTGGAAGGGCAAAGAGCTAGCAAACGAGGGAGAAAGCCTGCCTCCCAGTTTCCTCCTGCGACAGCCTGGCAGGTGCTAGAGCCATCGTGGTGTGTGGCAAAAAATACTATTCATTTCGAACTGGCACTACCCATGTATCAGGTTATTACGATTAATGTTGCTTCACATATATTTCTCAATTTTGTCATTATAAAAGCGTATGTGTCAAGTAGGAAGACAGAACATATTTTATTTAATGGTCTGTTAGCTTGATTCAAGACTTGTAAGTGCTCCAGCCCCTGGCACACAGGTCTTCATCTGTACTCTTACCCTGGGGCCTGTGAACACCAGGGGGGGCCTATGTGCACCCTTTGGGTACACACACCTTCCCTCCACGTCCTATGCACGGGCACACTTGTGTTATCCCCCTACTAGACTCCACGCTCCTGAGGACAAGACCCAGGAAAGCTTCCTGCAAACGGTAAGGAATTCCGAAATATTTTAATGGGTCTCGCTATGCTATCTTAACAACAGACTCAATCATCCCAGCTCAATAGTGCTCCTCAAAGTCACTGCTCCAAATGACAGGAACAACTTAGCCATTGCAGACGTCCATCCCCCGGGCACTGAGAAGAGGAAGCAAAGGCCATGTCGTCTGCAGGATGTCCTATCACAGGGCCCGTTGGGATCGAAGCTGATCCCTTAACCTGAGACCATAATACCAATATTAAGGTCCACGCTAACAATAGCTCAGTAGTCAAGGAGACCAGGTCTGAAGGGAATGTCTCTTCACTCTTATTAATTCTTCCGGGTCCCTGGGTCACACTGATGTCTGTGAACAGTCTACG